>NC_068947.1:40360707-40668114 GCF_026419915.1 Harpia harpyja
GGCTGGTTGGTCCAAGCCTTACCAAGTGGATTTCATAGTTACCTTTTGATTTCTTATCCTAGATTGTACCGTGATAAAGGAGGCAGAACAATGCCAATATTTATCACCCCTACATAAAGGTCAGTTAGCTGAAATCCCCAGCTACTTAATATAAATCAAACTTAATACTAGTGCAATAGCGGTGAGAGTACGCTTCCCTTTTGCTCCACGGTGAAACACCAATCACGTTACTCAGTCAGGCCCATGGCTGCACTTTCTTTTTTTCCATGCATCCTGATGGGACAAGCATGCAGCCTAGCAACGGAGCAGAAGACATGTCAGTGGGCTCCACATGAGGTTCAGGCAGTGTGTGCCCAGGATCGGGGCTCTGTGGAGCTTCTGCAGACAGACAGTCACATCCATTTTTCCCAGGTCTGTCTACTGGTGTCCAGGTTATTTGCCTCTCCCAGAGGGGCTGCCTTCTGGTTTGGAAACAAGGACGACCTTTCACCAGAGCTATTTTCCCTGTGTGGTTACTGTGACCCAGGGAGATGATAACACCTTCACGTGATGGAGCGACCACTGTGAACTCTTGGGTATCAGAGAGGGAAAGGGAGCAGTCAGATGGAGGGTGTGTCCAGATAAACAAGAAAATAGCACTCTTTAGGCAAAATCCTTTGCAAATGACAAAAGAGTGACCAGGAAGGGACTTGTCCAGGACCAAGAGGAAAAAAAGGTCAGGGAAGCCCGAACGGGGAAGGACATAATCAGAAAGAAAGCAGTTGAAATCAGAAACACTTTAAGAGTGGGTGAAATCAAACATAAATCCGTCATTCTCTCACAGTATGTTTGCTTAAAAAAAATACTTTAACTAATAGTTTAACTATTGCCAGAACAGGCAATCTGTGTGATACATACTTCATCAGCCAAGGAGTGATCTGCTTAAACCCTGTTTCAAGTAAGCAGTGGGAAACACCCCACTTCCTCCTGTCACCCTACTACACTCAGCTACATTGTCTTCCAGAAGTGATTTACTAGGCTGCAATTAGTAAGGAAATCCATCTCCTCTGTTTCCTTAAGGAAATCCAGGTTAGCAAGGCCAGGGCTGCAATCCTGTTCTTTACTGCCCAGTTCTGTCCATCCAGGCAGCCACACTTCCCTCTTGTAGAGTGACTCAAAGCACCGAGCTCCTGTCGTTCCCATCTCCTTCAAGCCATCCCTATGTATCCCATGGCAAAAGGACCCTCGGTCCCCAGGGGAGATACCGATCTTTTTGGCATGTGGAAGCTGCAGATTGCCTCTCTTGCTTCAGCACGAGGGCTTCAGCAGTTGGGGGGGCTGACTAAGAAACTCACTACCCACGCGTTTTCCTACTAAGACAGGGCAGACAGCCTGCCTCAGACTCCAGGCAGATGCTTTTGAAGATGACACATGAAAGCTGCTGAATATCAGAAGGCACACTCGCCACGCCAGCACTAGCACTGAAGAGCTTTCAGACACGCTGGAAACACCACGAAGCGAGTTTCTTCTGGCACACAAAGTGATCAGCACAGCATTAAGCAGCTAACTGTGCAGAAACAGACCTGCAGAAGGCTGTGGAGGTTTCCAGCTAGATGTTATGGGATTAAGGCCACAGAAATAAAAACACCCTATTCAGAATGAAAAATGGCATGTGGTCCTGGAGAGGAGGCAGCAGGTGATACCTATATACGGGAAGTGAATGTTGCTCACTGCACACGGTCTCAGAAAAACACATTTAAGTGCCTTCAACTTTAAGGCTTTTTAAACCTTTCTAGGTGATAAATACTGGTCATCAACATGCAAATTCTTGTCCAGTGCTGATTCTGCTGCTAACTTCAGCCCATCTTAAGGAAAAAAAAACCAAACAAATCCAGACAACCCCCCACCACACAACCTCTTAGCTTCTAAAATTATCCTGCACTTCCTTCCTTGACATCTTGTTATGCAGCAGACTTTGAGAACAGCTGGTGCCATGCTTTCAAAGCAAACAGTGTTTTAGTTAGCAGGGCAGCAGCCAGGCAAACACAGGAGTGAAGCAGGCAGGCACATGGGATGACACAATGGAAAAAGTCACCCAGAAGCATCCAGAAAGTCTACTTCTCAGACTTGGAAACTGAAAATATGTCGTGCAGAGGCAAAATTCATGGATTGGTGAAGGATGAGGAAAGGATACAAAAGAAAACCCAAGCACGCATTCACCACTTCTTCAGAGGCAGTTGGAACAGCTGCCCCAACCTCCAGCTGGATGGACAGTGTGGTGAGGCAATGAGAAAACACCCGAGGCAAAAAGAAGAAGTCCTCCTCATACTGCTATCAGAAGTGATATTTTTTTTGCAAACTCCCCCTTTCCTAGAAACAGAGCCCTGCCTGCCGGGGTTTTGAAGACCCTCTCTTTCCATCACCATGCATGGAAGTTGTTATCTCCAGCAGACAATTCACCTTCCTGTCCTGTATGTCAGCACAATTCAAGACTAAGAATAATGGCATCCTTGAGCATGCCAGGGACAAAAGCAAAGAGAGGACACAGCTGTAGGAACTAAACAATTCACTGTGACTCGAAAACAAAAGCAAACATCTTGGCTTGGTTCTGAGGAGCAGGCTGTCAGCCAAAAAAGCAACCTTTTACAGGTTTTACAGCAACCTTGAGGTTTCCCTGAGGAAACCTGCCATTGTGCACTTGTTTACTTTTTGTGAAGTTAAAGGTGGCCAATCTACTTTCTCTCAGGTCATTCAACCCTGCTACGGTACCTCAGCCCCAGCCTGAACCGCCCCAGCCCTGCTCTGCCAGCACAACTCACCTCGCAACTGGTGGGCCAAGCCACACTTGACCCAGCTCTGCTGGGAGCTCCTGGGCCACAGTAGGCAGCCCTTTTGCTCTTCTGCGTAGTAAAAATTCCTCTTCTGCCTGAGAAAACCACAGCTTGCCCTGCACCGTGCTCAAGGCAGTGGTGCTGCTGGCTCACTACCTTCCCTTTGTGCATGGAGAGGTGACCTGGCTGATCTCAGAGCGCCAAACCCCCAGGAGAAGAAACTACTAACTCCCATCACTCAGGGTGAGGTTATGTTGGCAACGAGACTTGCACTTCTGGCCAGCACCTAGAAGGAAGTTCTTCAGAAACCATCAGTAGCAACCATTTGTTTTCCTGAAAAAATCAAGAGTGGGAGTTTATGTTGCAATCTCAAAACCTCTGGAAATCACTGCCTGTTCTATTCTATTCTACCAACTGGTAGAGCTCAAACAGCAATAAACTGCTGCCTTTCACTGGTACTGCCAGACCTAGGACATAATCCCACAACACTCAGCTCCTTTAGGAAGATGGCAGCGTTGCCATGTCCTTTTAACTAGATCCAAGTTTCTCACTATCACATCTTTCAAGCAGAAAAGTGCAAGCTGATGCCATGACAAACAAAACCTATTGTGGTTTCACAATTCACCTCAAAAGGTCATATGTCTTAAAGAATACACCAGGTCACTACTGCCTTTCCCAAAGGAATTATTTATGCACTTAGAGCTCATGTGTGATGCTTCTCTCATCGATTTATAAAAGCTCACAAGCAGCATGCTACAAATGAAAGGAATCATGTGGCCTTATGTTCAAAGTTGCTTTATTTAGCTTCTTTTCAGCAAAGGCAAATACAGAAAACAGGACAGTTAATACATCAGTAGAGCATGTAACTTCAGATAAAGAATAATTAAGCAATGAACATCACACAAACACACACACACACACACACAATACCTCTAAAAATATAAAATACAATTTTTTGATTGACTGAAGTTATTTTCAAATCTGAAGTAAACCACAGCTGCTGTGGTCAAAAATACTTCTGTAAATTTATCTCAAAAGTTGTTTTGCTCAAAATTTTTTTGGGAAAAAAAAAAAACAAAACCAAAACAAAAAAACCCGCAAAACCAAAACACCTTAAAAACCCCCTGAAGTCCCACTTTCTGTACAGAAAGGAAGCAAAGTGTAAATCAAAACTACAAAAAAAGCCCAACTTGCAATGAAGCGTTTCTGGTATCCCAAACAAGCAGAAAAAAAAAAAAAAAAAATATGGACCATTTGGTGTTTGGGCCGGATCAGATGTATTTTTTTTTATTAAATTAGAAAAAGTGAAATATATAAATAAATAATTCATATTGCACCCACAATAACAACAGCAAACGTCATCCCTCACATCCTCAGTAATACACACAGACATATACACACACGCACACCTTTTTGCCAGACTCTAGAGAGGCCACTGCTCTAGAACCAACAAATACCGGTTCTGAACACTTAGTTATAAGTCTTGCATCTACTAAATCTTCTCTGTTCATTTTTTTTTAGATTGACAGTTTGTACTCCTGGTAAACATATGACATAAAAAGCACAATCCAAAATGCTACACACTTAGTAAGATGGAATATTTCAGATGCACAAACAAATGCTAATCAAACCCAAAAGACAAGAGGATACTGGTAGTGATCCCAATACAGTGACAAATATTTGGACAGAAGGAAGACTGAGAAACACCTTAAACATTAGCATTTGTCAGCAGAACAAAAATCACCAGAAGACCCCTGCAGTCCTCCCGCCTGTCTATTCTGTCAGCTAAACAGGCCACAAAGTCGGTGTACCCAGAGGTAGGCTTGTTTTTAGCAACCTTCGCCCCATGAAGCAAGCACAGAGCCCTGTCGAGGTGCCGGGAGGCAGAGGGCACGCCAAGGCTCTGACCCCTCACAAATACAACGAGCTGCAAGCTAATGCCCAGGAGTGCTCTGCTCTCAAAAGCAGCCTGCTCCCGCACAGCAAGAAGCAGGGACAGGCAACTGGAGCATTAAGCCTGGAAACGGCCAGATGAACAGGCTTGGGCAGGCAGCGAGGAGCAACCGGGGGTGGTGGGGGGGAGAAGAGCTCCAATCCCACCTGGGGCAGGAGCAGGGTTAGGTCCCAGCTCGTAAGAGCAGCACAGTGTCATTATCTGCTACCAAAATCATGGCAAAGCAGTAAATTCAGCCTCTGCAAGACTCCCCACTGATACCATTACATCTGCAGTAGTGACACACGATAGTTAGGTCAGGGCGTAACATCCCACACAACAAGGTCCAAGTATGGCTTTTGGCCAGCAGAGCTATCTGTCTGTGTTTAAAAAGACACAACAAAAAAGGATGAAGAAAGGGGAGACTATTCCGAACAGTGCGTAAGATGACCATGAGAAGAACTATTGACAAACCTAGTCCACGCATTTTGACAGCTAAGTAAGGAGCAGGCTGGGGTATTAACAGAGTTGTTTCAGAAAAAACACAGGACTTCACTTCCATTTCCTCCTCGCTTATATATTAAAAAAAAAAAAAAAAAAAAAAAAGCCGTCACCCCAGGGTTAGTAAGAAAAGCCCACTAAAATAAATTACTTATAATTCTTCTTTCCCAACTGTGGCTGCCACTGCCTCTAATCTGTCACCTGCTTGGAGCCCTATTGCTCTTCCCCGATAATTTTGGCAGATTTGGTGTGGTTTGAGTCCTGTCGTTTTGAGTCCAGTAGGTCTCTCCAGAGAGAGTCAAGCAATACAGTCGTTGACACATTCACACATTCGCTGAGGGAAAGGAGTTGGATCAGCTGGATAAGAGAAGGAAAACCAGATGACAGGAAGAGGGCGATGAACACAGAGTTGCTGCAAGTGAAACTGCAGACAGATGTTGGTAAAAATTAAATCCCTCTTTACTGCGAGAGCAATTAGGCACTGGAAGAGGATCCCCAGAGAGCTTGCAGAGCCTCCATCTATGGACGTTTTCAAAACTCAGCTGGAAGAAGGCAAATGCATTTTGCACACTGGCAGTACCAAGAGTGGCACAAGCAAAATAGATTTTGGCTGGCAGCAGAGGAGTGGACTAAGTGGTCCCTCTGGGCCTACTTTTTATGATTAAGCGTCTAGACCGGATAACAAACATTGTGCTAGTCTTTTCAGCAATCAACTCGGCGTCTAGATAGAGTAGTGTATGTGATATATTTCCCTTTTATTGCTGTTTCTTTCCAGCCAGTCAAGTCACTGCTTGTAATGTTGACTTCAGGCTGCTGGGCTGTAATGATTTGGTAGGTGAACAGAAATCCTCTAGGATCCTAGAAAACAAAGAAAAAACAGGCTAAAGGATGAATGGTGGCCTTTGTGTTGCTGCCTCGGGTCTTGCTGAGTGGTGTGGTTGCCACTGGGGTGGCGGGGGAGAAATGCACAGTGAGGAAAGTGGGGATGAACAGTCATAAAACTGCCCTTTGGTGAACAACCATAGGACCTTCCCTGCTGTACAACAAGCAGCACATCTTCCTAAAACACAACAAAAACAGGCTTCAGCCCGTGTTCCCCCTTGCCTCCTTTCTTCACTACAGATGATACCTTACCTTAAATTTAAGAAGCTACCTTATCTTTAGCAGCACAGAAGCGCACCTGCCACACAAAGTGTCATTATGTAGAAAAGTCTGTGCCTAAACCCAGAATACCCGATCCCAGCACCGCTTGCCCGGAGCACCGCGGGAGATGCCGGCAGAGCCGCAGGCGGCACTGCTCCCAGCGGTCAGCGCTCACGCCATCCAGCTTGGCCCACACTGACAATATCCCCCCCCCCACTTCTCAAAACGGATACTCTGAGGAACGTTCAGCTCCCTCATTACTTTGTTATGCTCCAAAGAGGAATAGCCTTAAACTGGTGGGAAAAAAAAACCCTTTTTTTTCTCCTTCCCTTTTGTCCTTAAGCAACAGAAATTCCTTTGGGAGCATATTTATGAGAAAGCCTGAAAACAACGGTTATGAAAATGCCATGCTATGCACTATGCAACAGCGGTTTCTCCTTGGGTGAGGAAAAACTACCCAGCTTGCCGACACCCCACTCAAACCTATTTATTACCAGCAGAAGGGCAGGAGCTGGCTTACAAACCGTTTTACCATGGGAGGAAGCCAAGTGATCCTGCTCAGCAGTAGCTGCCAAAAGACATTACAAGTGTAGAAGAAAGTACACTATTGAAAAAGGTGTTTTAAGACCCAGGTAGCTCCTATTACACAAGATACCAATTTACATGTCGATTTTGGTTTATGATCACTGAAGTAAAGCCTGCAGTTATTACAGTACAACCACAACAACAAACATGTATTTTTAAGTAAACTAATGAAAACTGAGAAGGTGAAAACAGAATTACATTGGAAGATCTAAATCAAAGCTTCTTGCCTGGTGATTTCAGTCACCAAGATTTAAAAATCAGTCCAGCTTACAGCACTCTATAAAAGACAACTGCTAGATTTTTTGGTCTCCCCCTTCCCAAAGATTGTCTTCCCACCCTAAAACTATCCTAAATCACTTTACAGCTCTGACTTACAGCTCCTAGAGACAATGGGCCGAAGAGACGCGGTTAAAAAAGACTCCTAGCTTTTGCCCTACTGGCATTTGGAGCACTCCCCGGGGACGGGCAGTGGCACGCTTTCAGCCAGCTTGCTGGTTATTCTGCCCTTCGCTTTCCTGTCGCTTTAAACAGCGACCAGCCCTCCTCAGAAACCTGGAGGAGATCTACACACACATCGGGATGAAGTTTGCACATCCTACCATAACACATATGGTGGAAATTTGGACAGATTGGCTTAAAAGCCGTTCCTGCCTTCAGGTAAACGCTGGAGCAGCAAGCATGTCGTGGCACTGCTCGTGCTGCACAGCACCGTCAGCCAGCCCTTAACCTGACCGCAGCCATCTGAACTACTGCTACACAGCACACCCCATCACCTCGCCCTCTGCCCCACGGTAAGCATGGCTTGAGATTCACTCGCTTGCATCTCCCGAAAATTTAGTTAGATACCTTGAAAGTAACCGGACAATTCTAATGTCCTTTTTTGAATGTAGAAATTGGCAGCCGAGTGCAAAGCCTTACTGCAGATTTAAACGGTAGAAAAAAATAAGAAAGCATTTCCAAACAAGAGACACGGAATATGGCATGACAAATTTTCCAAATTAATATTAATCTATTTGCATATAATAAGAATGATTTACTGCAGAAAAGAAAGGAAAAAAGAAAAAAGAAAAGAAAAAAGGCATTCACCATTTCCTACTAATACAATACCAAATGAATTAGAAAAGTTATTACACTTTGTTTTCATTAAACTAAGGCCATCAACACCTGTTCAAGCAATATTTCAGATTTTTAAAAAAATTGATCTGAAGACAAGATTATGTGATTAAAAAAAAAAAAAAAACAACCAAACAGCTTACTATATACCTACTACTAAACCAAATACTTTTTTTAATTCTGGAAACCACACACACTGCAGAATTCAGAATATGACAGTGAGATAAGGACTATACAAAACCCTCAATGGATTTATAAACTGTGAAAAGCAAACCAACTTTCCTGGTTAGTAATACATAAATAAGGTTATTTGCTGACTATATAAATAGTTTGGTACTTCAGAATGTCGTTCTGATATTTGAGACCCAATTTATGACACAACCTTTATGTGGCTTTGAAAAGAATAATACAATACACAGCATCCTTACTTTTCATGTAGAAGAGCAAGAAAAAAGTTTCCATCTCCTTATCTAATAACCCTACATACAGCCAAAGTATTTTGCAAAGGAAATACATTTCGGAATTGAGCACACAAATGATTCTAACCAAGGAAGTAAACGAGCAAGTGAAACAACGAGGCAACTATTCGTATATCACAGAAGTGCTATTTTTCCTCCCTTTCAGCTGCCAGCCATTTTATTTTCTGGTTATCTACAAAGCCCTGTTGTTGGAATGAAAAAGAGAGTGAAGGACTGGAAAATTACTTCATAATGAAATATGAGCACAGATACGATGCACAGGATAGAAATTGTGTTAATGACACGCAGTAAAGGCCTCCCTGTTTGCAAAGAAAGGGCTTTGTTTTTAGTAGGCTATACTTCGACACCTCTCCTTTAGATGGACAGGCCAAGCTCTGAGATGTTTCCTACACTGCTACCTACCATCACCCTGTGGGTAGCAAACACGATTTATTTCATCCTTCCAGTCAAAACCCCTGACCATGCCCCAGGAGACCTGAATTCATCTACGTGCCTTCCCCTCCTTCCTCCTCTGCAACTCCTTCTCCCAGCTCTTCTCCAGAATGGAAAGCAGGATGAGGAGCATGCTTGCCCCAGCAAAATATGCTGGGGGAAAAACATGCTGGGAAAATGAACAAAGCACCAGCCGTCCCTGTCCTTCACAATGAAAACAGGTAGCACTAAATCGTGGAAAGCTTGGAAAGAGCGCCCATGCTTGCTCTCTATATGATGTAGACTGGAGGGTACTGCCAGGCACGTTTCTGTGAAGAGAAAATTAAGTGACTTACTAGGGAACAGGAGTTGTCTGGAAGCAGTGTGTGATTAAACCCAGAAAACATTTTCATTTGGGTTACAAAATATTTACGTCTGCGGGAAACTTGATGGGCGGCCTAACAGCAGAATTACTCCTCTGCTGACATTTTTGTAAGGGGTTGTTTTGGTGGGGGTTTTTTTTTTTTCTTTTCCCTTTCTCCCCTCATTAGCTCTGTTTAGGTCTGTTTGGCTACAATGTTTTTACGCTGTGGTTTTTTGGGTTTGGGTTGGGGGTTTTTTTAGTGTAGTGTTAAGAAGGGTAAAGGAATGAGGCTGTTGTAACCAAAACAACTTTCACTTACGCCACTGCATATTTTTGCTATTTTGGGGAATCCAAAATAGGACAAATATAATCTCCTGCTCACAATAAAGCCACACTTGAGAGGAAACCAGGACAATTCTAAAATGAGCTTCCCCAGCTGGACACGACAACCAGACACCCATTCCTCTGTGAGCAGGGTGCATTATATCCATCTGCCTTATGAAAGAGGGAGTTATGTCCTCAGTTTATCATCTGAAAGGCTGGTATTTAGCTGTCCCTTCAGGAAAAAGTATTCTGAAAAGTCTCCTAAAACCAAGCATCTATTATGTTGTTCTCAGCTACCTAGTCTCTCACTATTAAGAAAAACAGCTGCATGTCAAAGCAAATACACTGAAGAAACAAGCCAAGTCATACAGATAAAAGAAGAATGGTCACAATTTTTAAGCCAAAGTTTAGAAACACAGCCTTCCCCAAACTGAATAAACACTAGAGAATACTGCTATAAAGCTCTTCCAGAAATAATTCCGAACTTTACTATAAACAAAGCAATGGAAAGTGTGTGCAAGTACTTGTTCTTGTAAAGTTTCCCAAATACCTGGAATCTCCTGTACAGGAATTCCATATTTCCCAACCTTTCAGGACATCTTTGGCCACAAAAATTTAGGTTTCTGATACCCACGTATTATAGCTGATCAGCCAAGCTGCTATAACAGCTTAACAGACCTGAATCCATATTATTTGTAGCAACTTCCAAACTTCAAAAAATAATAATCAGGGTGTCTTAAATTCCTATTCAGGATATTAAATGATCCCTAGCTAGTAACAAAGAGGTATTTTCAATGTATTTTATAGCACTTGTGTAACATTTGAGGTACACTGAGGTTCAGCATCCCTTTGAAATACAGTTAGTTGGCTGTATTCAGACACAAACCTCTTGAAACAAAGACTTTAATGCTGCTTATTCTAAGTTCTGTAAAATTTCCACTTGCAGGAAAACCTGAACGTTTCAATTTCCAAACAGGAAACACCCATTGCTATGTTGGCGCTTTCTGTGGAATGGATTTTTTGATCTATCCTAGTGTGTTCTTCTATGAGTCTTTCAAGTTTTCCTCTTCCAGGTTTACCTAATTTGCTCAGCTTTCTTAGGTCACGTCATATCTGTTCAATAACAAGCTCCAAGAATTTTTTTGTCCAGTTGTTACAGCTTTTTAAACACAAATATACTATTTGACCATTTCTAAACTTTCCACATAGCAAAACATGCATAAGCTACCCAAGAGAGATCAACATACCAATGCTTTAAAAAGAAAAAAAAAAAAAAAAAATCATGCTGACCTTTATATCCATTTGTGAAATAGCCCTTCCTCACAGACCACCAGAAGCCTCCAGAAAACTGTTTGCGTGTAATTTTATCCCCCTGCAGACTGCTAAGTCCTAAGAACTGACTATAAAGCTTTTTAACTGGCCAAGCTGAAATGTGAGTACCCTGCAAGGCTTGAAACAAACAACTGATGCTGTCGAAAGCATTCAGGTTGATACATGTATGCAATAGGTAAGTCACAGGAATTTATTCAGAATAATAGCCTTTACTTTGCTTCAATCCAGGCTTGTTAACTGGACTGCTTTACATTGATGTAGTCTACAGTTAAGCTCTGCTAGCTGACCCAGGCAGGAAATGGTGTAACTTTTTACCCCAAGAGTAGCACTGAGAAACCTCCAGCATAGATGAAGTTATGTCTGGCGATTCATTGCAGCCCGCTCATCGCACTTAAATAGAGTGATAGGCACGGCTAGGTTTGCCTCTCTGCTTGGCAGAGGATGAAGATGTGAGTTTTCCAAAGCTTTTGCATCAGCTCTTGCTACAAAGGCTGCTCAGTTTGTTTCCAAACGAGTGACTTTTTGCCAAACATTGTGAAGATGTTTCACTTCGGATGTTTTCAGGGAGAACCAAAACGTACATATGCTCTGTAACTGGTACACAAGGCAAATGCCTGAGGGATGGGACATCAACTTTGAGCCCCAGCTCTTCACCTGATTCCCAAGCAGCTACCACGGAGAGGAGGGAAACAACAAAAATAAAAGCAAAGCAAAACCCAACCATCCTCTCAACAGCAGAAGAGAAGAAACTTTGATGGAGAAGGGTCCCCAGCCACCCAGATAAAAAGCTGTTGTTTTACTTTAAAAACCAGGCATCTTGACAAGACTGGAAAGGCTTTGCTTGTCATCTAGTGCAGAATGAAAAGAAGTATTGAAGCCCAAGGTCATGACCTCAGACAGACATTGGTATCCTCCAGCCAGCACCATTAGCTCTCTAATGAGCCGTTATAAAAAGCGCGCCCAGAAATATGTACGTAGGTGCTGCTCCTCATTCCAACACAATCAGAGGATAATAGAGGATAAAACCAGGAAAGGGCTTTCTGCAAGATGTTATTCTCTTTTGGGTGAATCAACTGCAACCAATGCCTTAAAGAGCATAAAGAGATTTCACAGATGATTGGGGAAAAAACAAGTCACCGCAAAAACAGACTAGGGTCCGCAGTGTGCTGCTCAGAGGGAGCTAAGGAAGTGTAGGGGATTTCCTCATTACAGCGTGGTATTTGTGGACTGGTAATGCACTCTAAACATAGTGTTAAAAATTACTGTAGCTCCACAAGTGTTTTTGGCATTCTAAGGATTTGGCCAGGCAAGTGACAGTGGAAAATTGTAAGTAACTTTCAGCAACAGGCAGAGCATCCAGGGTGGGTGGTGGTGGGGTGGTGGGGGAAATCAGATGGTGACAGAGCGATTGAACTGCACCAGTACTGGAATTTCACAACAAACTAACTAATGAGGCCTTCAGGAAAACAGATGTGCATTAGGAAGATGGACAAACACATTTTCCTAAGCTGGTCACTGTATGAAGGAATAGGATCAGCTGGTCGAAATGACTCTGGATAAAGTAATGCTGCCTTTATGCGAAAAGGATCCAGGTCAGCACATTACATTTTCAAAACTGAAGACCAAAAAGCAACTGAAAAGATACAGACTAAGACTGATAAAAACTAGACTACATTAAAAGAACAGAGACTGAGCGACTTACAAGTCCTCTGGAGAAGTCACACCCTGACACCACAGTTAATCAAAACCCACAATAAACGGGAAGAAACACAAAGTCCCTCAAATCCTGCTTTTGTTGATATACTCTAATACAACCGACTTACACTCACTGTTAAACACTGCTTGTCTAATTTAGCCCTTCTGCCCCGCTGAACAGGTATTTACTTGAAGTCTCGACCCTGTGACACGCCAGCACATGCGTGGGGCTGGGAATCCAGACATCCTCCCAGGCAGTGGGGCATGAGACCCCACTTCTCTTGCTGACATAGAGGGGCTTCAAGCTCTGAGCCGTTAGCTAAGGAAGAAGGGGCACAGCGCTTTCAGTTTAAATATATCATGCTTTTCTGCGTCTTATGCTTTACGTACAAAGCAGGGAAGGGGGCTCTGTTCAAAGTGTCCAAACTAATGTGTAGGCTCTGTTGTTGTACATCACAGGAATGTCTCTGCAGCAAGAAATCATGTCTTGCATGACCCACAACATGGCACAAGGATGCGTGAAATGGCTTGAGGGTTCCAAGCTTGATACCTAGCGGGTGGTATAGGGCACAGGAAACCTGCAGTGAAGCTAACCGTACTGCCTGCTGGGGATGGTCCTGTTGTAAGCTACCTCTGGAAACACATGCAGGCATTTCCTTGGTAACTGCTAATATCCAAGGGCAAGAACCATGCCAGGAGATATGTTAACATCCTCAGCCTAGTCTAAACATGAACAACCTAGTCTTGTCAAGCAATGTTTCACAGACTGACCCTGCTCCTGCTTCAGGCACTAGTGCAGTCACAGCATCCCAGTGTGGCTCTCCTCATCTGGGATGCAATGAAGGGGCTTCAAAACTCTGCAAGGCAGCACCTGCACTTTTCAGCACTCTCTTTGCCTGCTCACCCTCTGATCTGCTCTAGCGAGTGATCCCAGACCTCTGCTAGGTCACCTCTGCCTCAAGGTCTCTCCTTCAAGATTGCTTAGTACAAGCTCATTTGTGTTTGGAATGGTCATTCTAGAATAAAGACGCATCTTTCTTTTGAGCATTTCACCTTTTTCTTCTGATCCTTTAAAGAAAAAAAAAAAAAAAACACAAAACCAATTAAGAACCAAGTTCTTGCCCTTTAACTTCCAGGTTGGCCTGAAAATTCAACAGAAATTTTCTCTTCTGAATTGTTTATAGGATCAATGGAAAGCTCACATACGTTTTACAATTAAGAAGTTGTATTTGGCTGTAAGAAGTGTTCAGTTCTCTTTCTTCTCAGTAAAGACTTTTATGTCTCTGGCAGTAGGAGATTTACGAGATCAACCCCTCTTAACAGTAGATGCTGTAGGTCTAAGTTCACAATAGATAGGTCTGATACTCCTGGAAACACTTCCTTACCTTATATCACATTATCATCATGAAGCAAGTATCTAAATATTCAGGAACCGAGTTGATGTGTGCTGGTGTTTCTGAACATATAGTAGAATTTAAAGCCAGACACAGCACTTTGACCTAGTTAAGCAGAGTGAAAGCACCCATCATTAGGAAGCAGACTCATATGCTGAGTTTGAACGCACTTCTCCATCATATTACACTGTTTGTCTTAAAAATACAGAGAAGGTGCTGTGACCAGAAGAAAGCGTTCCCTTGAGGGCATGTCACTCTGCATGAATGGGTTTCTCTCCAACATACCTTTTCTGCCAAAACTTCTCTGAGCATGCTTACACTCAACACTTTTGTGGCCCTCCAGGAAAATGCAAAAGACCAGCGAATTGCTTCTGCTGACAGTTCTGCCTGAAAGCAAACCATGAGCAGCATGTTGTACTCTACTTGGATCCTCCCCTCGCAATTTGTAGTCCTGTATTGTAGCAGTGGGAAAACAGCTCTTAAAATTACATGCAACTAAGGCAACCTTTAATAACTGTAAACACGTTATTATAAAGTTTACTTGTCCAATATGAGTCTCATACCCCCTAACGGTATCTCAACAAAGTCTCAACTCTTCTCTGCAGATGACCAGACCTTATTATGGCTCTATGAAAACCGTTGGTTTCCACGCATCAGTGACTCACCACTTCAACCCCTCCTGCATATCCTCTTCCTCCGGCACAGCACAATCAGAATTATAACTGCGATGAGAATTAAAAGAGGCACAATAATCATCAGCAAAAGCAACGAGGACCCCTCCTCTGTGAAAAGAAAACAACAAAAAATACACCAAACTAAGCTAGTTTATGTAGGAAAAAGAGCCAAGACGATGTCTGATTAACAACAATTGTTCCTCATCGAGATTGTGAAAGTTATTGCTAAGCTACATGAAAGCAGCAATTGCTCAAAAGAGAGAGTGAACATATGCACTTTCAAAACCAAACTTACTTGCCTACAGAAAATGCTTTGTGAAGAAAAGATGTGCTCATGTTCATCCATGGCAAAGAAAACTGTCATTCTCATACCTGATATGGTAGTTGGCATACATACATAAGCAGAACTTTATACGAGTCTTCACACTTTCTGAAGAGTTTTTTTGTTCACCCAGAATTTGAGGTTTTTGTTTGTAAAATAAAAAAGTTATTCCTTTTACTATTAAACACTTATCACTGTCGCAAAGGCTCAATTAACTTTCAGAAAAGACAACAGGCCGTTTTTTGATGCCTGCAAGTAACTCTATCCAACTTCTGAGCATAATGTCCCTCCCTGGTTAGACACTAGCCACTTCATTTGGCTGCCATTAATCAAAATGATAATATGAAGGCTCATTTCAATGCTCACTGATGTTAGCTGGAAAGCCTTCTGAATTAAAATTTATTTGAATCAAGCCAAAACTATCATGTCTTTTAACAAAGCTCAGTTGAACTATTCATTTGAATTTCTCTTTCTCTAAAATATGATTGTTAAAGCAACAAGCTATCAGCTGATTTTTCATTCTCCTAGCAAGAAATAACAAGTCTTAGTTTCCTGCTGAGACACACATTTCCTTTTTAAAAGGCCAACCCAAAAGAATATTGCATTTGAGATGGGACAAAAAGATTTATTATGCTTTTCAATTAGTGTCATTCAGAATTAAGAACTAATTTGCTTTTGAACTTCTAGAGAGAAGATACTAAAAGTCAGATCTTACTCTTTACTACCATTCCTATAATAATCACTTCTTGAGCACGTAATTTGGGAATTAACCCACAATCCCAAGCTGCTTTTCTTGTCTTCCTAATTTTGAAGTGCTCTTCCTTTTAAGGCTCTGGATTTGGAGACATGAGAATTTTAAATCACCTAAGTCAATGTTCCTGTGTGAACTGAGAATGGTACTTCAGCTTCTTAATGTTTCTATTTCTCAGCTATAGAGCTGGGGTGAAAGTCTTTCCAGCAGAACAGAATATTGGAAGAAATAAATTAGCACTACAGGGTATTCAGATGTTACACTGATGTATTTAAGATTTCCCCATAAAACCAACGTGAGTATCTTCAACTGATCACCTTCCTGTCTGCTTGAAAGTACTATTCCTCCCTGACCATTACTGCAACGCACGTGTGTCTTAGCAAAAGTGTCAGAGAAACTAAAACATAACACACAGGTTAACTGTACCAAAACATGTAGTAAGTTTAACTGAAACGTTTGGTTAATTGTTTTTTCAGAGATAGTTTACTATTAATTTCAAAACTTCCACTTCAGTGTTCATTAAGTGACCCACAGAATTTTTACTTCATCTAGATAGATATCAGGTGACAAATATTTATACCTATCTTTGGACTGTCAAAGAAACTACGAAGGCCTGCGTGAAAACTTGAAGCCTGACTTGCTGCCAATTGCATGGTGCCTCTAAAACTCACTAGCTCCCTAGCTGACTAGTTTGGCTTTTTTCCCCTCTTAGAGAGGACCTCAATATGTTATCGTCTCAAAGACAGCAATGAAAACAAAGTAGGATTTCCTTTCTTGTTACTTGGCACATAAACATTTCACTCCCTCCTCTTCCCAGCACATTCCTATCCAAACATGCTACTGCAAAACACGGAGGCCAAGAGAACGCTACCAAGTAGCTTGTATAGTTCACCTACCTCCTTTAATTTTCACAGGCAATTCTATTTTTTCATTCACGTTGTTTACTCTGCAGGTCAAGTCCTGAACACTGATGCTCCGAGTGTTGTTGATCTCCAGTTTACTGGTGATGGACACCACCCCATTGGTGTACCTGATTGTCTCCTGTGTAGGAGTAGAATTGAACAAGTTGTTCCAGGTGACGGTGGGCTCTGGGAGGCCAACAGCATTACAGGTGGCTATCAAATGACCTTCGGAAATGTTGTAATGGACAGACGCATTGAGACCTTCCAACACACAAATGAGACAATCCATCACCACAACGAGCACCTGGTCATAAGCAATAATAGCAGTTTAGCCATTATCAATCAGAGCAAAGCTTTCTGGATTCGCACTGAGCCCCACGGCACAGGAATGCAAGAGGAGTTCACTGGGTCACGTCCCCCCCATGATTCAATACTCCTTCCCTTATACTGACATTATACACCCCAAAGGTTTCACTCAACCTGAAATCCCAGGTTTTAAAATAATCTGTTAAAGTAAACTCATTTCTTGGTCCGTGCTGTTCTCCTACCTGCTAATTCCCCACCAATGGTAGGGTTCAGCACAGCAGCTCACAGCACTGGGGTTGTACCTGGCACCAAGAGGAAACTGCAACAGGCAATGGTGGTTTGCCCAAGTTCCAGCTGGGACTGCTCGGGGGCTTACAAGCAAAGATCCCACTCCTTGCTTTTTACCACTGCAGTTCCTGAGTCTGCTCGAGGAAATGCTGTGGGTGAGAAAACACCTCTTTTTCCACTAGCGACATATCCCTGCAGAGAACCTCACCAGAAACACTCAGGCAGGTACGTCCCGAGAAGGAGCCGAAAGGGAAAGCATTGAAGAGACACGTGTAACACCCCGAATCATCCATTCTAGTGTCCCAAAAAGTGATGCTTGTCTCATTGAGTACCAGGCTTGTGAAATTCATTCGGTCTTGATAGGGCTCATGAATCTTTAATCCTTTTATGGTACTGTACGTAGCTATGTTATTGTGTGATTTTTCAGAGTCCTTTTGCCACGTCACTTGCAGAACATCCTTGGGTTCTGTCAGGGCACAGCTGAGAGTCACGCTGTCGCCCACCTTCACATTTCTGTGTTCAGCCTGCGAAACCACTGCAATGAGATGAAATAGTGAAATGGGCAGATACAACACATATTCAGAAGCCTAATACTGATTCTAAGGCCTGGATTACCCACAGACACAACAATTTCATCAATTACATATTGTTTCTATGGTTTTGCCCCACGAAAACATCCTTCTCCTGCATCCTCCTAGAAATCAATGAAGTTATGTTGATTTACATTGGCTGAGGCTCTGGCTTTCTTCTAAATGTTTAAAAGAAAAAGACATACTATACTTCTGTACCCATCCCTGCAGACTTCCCGCTTCACTTTTATTACATCAGCTCATGGCTTCCCGTTCTCAGCAAAGACTCAATCTTCATTTGCTAAAAGCTAGAGGAAGATTGAATGCACAAGGGAAGTGCACACCAAGCCATCCTCAGAGAACTGAGCAGCAAAATGAGCTGAAGAGAATTTCTGGACTATGTAGCTTCAGAGTCTGCAGTGCATTTGATAGGGAGGGAAAGAAAAAGAGAGGTTTGTTCGTAAGGGGAGGATCTGCTATGGGAAGTTGCGAACTCAGGTGAGCAACAGTGTCCAGTGTCATTGTAGATACAGGATGCTGCATGTCCCTCCCATCTCCAGATGCTGCTCCAGGAGGTCTTGTGTCACATCTGCCAACTCCATGTCTATGCCTCAGCCATCTAACGTATGTCAAATGGCACAACCAATCTGTATTTCACCTATTTTTCCCTCTTACTCTGACTGTTGAAGCCTCAGGCATCAGAAACCAGTTCCCCAAGCATTTTCAGGCAGATTTTAGGAAATTCAACTTACCATTTGCCTTTCCAAGCCCAGCACAAGCCAGACAAAAAAACAGAGCTCGAAAAGTCATTTTGGAAGGGAAAATCTGCTTCACCTGAAGAAAGGTAAGAAAAGATGGGTGACTCAATGACAGACCATCTTCCAGTGATATCACGTCTGCGGGGTGCAAACATTAACGGTAGCTTTGTCATGGGAGAAAAACATAGTTCTGGGGGCAGACGGCACATTTTGACAGGTCTCATTACACAACACAGAAAGTGCTCTGGTCAAGGTAGGAAAAAAATTGCATGACGGAAGTTAAAAAGGCATTAATCCACCAGAAGCGTGACATACTGGTTGTCCGGGACTAGCTGTGGCACCAGGAGAGAGGTAGGGTTAGCTTCTGAGATCAAGGGATAAATTGAAAACAGCTTCTCTGAGGATTTCAGGACTCCCCATCTGTCTGAAATTGCATGAATCAGGGAACTTTTGGGGCATACTGCGCCTGCTACATAAAAATATATCTCCAAGGTGGAAAAGGGGCAAAAATATGCTTGAGTTTTCCCTAGTGAACTTAACCTGGTTCCTGTTCCCTTAACCAGTTAATATTGCAACAATACAACTGAATTGTAGACCTGCTTGGAACTGAAGCTGGTGTCATATTTAAGTGGAAACATTATTTTGCATAAAATACCTCTGTAACACACATCACCTACAACTGAGCCTTTTGCCAGTGTCTTCAAAACTAGCTGATGTGTCTTGGGAGTGTCTTCTGTCATGAACATAAGCAAAGCCCAACTTTCTACAGATTTTCACAACATGCAAAAAACAGAAGAAAGAGTCAACTGTAAAGCATTTTCTGTGTTATCTTACAGCTTAAAAAAGGAGGGCTAATGAATAAGTGAAATACAGGGAGAAAAAATAAATCTATTTAAGAAACAAGTTCTCTGCAAATTTGTGCACACAACACATACACACACAACCAGTAGCCTGCCTTTAAATTTTAAAGGCACTGTGCTAAAACAACTCCTGATACAACTTTGCAGTTACTGAGCATGAATACAGACCAAGTTCTTATGCGTAAAATCAGGAAACAAGAATCCATCAGCAACAAGTCCAACGAACAATGAATTTCCCAGACAATACAGTGTAGCCAGATGCTTGAGAGCGGCTTTAAGAAATTCAGATAGATGTTCCTGAAAACATGCAAAAACCAAGGGCCAGCATAGCAAGTAAGCGAGAAATTTCGAGTTATAGAAGCGTTTACAAACCAGCGAAAGATGTGCCACGCCTGCAGGAAAGCACAGCTTTCAATAACAGCCTTGGACTGCTCGCACCCGGCGTAGCTACAAGATTTCATACAATGAGGAACCAGGCCATTATGTAGCTATACCAGTTCCCCCCAAAAAGTCCCTCTGGGTCACAAGCCCCCAGTCTACCATATTAGCGGGGGGTGGAAAGCGGCGCGTAAGACTAGGGCAAGCAAAGAGCAAATCCTTCGCCGTGCCATACCTTCCCAAACCGCGCCTCGGAGCTCCCCTAAGCCACCGAGCGTAGCCCAGCGCTGCCGGATTCGCCAGTCCCCCGCCGCCTTCCACCAAACTCCTCCGGCTGCTAAAAACCTTTCACGCTCCCGGCCGCCGGCCCCAGCAACCACCCGGCGCCACCCGCCCCTGCTGCCTGCCGGCCTCACGCACCGCCGGACGGCGACTGCGGCGCGAACCCGGCGCCTCGGGGAGAGCAACCCGCCCAGGAAAGGCGGGAGGAGGCCCGGGCACGCCCTGCCACCACACCTGGCCGCCGCTTCGGCCCCCGACGCCCGCAGCCGCTCCGCGCCTCCCCGCCCGGCGGCCAAACCTCCCCCGGCGGGGACCAGCCTCCGGGCAGGGGCTCGGCGCCGGTCAGGGCGGGGGGGGGGGCACCGGCCCCTCCGCCCAGCCCCACCTCGGGCGGTTACTCCAGCTTTCCGCCCTGCCGGCGGGCTCCCACCGCCCCGCGCCCCCCCCCCCCCCCCAAAAAAATAACCCCAGCTCAAACCTGTAGAGGCGCCCAGGAGGGGGAGAGGGGGGAAGGCGGCGGGACGGACGCTTACCCGCGGCCAAGTACCTGCAGAGAGGGAGCGAAGGCGCCCGACGGCCTCGGTCGCGGAAGCGGCGCGGCCAGGCCCCGCCGCCGCCCCACCCTCCGGGCCGCCCCCCGGGGATGAGCGCGGGCCCCCGGGCCCCGGAGGTGGCGGGGCCCGCCCGGCGCGGCTGCTCTCCCAGCGGGCAGGGGCCGCCGGGGCTCGGGGCACCGGTGAAGCAGCGAGCGCCTGGAAGGAGCGCACCCCCCGGCGTGGGCCGCTCAGCCAGCGGGGAGGCTGCGGAGGCGTTAATTACTGCCCGGCCTTCCCTCGCCGCTGCAAAGGGCTGGCTGGCTTGTATGCTTCCTTCCCCCCCACCGTTTTCTCTTTCCCTCAAGGGTTATTAACGTCAACCAAATTAACAAATTGATCGTGGAAGAACAAATGAAAAAAATGAACTCCACCTGCTTCAAGCAAGAGCACGGTAAACCGTGAAAGGCGGCAAGGTTTCGGTAATGATAATGACAAGGCCGTCAGCACAGAGTTAGTTGCGGCAGCTCTCCAGGCTGGATGATCACGCTGCTTTTGGAAATCAGCGGCATAAACCCCAACTACCTTCTAAGAAATTGTGGGTTGCGTTCCAGCCTGCGACAGGGCAAATCGCTTTTGTCTTCAGAGCGCGTTCTTCCCTGATTTCAGTTCAAGGGTAGTGACAGTCACGCCAACAATTAATTTTTATTAAAGACTTCTGTGCTACCATAAAACACTAAAACTAGAATGCAATGGCAGGAACATAATATAATAATAATATTAATAAAACAATTTACAATAATGGCCAAGAGCTGTGACATTCACTGTCCAGATGCTGAACTGCAAATACTTAGTGTTCCAGAAAGTATTTTGGTTTTTTTTCAGACCAGGTCAATTTCTTGAACTTATTTATTGTAAGGTGTCACTGGCTGTTGCACAACAAATGTACCAAGGTTTTGCTAAACTTGGTAATTGTTTTTTTCTTAATTACCACTAACCGCAATAATTAACTGCGGGTCACTAGCCTGGCAATAGTCAGCAATAAAATTTTGAGTATTAGACCAAGGCTTGGCCTCTTTTCTGGATCCTCAGCCCAGATAAACAAACACCACCTTTTTTTCTGATGTTAGGCTGTAGGAAATTAGCATTAAAAAATTCAGTGAAAGATCTTATGGAAAGGGAAGGTCATTTTATTGTACAAAATCTCCAGGCAAGTTGATTTTATGCCCAGTTTCATACTCACAAGCTGCAGGCATTCAAGCGGTCTAGCCAGGATCTTCTGGGTTCCTCTTCATTCTGAGAAGAAAAAGATTTTGAGATATCTCTCTTATATCACTAGGAGTGGTCTTTTGTTTTCACTGCTACCTTCCTGTTATGCTGAGAGGAAAAGGGGCAGCACAAGTGATACACGGCAATCTCACTGCCATCTGCCTGTGTTTCGACTACAGGAACTTCCACAGACAAGTTGTCTCTGTTGTAGTTTTATCAGGCTTGTCCCAGGCTTGACAGAAACAACCTATTTCTCAATTTGCTTAATTAGAAACAGCATCCTTTGTGGTTAATACAGGACATTCGGTGTTTGCTCTTTCTTTAGCTGCTTTTGCACACGCACATGCATGTGTTCATACATCATTCATACCAGTTGTAATATTTCTCTTGCAAGGCTCTAGAAGGTCTCCTGTTTTAAAACTTCATTGCTCACAGGGAAAAATATCAGATTTGACACAATTTCAAGCCCCTGCCAAAATTAATTGACAAAGATGCCGACATAGTGGCCAAGATCCCACATAAAACCAGAAACCCTTTCTTATTTAAGACACAGATGTGTGAGAATGTTTGGAGCACTGCTATTAAACTGTCTTAAGGAATGGGGTGGTGTTTGCACCTTTCCTGAGTCATCCCAGGCTCACCCCTGTGTTAACTGTGCCTGTTCTACTGGTCTCAGTATCTCAGTGCACAAAGCAGTGCCTTTTGATCTACGAAAAAAGAAAGCACCCCCCACCACCACCCCCAGCAGATCAGGTCTGACATGTTGCTGGAGGCTGGGGGTCAGGGCAGTGGATCTTCCAGCTGGATACAGCTGTCCTTGGACACATCTTAGAATCATAGAATCATAGAATCATTTAGGTTGGAAAAGACCTTCAAGATCATCGAGTCCAACCATCATCCATACCCACTAAACCATATTCTGGAGTACCTTGTCTACGTGCTTTTTTAATACATCCAGGGATGGTGACTCAACCACTTCCCTGGGCAGCCTATTCCAATGTTTGGCAACCCTCTCAGTAAAGAAATTTTTTCCTAATATCCAACCTAAATCTCCCTTGCCGCAACTTGAGGCCATTTCCTCTTGTTCTGTCACCAGCCACCTGACAGAGGAGACCAGCACCCACCTCACTACAACCTCCTTTCAGGTAGTTGTAGAGAGCGATAAGGTCTCCCCTCAGCCTCCTTTTCTCCAGACTAAACAGCCCCAGTTCCCTCAGCCGCTCCTCACAAGACTTGTGCTCCAGGCCCCTCACCAGCTTGGTTGCCCTTCTCTGGACACGCTCCAGCACCTCCATGTCTTTCCTGTAGTGAGGGGCCCAAAACCGAACACAGGACTCGAGGTGCGGCCTCACCAGTGCCGAGTACAGGGGAACAACCACCTCCCTGCTCCTGCTGGCCACACTATTTCTGATACAGGCCAGGATGCCGTTGGCCTTCTTGGCCACCTGGGCACACTGCTGGCTCATATTCATCTGGCTGCCAACCAGCACCCCCAGGTCTTTCTCTGCCGGGCAGCTTTCCAGCCACTCTTCTCCAAGCCTGTAGCGCTGCATGGGGTTGCTGTGACCAAAGTGCAGGACCTGGCACTTGGCCTTGTTGAACTTCGTATGATTGGCTTCAGCCCATCGATCCAGCCTGTCCAGATCTCTTTGTAGAGCCTCCCTACCCTCAAGCAGATCGACCCTGCCTCCCAACTTGGTGTCGTCTCCAAACTTGCTGACGGTGCACTCAATCCCCTCGTCCAAATCATTGATAAAGATATTAAACAGAACGGGGCCCAACACCGAGCCCTGGGGAACACCACTTGTGACCCGCCGCCAACTGGAGTTCACCCCATTCACCACAACCCTCTGGGCTCGGCCATCCAGCCAGTTTTTCACCCAGCGAAGAGTACACTGGTCCAAGCCACGAGACGCCAGCTTCTCAAGGAGTATGCCATGAGAGACAGTGTCAAAGGCCTTGCTGAAGTCTAGGAAAATAACATCGACAGCCTTTCCCTCATCCACTAGGTGGGTCACTTGCTCATAGAAGGAGATCAGGTTGGTCGAGCAGGACCTGCCTTTCGTAAACCCGTGCTGACTGGGCCTGATCCCCTGCTTGTCCTGGACTTGCCATGTGCGTGCTCTCAAGACAAACTGTTCCATAACCTTCCCTGGTACCAAGGTCAGGCTGACAGGCCTGTAGTTCCCCAGATCCTCCCTCCGACTCTTCTTGTAAATGGGTGTCACACTGGCAAGCCTCCAGTCCTCTGGGACCTCCCCTGTTGACCAGGATCGCTGATAGATGATAGAGAGTGGCTTGGCAAGCACCTCTGCCAGTTCCCTCAGTACTCTTGGATGGATCCCATCTGGTCCCATAGATTTGTGAGTGTCCAGATGGCGTAGCAGGTCCCTAACTAATTCCTCCTGGATTGAGATGGGTATATTCTGCTCTTCATGCTCGTCTTCCAGCTCAGGGTGTGGAGTACCCTGAGGATAACTGATCTCCCTATTAAAGACTGAGGCAAAGAAGGCATTAAGTACCTCGGCCTTTTCCTCATCTCTGGTGGCAATGTTCCCTTCTGTATCCATTAAAGGATAGATATTCTCCTTCAGATTCCTTTTACTGTTAACATATTTGTAAAAACATTTTTTGTTGTCCCTTACAAAAGTGGCCAGATTTAGTTCTAGCTGAGCTTTTGCCTTTCTATTTTCCTCTCTGTATGATCTAACAAGATCCCTGTACTCCTCCCAAGTTGCCTGCCCTTTCTTCCAGAGATAATAAACTCTGCTTTTTTTCTTGACTCCTAGCAAAAGCTCTCTGTTCAGGCAGGCCGGTCGTTTTCCTCGGTGGTTTGACTTGCAGCACATGGGAATAGCCTGGTCCTGAGCCATTAAGATTTCCTTCTCAAAGAATGTCCATCTCTTCTGGACCCATTTGCCCTTCAGGACTGTTTCCCGGGGGACTCTCTCAACCAGTGCCTTGAAGAGGCCAAAAATCTTCTCCACCACCGAGCTCGATTTAGTGGAGCCCTTCCTCTGCCAACTAAGAAACCAAAGCCCAAGCTCCACCACCACCTTTTTTTCAACATTTTCTTCTGTCTCCTAGGACTGATGAGTAGATCTCAAGCCACTTACATTTCCCTCTGCCAGCCTTCCCCTTTTTATTCTGACTAGAGAACGGGTTCCCTCTAAAGCAGGTCAGGTCTCCAGCAACTAACCTACTACTTGTTGTTTGAGGCTGATGTACCTACACCCTTCACACATGTTTTTCTTTTTATGAAAAAAAAATGTGTTAGCAAGTCTCCTGTGCTCACCTGCCTTCACTATAGTTGAGGGGATTTCAGAGGGAACTCCAGAGAAATGCAGACTACACAGCTTAAAATAGATTTATCCAGAAGTGCCCTGTGCCATCAAAGCGACAAAAGCAGGGAAGTCCCAGGGACAGCTTCCTGCCCTTATTTCATGAAAATAAAGGGGACTTGAGTGATATTTTATATTAGCTCACCCTGTAACTCACATCTACTGAGGTGGAAAAGTTCTATATTTAGAACTTTTACTAAATTTTACTCCTCCTTCGATGGGTTGGGGAAACTTAGAGAAGAAAGAAGAAAATTATGAAAGGATCTGCAAAGTAAGGGGGCTGCTTCGTTGGAAGAGAGGGAGGAAACTAGAGCTGAGCAAGAAAAGGATAGTTCTGAAGTAGTAGATGAAGACCAGAGGTAACCTCAGGGCAGACAGAGGCAAATGGAAAGTACTCCAGGCAGACCAGCAATGGCAGAAAATTCAAAATCTTTTTACATTCATAGAAAAACAAAACACAAAAATCCCTTTCTGCCCTATTCCGTGTTCTCATATCAACTGTTTCTTTTTACAAGGACCTGGCTCAGCTCAGCAGTCTCTGTCAAGTTTTGCAAGGTTCTTTGTACATCACCTTCTCTGGAACTGGTGGTGGCCAAGCTGACACCAACTCTCTAGTGTGACAAAGCCTTTGAAGTTAGTGAGAAAGAAAGTAATTAGAGACCTCTTGTCCTAAAATCCAGAGAGTTATTTGTTCCTCTCCTTTTATTTCTTCATCTGCAGTACGCCCTCCGTGCTGGTGGAAGAGGCAATCTGAAATCCCTTCTGTCACAAATGAGGTCTATTCTTTATTCTTCCCTCTGCCTTCTGGGTGGACACACTCTGCTGTTAATGTATTTCTTGGTTCTTCCCTTGATTTCTGGACTAATGACCTCTTTTAAGCAGAACAATTTGAGCCAATAACCAGTGAAACTTGTATGGGTTTAAGGAAAAGTATATGATACAGCTAATGCAAGTTGCCATTATTTAACAGGGAAATCAAAAAGAAGTCTTAGAGGGTGACTGGAGTCAGTGACACAGATTCCAGTGAAACTAAACCCACTAAGTTTTACAGGGCATATTGCCTGCTGGAAGTTTACAACAGGACTGTTAGGCTCTGCTGATTCAACTCCCTTCTGGCTCTGGTCATATAAATTGGCATATCACCCTTAATCATCATATTCAAGCAATGCTTCCTCAAGTCATGAATGCTCAAATAGGTCTACTAAGAGGTCCAGCCTGGTCCAGAGGAACTGCCACCAGCTGTCATTTTGCTAGTGATTCAACCATGTGACCATGTCTTTTCTCTCTCTCAAACTTCTGTAAAACAAGCAAATGCTAAGTTTGCAATCCTGCTGATTTCTCCAGTACAAACTGCACCGTGATTCCCAGCAGGTAAAGTTAACCATGTGAGTGGGAATAAAACCACAGAAAAGTTCTGGGGTCCCTTTATGTGGCAAGAAAAGGCTGGATATGTTCTACATTTTGCTTTGCTTTCCAGCTCTAGAATAGCTGCGTAAAATGGAAGACACCTGAATTTAAACTTTGCTGTACAAGGAGGTTTGTTGTTAGATGGACTTAACAGGTGTGGGGGTTGTCCGGCATCACGCAGCCGTGCGTCTTTGGTACCTCGAAGATATCCATGCCTAAGCTCACATTCTCTTCCCTTCTCTCATTTTCCAGTGAAATCTGTTGGGGTTTTGTGTTGATGACTGTTCATGTCTCTCTCACTGATCTTCATTTATGTGCCTTTTCTCTGCATGACACCTGAGTATCCTGGCAGCCAGGGGCTTTGGATATCACTGGTTGTGTGGACTCTCTCAGAAATGTGCTGCTTATTACACATACTAACAAATATACTTGCACCCCAGACAGTGCAAATCCTAGTTTCCTAGGGATAAGTACCTGGGAGAAAATCAGGTTGACAGTCAGGAAAGAAGGATATTTCATAAAAGAAAGGTGAGGCAGTCATTACAATTTTTTAATATTCATTTCTGCCATCCCACAGAGCCTTCTTCAGCTCTTGGGACGAGGACACTAAAAAGAAAGCAAGCTTGGACATGTTATCTGGGTCTTGTTAGTGAGGCTTGATACAAGATGCTTTACATCTTGTGTTGTGAGAAGAACAGAGTGGCCTTGTTATGCTGACTAGTGGTGGATAAGAAAACCTGTATGTTGCAAAATGCATAAGATACCAGAGGAAATTGCTTTTGGTCGACCTTGCAGTTCCCTGGGAAGATGAGAACCTTAGGCCTTTTTAGATAATTTAGCTTAAAAGCATCAGTGTGGCTTGTGTTAAAAGAATGAAAATCAAGAAAAGGTAAGTATTAGAGTTATGTGATAGGTTAACCCTGGCTGGACGCCAGGTGCCCACCAGAGCCATTCTATCACTCCCCCTCCTTCTCAGCTGGACAGGGGAGAGAAAATATAACAAAGAGCTTGTGGGTCGAGATAAGGACAGGAGAGATCACTCACCAATTACCGTCACGGGCAAAACAGACTCAGTTTGGGGAAAATTAACTTGACTTATTACAAATCAACCGGAGTAGGGTAATGAGAAATAAAACCAAATCTCAGAACACCTTCCCTCCACCCCTCCCTTCTTCCCAGGCACAACTTCACTCCCAGATTCTCTACCAACCCCCCAGCGGCACAGGGGGACGGGGATGGGGTTTATGGTCAGTTCATCACACGTTATTTTCTGCCACTTCATCCTCCTCGGGGGGAGGACTCATCACACTCTTCCCCTGCTCCAGCGTGGGGTCCCACCCACAGGAGACAGTCCTCCACGAACTTCTCCAACGTGGGTCCTTCCCACGGGCTGCAGTTCTTCACGAACTGCTCCAGCGTGGGTCCTTTCCACGGTGTGCAGTCCTTCAGGAGCACACTGCTCCAGCGTGGGCCCCCCACGGGGTCACAAGTCCTGCCAGAAAACCTGCTCCGTGGGCTCCTCTCTCCACAGATCCGCAGGTCCTGCCAGGAGCCTGCTCCAGCGCGGGGTTCCCACGGGGTCACAGCCTCCTTCGGGAACCCACCTGCTCCGGCGTGGGGTCCTCCCCGGGCTGCAGGTGGAGATCTGCTCCACCGTGGACCTCCATGGACTGCAGGGGGACAGCCTGCCTCACCATGGTCTTCACCACGGGCTGCAGGGGAATCTCTGCTCCGGCGCCTGGAGCATCTCCTCCCCCTCCTTCTTCACTGACCTTGGTGTCCGCAGGGTTGTTTCTCTCACATGTTCTCACTCCTCTTTCCGGCTGCCGAATGCTGCCGTCCCAACTTTTTTTTCCTTCTTAAAAATGTTATCACAGAGGCGTTACCACTATCGCTGATTGGCTCGGCCTTGGCCGGCGGCGGGTCCGTCTTAGAGCCGGCTGGTATGGGCTCTCTCGAACACAGGAGAAGCTTCCAGCAGCTTCTCACAGAAGCCACCCCTGTAACCCCCCCCGCTACCAAAACTTTGCCACACAAAGCCAATACAAGTTACTAATGAACATTCTTTAGGATAAGTTGTATCAAAACTTGTAAAATGTCCCACTGCGCAGAATCACTAGAAGTGGGTGAACTAGCGCATAAGTGAGGAAGACTATTGAAGACCACCAGAGGACCCCTGAAGACCACCAAAGATCTCAAGTGTGCCTGTGCCAAGGACATTTACATATATTAATGAGTTCCTGGAATTTAGATGAATATGTTAATTAATTCCAAGAAAAAAATCATGAATATGTATATCCATTTTGTATATAATCTCAACTGTTGAAAGAATTGGTGTATACGATAGGTGCGATCCCCTGTGTACCCAGCACTGCAATAAAGAATGCCTGCTTTCTAAAACTCCAAAATTGAGTCTTGGAGAGTTTCTGAAGTGCCAACTTATGGTAACAGCTGCCTTTGGGACAGCTTTGGTCTCAGCTTTTTGTTTTGTTTTGCTTCTAAAACTGGTAATGTTTTTCTTCTGAAAGGGAAAAACCACAGTTACTAGGACCGAAAGAAACAATTAATTCCATTTCATCAGGAAGAATCAAAGATTCATTTCAAAATGCCTACCTGAAGAGTAGTGAAAAACAGGTCATCTGCCCTGTAGAAATTCAGTACTGGACTATTTTTAAAAAGCCCTCAAGCGAGACATTCTGGAAAAATTGAGACTTTTTCTGCCTATTTCCATTTCCTGGCAAAAAGTTATCTTTGAAAAGCAGTTGTTAAACTCACTTGCCTCTTCTTTTGTTGTTGTGTTTATACACATATATTGATGGCTTCCAGTCATAGCCACAACTGAAGATCATATATGTGTCCACTACAATCATGGAAAAAACCACAGATAATTTCTCTGCAAAACCAACAAAAACTTAATGAGCATTTAATCTCTGAAAACTCTCATTTGAGGAATGCCAAGTTGAAGCCCCCCATTGTAACCTACATGCATGTGGCATGACAAACTTCAAAGTAAGCTGTATCAGCACATGATTTTCAGAATGCAGGGCACAGTTGCCCTTTAAATGCTGAGCAACTCTTGGTTAAAACATCGCTCGAGAGTGACTTCTAAAGGTCCCTTGGCCAAGAAGCCTGAGATTGTTTTACAATCCAACTTCTTTGGTCCATTGACCAAGAAGCCCAGCTGCAGAAAATCCAGCTCTCTCAGGGAGCAACCCTGGGCAGAACTTGTCAGAGGGATTTGGGCAGCCTAGATGCCTTCCCAGGTACTGCCAAATGCCTGCCATTCCCACTTGTCCTCTAGCACACCTTCTTTTATCTGTCACAGGCCAGCCTGGCAGCTTGGAGAGCAGACTTGGGAACATTTCCACATTCCCTTCCCTGGTGCTTTGCAAGAGCTCTTTCTCCAGGAGAGCAAGGCAGGCCTGAAGCCGACTGCCCAGTTCCTTCTGTCAGTCCCTTTCAGTACCTTCTTTTCCAGCAACCACAGTGTCCGCTGCTGGACAACCCTCATAAAGTCATTTCGTCGTGTTGTTCCTGAATGTCTTTCGATACAGTGGTTGTAATTTCTTGATACCTGGGATAGGGTTGCTGGATACCAAAAGGCTATTTGAAAGTTTAAAGAGAAAAAAATAGCACTTGTGAGTTACTAATTTAATGGAAGACTCACTGGAGACGTTTTCACTTCCATTCATGATCTCTCCCACTAGAGGGTACTCTGCTATTATAAAAGAAAGCGCCCTGTGCCAAGTCTGCACAGTGACACAAGGTATTAGAAGAGCCTTTGCAAATACATTGGAAGGACATTTCTAATACACCTCGTGTAATGATACAGAGAGCTGGAGGGGAAGCTTTCCAGCTCAAGCCCTTAAAAACATAACTTTTTTTGAAATACCGGTCTTGGTACAGTTCCGTGGGTCTTGCTGCCTCTGCAACAGAGATCCTGCCACCTGATTACTTGTGAAACATCAAAAGACATCCCGGGACACGTCACCTATGCACCGGCTTGTCTGGCTTGATCCTTGCTGGTGCTCACATGCTCACCCGCACTTGCTCCAGGTGCTGCCCCAGGGACACACAGGCTGTGACTCTGGTCCATGCCGGTGGCTGGCACTTGGTTTCCCTCACTCGGGTCTCCCCAGTCGCTGGCACCCAGGCACATGCACCCGCTGGCCCGTGTCCTGGCCCAGCTGCTGGCACCAGGCCCCCATACACACATGCACGCTGGCTAGGCAGTCCCTCACCCAGGAAAAGCGTTAGAAATGGAGTTCAGTGAGAAGATAGGACAGATCGTGGTGACCAGACGCTGGGCATGGCCAGACAGGCATATTGACCAGTCTCCTGCATACGTGCAACCAGGCCCTTTTATCCCTCCATTTCCCCAGGCTTTTTCATCCCCAAATCCCCTTGATTCCTCCCTTTCTCACCTTCGGTTCCTCCCCTCAGCATGCCATAATAAGTACCGTACAATCCCCAAATCCTCTTCCCTCGCATCTCATCATGTGTCCACACCCCTTTAGCAGTGACCCCCTTCAGTCCGAAAGGTTCTCCACTGATGACTCATTTGGATGGGTTCGCACCTAGATCCTGGGGCTGAGGATCTCCTGGCATAGCCCTGGGAGGGGCCTGGACAAGGCGCCCCTTCTTCCGAGTCCTTAGTTTGGGCTCCCCGCCTGCCCTTGGGCCCCTGAGCTCCTCCAGGCTTGTGGAGGTGGGCCTTTAGTGGGCCGATGGCTCTCCTTCCTGCGCTGGGATGGGGCGTTATTGGGACTCCCCCAGCCGCCATTGCCGCTCTGTCCTCCTTCACGGGCGTGCAGCCGAGCTCCTTGATGCATAACCCAACAGATCCCCTCTCAAACATGCCGTGGACGTTGCTGTTCAGGTTCTCTGCTTCCTCTGAAAACAAGTGCCTGCAATTTCTTTTCTCTCTCAGGTTTCTCTTCAGACGCGGTAGCCTTTTGTGAAGAGAGGATCCTGGTGTCTGCTCCTGTAACAGACCCAGCACAGTGGTGTGGTAACCACGACAAAGCTCTACGTTATCTGGCAGAGAGAGGTGTGGCAGGACGACAAGAGGGCTCCCATTCACAGCACAGGACTAGCAAGAGCTTGCAAGGAAAACAGGGAACCTGTGGGAGGTCAGAGGAAAGTGGCTAGTGGGGGCGACTCCCAGCTGTGGTCACTTACTGGTTTTGTCTGTGGATGCCACCAGCCCTCCAGAGCACTTTCAGGCCTGCGTGGCCGGCAGGGCAGGGCAGGGCAGGGCGGACTTTTCCAGGGAAACTTCTGCATGAGGCTGCTGGTTACAGCAGCTGAGCTCTGCAGTGCTCCCTCGCCTTTGTCCAGAAGGCACATCCCATCTGCCCTCCCGGGCATTTCCCATACCTCTTCCGTGCCTTTCCACCTAACCGTTGTCTAACTTTTCTCCTTCATGCTCCAGCCCTTCCCCAGCATTGCTGGAGGTTAGGTGGGGCACATATGGTGTCATCTACCCGGTGTGGCTGTCCCGTGCGGCAAAGATGTGGCAGCAGGAGCAGATCCCAACTCTCAATGGAAGGGTTTTGTCACATTCCTGGTAAGTGTTGCCAAGTCTTTTGAAGAATGTGAATAATTACTGGAAGCCTTGGGCATTTGCATTACTGCCTTTTGATAACATGCTGGTCCTTCAGCATGTGCAGGCTCATGGCTTTCTCGCTTAGGTCTCGGTGTAAGCCTTTCTCCTTTGCAGGTGTTCTGGGTGCACTATGTCTCTTCAGTCTGAAAGAAAACCCATTAACTAGTCACATAATGCTTAGAAGCCTTGTGGCATTTAGAGTGAATCTTCCTATTTTAAAGATGCTGTTACCACTTGGATAAATTTCCAGGGCAGGTATATAAAAACACCAACAGGAAACAGAAAGGCAAATTGCAAGGTGAACACAGGCAAGCCATATCATTTGCAAGAAAATGGAAATTATTCTTAATTTTCCTTTTTCTGTTGATTAGTCTCATGACGCAATGCTTCAAGCCTGTTAAGAACATCCCACAGCTATTAAGATCGCCATGATGATTATGCTTTTTTGAACATCTACAAAAAGCAAACCAGTAAGTTTGCACAGAACATAGAGGGATGTCGATGTGTTTCTCACGTCCTCTTCCAGAGGTTGGGACTGAAGTGAAACATTCATCAGTTTGTGCTCATTTATTCTTTGAAGAAGAGAAAGGAACAGTGTAACAATGTAACACTGTGGTAGGTGAGGAATTATTTTATTTTTTAAATAAATACCAATAATGTCTCACATTTCCCTAGTATAGAGGGAACCAAAACCCAGCATTTTTACTCCTGATCTATTTGTGTTTCTCTTTCTGTATGAAGAAGTTTTATCATGAGGAAAGTCTCCCATCCTCCCTGAGACATACCCTCCTGCAACATCTTCCATGTAAAATGTTGTTCCCCAGCATTCAACAGCCAGGGGCCTGCTCTGCTGGTGCCCTCCAGCTGTGGACGCTGCTGGAGAGCTGATCACATCTGCTCTAAATCAGTGATTATGTAGAAATATAAACATACAGAGACATATATACATATGTACACACAAATCTGCATGTTTATTAGATACATATATGCACGCGACCACCACACAGATGCAAAGGTAGCACAGGGAAGGGTCTTCTGGATGGTTTCAAATCCTGAAATCTTCATCTAGCATGGGGTCTGAACTCCCGGAAAAATGTCTCGTGAGACCTACGTAAGTACAAGCTGCACTCCCACGATTGCATATCCTTTCCAAAGCGCTTCCCACTACGTGCTGCACCCCTCCATGCAAACGTAGCCTACCTTCCCTTCCTTTTTCCAGGTAAACTGCCTTCATTTTCCTTCCTTGCAGGTGGTCAAGGAGGCAGGCCAGGGCATGGAGGTGGTTGGCAGAGAAGGTAAGTCTGTTTGCCACCATTACTGTTCTGTTTGTGCTTTGGATGTGGTGTATTTCAGGGGACTCATCCATGTCTCCTCTGTCATCCAGCCAGGTGAGTCTGGGGGCAGGCTTTCCTGTTGCTGAACAAACTGCAGAGAGGAGACCCTCAGTGGGCAGGTGGGAATCCTTTTCCACTGTTAGCTCAGAAACGGCTGAGAGCGAAAAGAGAGGGTGCTTTTTACACTCTGTGGTGAGTTCACGGTCAAAGCTGGATGGGTCACTTCTCTGTACAGGCGTTCTTATCCGAAAGCATCTCCTGGCTTATTTACCTTCACCTCCTCTGAGGAAAGGTGTGGCAATTCCGGAGACTATCCACTAAAGAGATGCTGCCGTATGGACAGTCTCCATGTGGTGGAGGGGATAATGCCTTACCCACCTCCTGACTACATCAGACCTGTGCCAAGTGCCAGAAAGTGAGAAGGTGTTAGTGGAAAACTTACTTTGGATGTTGAGGCACTGATCCTGGGCTCCTTGGGGAGGTCACTTTTCTCCCCCACACCTGGCACAGAGGACTCACAAGCAAGAACAGGAGATGGTTCTCCACCAAGAGGGCAGTGTAGAAACACCTGCAGATGCCAATGCTTCGCCCCAACTGGCAAGCAAACCAAAACCACAAACTGGATTCGGAAAGGAGTCTCTGCAGAAGGCAGGTTTGGCTGAAGTCTCCCTGCCCCAAATATGTTTGCATCTGTTGTGGGTTTAACCCCAGCCAGCAACTAGGCACCATGCAGCTGCTCACTCACTCCCTGCCCCACAGTGGGATAGGGGAGAAAATCATGAAAGAAAAAAAGTGAAACTCATGGGTTGAGATAAGAACAGTTTAATAGAACAGAAAGGAAGAAACTAATAATGATAATGATAACAATAACTAAATGACAATAATAATAATAATCAAAGGATTGGAATATACAAGTCATGCACAATGCAATTGCTCACCACCCGCTGACCGACACCCAGTAAGTTCCCGAGTAGCGATCCCCCCAGCCCCACTCCTCCCAGTTTATATACTAGACATGACATCACATGGTATGGAATACCCCTTTGGCCAGCTTGGGTCAGCTGTCCTGGCTGTGTCCCCTCCCAACTTCTTGTGCCCCTCCAGCCTTCTTGCTGGCTGGGCTTGAGAAGCTGAAAAATTCTTGACTTTAGACTAAATATTACTTAGCAACAACTGAAAACATCAGTGTGTTATCAACATTCTTCTCATACTGAACCCAAAACATAGCACTATACCAGCTACTAGGAAGACAATTAACTCTATCCCAGCTGAAACCAGGACAGCATCTCATGTGATTCCAGAAAGGAAAAGCCAGTGGTGTGACAGTGCTCCTGGGCTCAGGGGTGAGGTCTTGTGCCCAAGGGTTTTGCTGTAAAACCACGCAGCACAGCTCCTGGCCACATGGTAATCCAGTGGTAAGATTAAGCACCATGTGAAGTTTCTAGTTGTATTTACAGAAGGATACCCACGATACCCTATACGATTTTTCTGGCGTTTTCTGTAAGAAGGGAGAAGGCTGTCTTACAGCAAAATATGAGAAGCAAATACGATACATGTTCTGCCTGTGTTCATCTCTTCTATTTATGAATTTGACTCTTCCCTCCATCAGAAGGGGCAGCATAATGTTTTAGATTTCTTCCAGGTTCCCATGGGTTTACAGTTCCCCCGCCCCCGCCAAACCTTGTAGATTAATTCATAAAAAGGTGCGATGGACTCCAGAACATCCCTCCTGGCACCTCCGTTAGGGGAAGGGTCTCTGTCCAGCCTCTCATTGGGCCTCGCAGCACCAGCTTGCACTACAGGCAAAGAGCAGGGAAGTGAAACCAGTGCGCACCACTGTGTCAGAACCTTTCCACAGGGTCACTTGGGGATTTTCAGCTTCTCTCCCCTTCCCTGGCTCTATCATCTCTCTCCTCTGATGCCAGCTCCCATCTCAAGTCTCCTCTTTCCCAGACTTCTGCTCTGGGCAGAAGGGGCTATCTTACCCCAGGGGAGCAGCCAGGCGGGAGCATTTGGGACCCACCTCCCTGTGACTCGGAGCGAGCCCCCAGGGGCCTGCTGAGTGGTGTTCCACAGCAAACTCTATGGCACATAATAGAGAAAGCCATGGCAACTCACTTATGTCCCCTTTCCCAGGGTCAGAATTGCCAAGTGAATTCAGGCGCTTTATTGACAAACTAAAAAAACTCAACAAAAACAAGCATCAGAGATTCTTGCAGAAGCAACTCGAGACAAGAAAGGGAGAGCAAGGACAAGAGAGGACGCAGCTAATGCTGCGGAGGTCACACGGGGACTTTCCTGGGTTAGGAGGGCCAAAGAGCAAGTGGAAGTGAATACGCTCAATGCACATGGGCGGTTGCATGGGGATGCGAGCTTGCTGCCCCAAGCAAACACCCAGCCCTAGCTAATGCTAAGCAGCCAACACAGATATCGCTTCAACGTGGATCTTGCACCCGAGGTACAGTAGACAGAGCAGAGCAGATCTGCTCCTCTCTCATCAGTCCCCGGAGCCTGGTTGGAGATGGGAAAGCAGACCCACGTGCAGGCACCAGTAGAGGGTGACATGCATAAAGAGTTTTGTGGAGGTATATCTTCAGTTTCTTTCCTATGTGAGAGGGGAGGTTCATGCAATCATCTTAAATTGTGCCCGCTTCTCCCCTTCTAGAAATTCTTCATTATCCAGGCAGCAAAATGGGCTTGTGTATTTTTATTACAGCAACAACCTTTACCTGCTGAATTTCACTGCTTTTTTTATCCAGGCAAGGATCCTACTGGCCAACTGCGTGCTGTGGGGCAAAACATGCTCCCACCTGCTCACATACAAAACAACAACAGAAAAAATAGCACTTGCACCTCTAAAAGGTCCTGGTAACAAGTCAGATTATCAAACCAGAATCTGTTCAACTTCTTACATTGTTTCCCACATCCCTCCTCCCTAACTTTTACTTTATTTTATGTGGTTCCTGAACTTTGCACACTGAAAGAAACTGGCTGGTTTTCTTTATTCAGGCATTTTATCAAAGGCCCTGGAAGATGCAGTTGTTTGTTTAAAAAGAACTATCCCAGAGGACTGCCTGTCCAAGACAGACCTCAATGCTTTCAACTTTTCAGATAAAGCACCATGTTTGGACTGTAAGTACTGGAGAGTCTGACTTTAATTAATTAATTCTTATTTTCTGAAGAAAACCGCCCATAAAGTCTGCAGAATTGCCCTAGGATTAAATTGAAAAGACGACTTTCTGGGGGCCACTCTCTTTTTCAGGCTTTAGTTTTGCTATTTCCACCGATGCCAAAGAGGAGAATTACTAATGAAAAGAAAGACAGTTCATCAGCAGTTTTATAGCACCGTATTTTCTCCTCCTTTCTACTGGTTCATGTTTCTTGTTCTCAGTTCTGCTGGAGACCAAGGGGCACCCTGCTCCTGTAGATGAAAGGGTGAAGAGGAAGGGAAATGTCGGCTCACTCCTGGCTGCAAGCCCAGACACACCGGCTGCTGAGCTGAGAGGGGCAGACATAAGCCCGGCAAACGCCGTGCAGACACTCTGAGAGCAGGTTATCACTGAAAGGGTTCACCCCCCTTGTCTCCTGTTGGTAGCTTGTTCACTTGAGTTAGGAAGTTCTGGAGATTTTATACTTTTGATCAGAAACCAACTGGGGACTGTGGAGTGCAATACCCAGTGCCACCTCCCTTCCACAGCATCAGCTCCCTGCTGTGCCCAGCCCTCTCCTTCCCTGGCTGCATTAGCCATAGCCAGTCTCATGTCATACACCAGCCAGCACCAATCCAGGGGCAAAAAGAGACCAGCCATCGCTAATTAACTGTGCCAACTTTGCAAAACAGGACACTTGCTCATGCACTTAAGTGGTACGCTTTCCAAGCGCTCCTCAAATTCCTTTTCCCAGGCTCTTGGCACGTGTTCTCTGTGGCTTGGTTGTCAAACTGACCAAACTTCTCAGGCCAATTAGTCTGCTAATGTTCTGCAGAACTAAGAGGCCACAGAGCGGTATAAATCCCAGATAACATTCTCATTGCAAAGTTAATCTTGTGAGAAGTATTTCTCCTGGAAGCAGCCAGGTCCTAAGGACTTGTTTTCTAACAAATTGCCAACCTGAAAGATTTCCTGGGGAAACCATTCCCCCATTTGGCTCCGCTTAGAGCCCCTTCCACTGCCCTCAGGCTCTGCGTATTCCCTTTTGCCCTGGTGCCTTCTCCTTCCCTCCTTTCTCCCAAACTCCCACTTCCCAGCTCAGCCCCATGACAACCCTGCATGGGGAAGGGCAAGGAGTCCCCAGCAGAGGAGGGGTGATCCAGGCAAAAGGACAGCATCTTCAAAGGTGTCATAAGATGGAATAACATCGGGGAGAGGAAACAACCTCAGATCAGGAGAGGCAAACTACATGGCTGGGTCAAGTAACAGCAAAGCAAAGGACAAACTTTCTGTGGTTTGCAGCAGAGGCATTGCACTGGTTGATAGTACAATATCGGGTCTGGATCCCACAGAAAAAGAGGGAAGGAAGAAGAAATGTGCTAAGGGAATGAAGGAAGCTGTAGAGAATCAAGTAGAGGGTCCACAGACCTTCTTGCTCACCTTTCAGGAAAAGCATCTGTCCCGCTAGTGATGACTGGTGCTGTTTCTTGGCAGCTTCTGGCTTCAGTTTTTCCAAGTTGGCCTCCAAATCCATGTCTGCCAGTTCCACAGCAGAATGATAGAGAGTCACAAACCTGAGACTAGATGAATTAAAACTGCATAATGACCACAAGTTCCTCCTGCTGGGCCAGAGCCCACTGGAGAGTCTGGTGCATTACCCTGCTTCAGTCTGGGATGTTATTACCTGACCCAGGAATCAGCCCCCCTTTTTTTGCACCCTAGTCAGAAGTTTTCCACCCCAGAGGAGCCTGCAGGGAGCTCAGCACTTTGTTGGTGACGCAGCAAGGTCTTGGTTTCCCTGTGCAGCCTGAGCTAGACTCTGAGGAATGCTTTCTGATTGTCTTGACATGGTCAGAAATCTTTACAATAAAGATTTTCAGAAGGAAATGTTGACGTTACATAAATAAATACAGAAGCATTGAGTAGAGAACTGACACCTTGCTTCTATTAATAAGTCCTTTCTAGAAAGGAGACAGCCTGCATTTAATACCCTTAAAATTAAACTGTTCTGAAATAGATATGCAAAGATCTTCAGAAAACTATATTAGGACATTCCTCCTTTTCTCCTCTTCATGTATAGGCTCTGGTATTTTGAAAAAAACCTGTAGCAAGGATATTTCTTTTTACTCAGCTGAAGGGCAGCTAAAAAACCACCACGATCTCACTTACGAAAATAGCTACATTCCTGTAGACAAGGCAAGCTCAAGACAAATTGGTTTCTTTAAGCCTAAAATATAACCCTCGGTGTTTATGATGAGATGCTGGATGTTCTGTAATTTATCTGAAGGATAGTATAAAATAAAATATTCTGATTTAAAAAACCCTCTAATTTTTAGTCTAAAAGTGTAGGGTTTTTTTCCTACAAGGTTTTCATTGCATCTTAGTCTTTTGTGTACAGTTTCAAGTGCTCTTTTACTAGACAAGCTGCCTTTTCTTCTTTTTTCCTTAGGATGATTAAGGACTGCAGCTTCTGACAAGTTAGGGAAGTCAAAACTGTGCTTGTATTGTGTGTGGGTCTCAGACCGAGGATTCCCTCAGGCTTCCCAGAAATTTCAGGTGGCCTTTTTCAAAGCTGAGCAGACTACAACAGAGTCCATCCACAAACAGCTTGGACAAGAGTTCAGTGCTTCTTTCACACACAGCTTTATATGAGCAAAGATGAAAGCAGCGGAGATATGAGAGGGCCCTTTGTATGGCTTCCAGAATATGAGTAATTTCTGGTATACTAAGAGTGAAAACAAGAATATGCTTGATTTTTATCTGCCTGGTTCGATAGTCTCATTTATGAAAGAGAAAAATGCACTCAATTAGTGCAATTCTCTTATTTCAGCTGATTTGCAGGGGCTCAGTGCTGAAAACTGAATGAAAAACAATAGTTTATATTTTCTTCCATGTCTGAGTTCATAACAAAATTTACTGGTGTGGTATTTAGTAGATGAATCATTCCCCCAGGGTCACACAAGGGAGAATGATGAGTGATGCTTTCAATCTTCTATCACCAAAACAAAGTTCCTTTTCACTGTGTGGATTTAGTCCTATGCCTCTGCCAACAGTGGTTTCAGAAAAAGAATATTCTTCCTATCTCAGTCAGTGACTTGTAAAACATCTAAGGGCAGCATTTCAGCTACATTTCAAAGTCACATCTTCAGCCAGAGCTGGCGGGTTGATTCCTTTACACCTTACTGCTCTCTTAGAACCGGGAACCCAGTACCCAGGCAGAGAAAAATACCAACACAGTACATCTCTGAAACAGCCTGGCATGCCAAAACAGGACCCTGGACATTTTATACAGCCTGAAGACCCTTTATTATATACCAATATATATAAATATAAAATACACCGTCTAAAAGGACACTGTCTTAAGGTCCTACGTGAGTTAAACACTTAACCCTAGCTGGCTAATGTCAAGATCAAAGGATTCCAGAGCCAAGAGGTACAGGCTAAATAGTCCCATTTGCTTTGCAGAGGGAAACACATTACCCAGAGCCAGTTTTACCCAAGTAAGAGGCAAGCAGGAGGGTGGCATTCCCGGCTTGCCCTCCTTCTGTCTGTTAGGAAAAATCAATGCCCTGCATTGACACCACTGTTGCCCTGGGCTGGACAAATTGCAGGGACAGGAGGTGGCCGAAGACAGGGTTGGGTCAGACCAACAACTGCCCAGCCACAAGACAGGCAAAACCCTAGGCTTTTTGTGGTTTGCTTTTTCTTTTGTTGGTGGTAGCAATACCAGCTCAGAACATTCCTGTAGAGTAAACTTTGAAAATGTGCTCTGCTTCCATTTACTTACAAAGTTAACCTGCTTCATAACACTCATATTGGAGCAGCAAAATTGAGCAGTCCATTCCACTTTAATTTCTTATCAGTTTTATTTTTTAGGTCTCAAGACCTATTCAAAATTTGCCACTTTTCGTAGCCTAGATACTATTTATTAAAATAAATACTAATTATCTGTTTAAACCCATCTGAAATATAACCTCCAAAGAATTACTGCCAAACTGTTAACAGAGATAACTGGACAGACAAGCACAAGATAATCACAAAGAAACCTCAGAACAGCAGTTAAGATGTTATTCACCCACAGTAAAAACTTCTGATCCCCTCAGTCATGCGCTGCTTTCTTCCCTGAAAGGTGGTTTATATCTATTTCGTGCTCTTTTTTTTCCAGCTAACAGCCAGTTAATTGTAGATAGTCTGTCTGCTTACATTCATTTCATTGCTATATGAAGTCAAACTCCACAGCACTAGCATATAGCATTTTATGGCATTGCAATTCAGTAGCTGGCTTTGTATAGCATGAAGGCAAATACATGTATGGGTTTTAAGCGTTCTGCCTTTGGATGTCATTTGCTATTCTCATTCCAGTACTGCAAAAGACAAATAAATTGGTAATGTCTTCCTTTCTTTTACCCCATTTTGCTTGTAAGCTACCACATCCTCCTCTCTCACTCTGTCTCTAGTCCTAGTCCTATCATGCTCGTAAGCAGAAACCTACAAAAGCTTTTCACAATTCAACATTCAGCTAAATAGTAAAACAAATCACAGTCCCGCACGTAAACAGATACTTAATGACTCCAAACCCTGCTTTCCCCTACTCCAGTGATCAGCTTGTAGAAAATACCAATAGGTAATCTTTGCGGTCTTCCTGGGTTTATAAAGGTTTCTTGCCAGCTTTGTGCTTTTCTCTCTTCCCTCTGAAAATCCTTTTCATTACCTGTGTCCAGACTCCCTGTTTCTGCAAGAGACTCATTTCTCTTTTTTAAAAAAAGACCCGTTAGTTTAAACATTAGTGGAAACCTTCTTTTAAAACTCAAAAAATCCTCTCCCAACCCCCCCTGAAGCGCAAGCGTGGACCTTGCAGAGTGGTGAGGGCTGACACTGCACAGCCTGTTCAGGAGGAGGGCCAGGGGCTGAGCCTTGCCCGCATGCTGCCCCCCACCAACCACCGACCCCGGGGGAAAACCTGCTTCTCCCCCAACCCCTTCCCTCACGGGGAAGGAGGAAATTATGCTGCAATGGCGGGAAAGCTTGGACAAAACGTGCCTTCTGCCTTTGACAATTATAGGGCTCAGGAGAAAAATTCCTGATTGTGACAGTTGCAGCCAGTTCCCCTTTCTCCACTCTCGCCAGCTGTGCTATTACTAAGCATTAGAGAGCCTAAAAACAAACATTTTATGACAAGGACTGGATTTATTAATTCTCAACTCACCCACTCGCTTTCATTTTAGGTTACTTGGCTTTTTGACTACAACTCAGCCTGATTCATCTGGGATGCACATTTGAAATAGATGGGCAAGGAAAAAAAACAGATGACATGCACTTGGTCTAAGAAGCCAGGAGGAGAGGAAACAGCCAGCACTGGCTGTCTTCACGCTGCCCACAAGACCACACCAGCCAGGTAGGTTTACTTCTCCTTCCCTGGGTCTACAAGGAAAGATTTCATGGGCACAGGGTGGTATTCAGAGAATTACAGGAGAACTGCTCAGATCTGACCTACAGGTTATAAGCAATGATTTTTAGCAATAGGTAACACTTGTTGCCCTGCACTGGTGTATATCTGCCCACATGCAACACCCACCTCCTTGCTCCTACCAGCCTCCCTCTTCCCACTACACTACACTACACTACACTACACTACACTACACTACACCACAACATACACAGAATCCACCAGACAGCCTACTGCCCCTCCAACTGCCCTTTTATTTCCCTGCTGCCTCCAGCAGGCAGGTGGGAAACCTGGAAACACACAGGCAGCTGTGATGGATTAGGGAAATTAAGAAGGGAGCAGTGGAAACCACAGAAGAAGAGAGGAGAAGGAAACGTCTATGTGCCTGTTGCTTTTTTTTATTACTTTCTAGGAAAGGTTGGTGAAAGTTGGAGTTGGTAACTTCCTCATGCCTGATGACTCCTGGCTTGAAGCCTGTCACTCTTGGCTCCTGGGTTACAAGTTCAGGCTGGCTGCAGTCTTGGCCTGATCTCTCGTGCCCTTTGGGGAACAGGTTCGACACCCAAAGCTCACAGCAGCGTGCTAGGCTGCTCCATGGGTTGTCTGCACCCCGGCTCCTGGCCAGGGTCTCCTTTGGCCCACCAGCAACACCACCCAGGCCAGCACCCCTACAAAATGCTGCCCTCTTTCAGACAATCCCCCACCCAGTTTTAAGCTTGCAATGTTAAAATATCAGAAAGGAATAAACATAACATTCAAACCCCCAGAAAATACAAAACATCAGTTTCATTATGCAGACCCACACAGTCAGCCTGAGTCTCAAATAAATACTTTACAGCTTTTTTCTACAAAATGGAATATTATAGTGTAACAAAATAAATAAATATCTATTATAAATTGTCCTTTTTTGTATTTCTCTTGGAGTGAGTCACAGCAGGTTTGCTTGGAAGCCCAAGGTACCGTTGTAAGACGTTTCTCTCTTGCATGTGTAGGGCAGGCAGCTGCTCAGGTGTTCAGCAGCGGGCCGGGGCTGGGGGTCATTGCGGGAGCCTGCCTGCCTGCAGCACCATACTGCCCGCACTTCTTGGCCTTAGTACAGGCAGGAAGGACCTAACAAAAGAGAGGTTGTTGGATTTTTTGTCTTCTTCAAAATATATGGATGTTTTAAGTGTGGGGGTAAAGATACGGGCTATTTGTGTTACTAAACGGGTCCTTGCATCTCTCTGTGTGAGGGGAGACTAAAGTTTTCCCCTCGCAATCCCCCAGCAGGCTCCAGCTTGGACCTAGAGGCATGGCACCCATGGAAGACATGTATCGCATTTCCTTCCACTGCTTCTTTTTCTCCAAAACACTCATCAGAAGTCAGGGTGCATGCTCTAGGCATATCCCGCAAGGAGGCTGCGATGGCTTCAGCACAAAACTGGGCTGTGATTTTTCTGAGACGACGCTACCTCACTCAGTTTACCCCCGCCTCGAGCTTGCAACCTTCACCCCCTGCATCAGGACGGTCTCAGTGGACAACCAGCAGCGCCTCAGCCCCTGCTGCTGCGCGGCACCCTGGGCTTTCCTCACAGAGGCACGCTCTTCCTCTAAGACCCCATTTTGTGTGAGACACATGCTCGAAGCCGCTTCCTCCACAAGCTGCACTGGCTGTGCCAGAGCGAGGTTATTTTGGGAGATGCAGAAGAATGGTGCAAGGGTATGGCCACTGCTTGCACAACTATTTTGTGCATCAATATAGTAACAGAACGACGCTTCCTCTGCAGCATGCCTTGTCACTGGGAATGTTTTCTGTCATCGCTGCCGGGCAATTATAGGCCTGGCTAAGCGTGTTCAGGTTTCCCCTTCCCAGCGTGCTGCTACCTAGCCGTCTGGTTGGGGGTTAATGCCTTTGTCCCTCTCCAACCCAGGCGCAGCTGGGGCTGGGCAGCATGCAGCCAGCCCTGGGGTGGCCGGGCAGAGCCGGGTCCCAGCATTGAGCCCTGTGAGCGGTGGGGGCGAGCCCTGCAGCACCCCGGGGAAAGGCAGACCTACCCAGCACGGCCGGGCTGGGTTTCTCTCTGGGTCACGTAGGTGCCTGAGGCAGCGGCGGAGGAGGCAGGCGAGAAGGAGGAGGAAAGCGAGGGTGACCAGCACCCCCACTGCAATGGCAATGGCCGGTGCCACGCTGCTGTCTGGACCTGTGGGGAAAGCAGTGGGTACTCAGTTTGTGCATGAAGAAGATAAAACAACCCCTAACCCGTTTCAGACATCCCTTGGCCAGTCCCCCGAGGTGAGAGGGGGTGAATAGGGACACTGGGAGCACATGCCAGCACGCACACAAGTGGCACTGCCAGCAGACCTGTGCTTGGGGTCTGATGCCACAGTTGGGCATGCGACACCCAGTCCCTCCAAGCTACCCAAAGTCGACACGTCTTGTTGGTGTGTCAGGCTATGTGACAGAGAAACCCTGCGAGTCCTTGGCAGAGGCAGTGAAGCTGGGGCATGTCATGGCGTGTAGGGGACATGATGAGCTGTAAGACATTGTACGCCATTGCCTGGGGTGTCTGGATGCTCCCTGGCACCTCCTCCACACTTCCCAAGCCCAGCCCCAGCTGCTTTTCCAGGTGCCTTCCCCACCTGCCCCCAACCCTCTGAGGATTTTCCTGATCTACCCCAGGAGGTGTTTCGCCATCTCCTCCCCACTCCAGGACAGGAACAGGGTTATATACTGACCCTGCACCAGGCTGTCCGTCGGCAGGACCAGGGTCACGTTTAGAGAGGGGTGTTGGATCACGCAGGCAATGGAGTACTCCTGGAGGATTTTGGGGTGGGCATGGGTGAAATTGCTGATGACGGTCACAGTCTCATTGCCAAGCTTGATGTGGTACTCCCTTGGTTTCTGCTGCAGGATGCTGGGAAGGTGCCAGGTGATTTTTGGAGCTGGCTTCCCTGTTGCTGAGCAGCTCATCGCCACCACTTTCTCAGAGTCCTCAGCTTTGTCTGGACTGGGTATGAGCTTAGCCTCCACTTTGGGGTCCGAGATGGCTGTAAAACACAGAGTGACAAAATCTGTTACTTTCTGCTCACGTTTGAGCAAAAAGCATCTGTATTTACTGTTATCTTGGAGAACAACCTTGATATCTAATCTTGCCTCCCCCTCCCCAAAGCCCCGGCAGTGACAAATAAACATGGAAGTGATCAGGCAGCAGTCTGGAAATGAAGAGCTTGGCAAAAACAAAGGACAAGAACGTAGAAGCATCCGTGTTTTAATTCTGTTATTAACGGCAGCGCTGCAGCATCCCAACTGAGAAGTGGTGATTGTGAACGAGTAAAAAGCAACAGGGAGTCAAACCATGAAACCACACGTCCTCCTTCCTCTGAAAGGGCTGAACTGCTTCAATGAGTCAAAATTCTTGTTCTTTTCCCTTACACGTATCTGCAGGATTAGCTTTACTGCTGTTGAGATGTGTAGGCTTGTGGACCAAAGGACTAAATGCATCTATTTATGCAAGACAGTAAGAGTGAATTTGTATGTGGTTACGCCGCAGGATTTCACCTGTGGAGGTTTTGGGCTTGTACAACTTTCTTCCCTCTACTGTTGGGTTTTGGGGGTTTCACGATATCCCTCAAAACCTTCATTAAAGATCATTTCTTCTGAACTCCTTCTCACCCTAGAAGATTTGTGGATGCTATCACATTTAGCCTTAGTCAGCAAGAAGGATGAATTACAGGCTTCATCCATGCTTACTCACTCGCATGAAGCCTGCTTGTTGATTCCTAGTTATACAAACAGTATTTGCAATGAATAAGGAAAGGGGAGGAGTGCAGGAAGCTCTTTTCAACCTGGGTAGAACTCCAGGGGAGATCTGAACACATAAGGACACGTCTATCCCCTGTGGAAAATCACCTATTTATTCCTCAGCCATAAAATCATACCATAATTCAGGTCAGAAAGGACCTCTGGAGGTCATCTAGTCCAAACCCCTGCTCAAAGCCAGTCTAATTAGTTCAGTTTGCTCAGGCCAAGAGTGCGATCCACAGGTTTCTGTAGAGCAGCTCACCAGCCTGCCTTCTACTTCAGTACATGTGCTGATGGTATAGGGGTCCAAACCACACTCTACTTCTAGGTCCCTGTTTCTGAGAATATTACTTTTTAAAAACCATTTAAGTGCAGTAGCAATTCTAGTTTCATGCAAGTCTGAGTTAATATGAATGCCCTCTGATTAAAAAAGTATCTATTACTATATTTAGCAGTACTCCATGTGTATATTACTATTTATATAGCAAAAATAACAATAGTCGGCACAATATTGATGCTGAAATTAATTATTGTCCCAACACTAGCAAACATATCACTATCATTTACTGATCCTACTTTTAAACAACAAAAAAAATCTGTTTATTCTTCTTAGGAAAAAATGATTCTTTTTCCTTTTGGGATGTAAACGAATATTTGGACGCGAATGTGGTATAGCACACACCGAACGATCCTGTGAAAGGGGGAAAAGACTTGTGCCAGATGCATCATAATGCCTATAACCTCCTGGTACAATTCCAGATGCATCTCACGAGGTTGTCCGGATCTTCCAAGCCATAACTGCCAGAGGGTGGAAGAAAGAAATTGTATACCATCAGTTTTGCTTTTTCTTTTTATGGTTGAACCTTATTTATTTACTATGGTTGTGCCTGCCTAGAAGGAAAAAAAAAAGTGGGTATTTCTCATTTTTTGTGTCACCCATAGACAGAAACTCAAACCCCACAGAGTTGATGAAACCTGCTAGTGTTGCTTTGAGCACAACAAGAAAAGCATGTAGGGGGATTTCAGCTGGAACTTCTCAAAATCTCCCATGTATGACAAGACAAGTGTCACAAGCAGTTTATGTTTTGATTAATAAATGATCTCTGAACTTCTTCTTTCACTCACGGGATGCATAAAAATAACATATCCACCCCCAGCATTAACTTCAAATATTAGGTTGCAACATCCAAAAGCAGTAAAGGAAAGCTGTCACAGATGTTTCCAGAGGGGATGAGAAAAATTGCTTAGTATCTCGGCAGAAACACACACACTCCACATCTGCTCTTCTTCTGACTAAGAAGTCCTCTCTTCTCACATTGGACCCCAAGGAATGAGTATCATGTGAAAAAAACCCTGTGGGGTTGAGCTTCCCCTTTGCAAGTGTCTGTACTAGATGCAGTCAAAACCTGTAAGTGCTTGCTTTTGCAGTAAAGTCCTGCTACACCGTTTGTTAGCATGTGCCCACTGTTGATGTTTGATGCATACACTTAAATTAACTGCTTCTTTTGCCTTTCATCAAAATATTTGTTTCCAGTGAAAAAGTACCTACAAGGCATGTTGTGCACAAGTACTTGCTTTAGTAGCTCTTGCAGAGCAGTAATGCAAACATTCCCGAATTCAAGCTGTGGCAGTGTTCCCAGGTATTTGAAAATGGGACTTTCTAGTGAAGTACATCAGCTTTGATTATCTGTAATGACCTTCTGTAATTAAAGGGGGACTGTCAGGTCACGATGTGCTTTTTATATTTAAAGGCTTGATGGTAGTCTCAGAGAGACTGATAAAAAGTGTTAGGAATTACAGTATGCCTTGTGGTGACAGAAAGCCTTTTCCAACCATATGGGTGCTCACTAGCAACACTGTGCCTCGGTTTCCCTGTCTAAGAAATAGCGATGGCATTTTTCGCTGTGCTCGAGACTTCCAGGTGAATGGTGCCATCCACAATGAAGGCAGAAAGTCTCCGAAGACGGCCCAGCAAATGCCCGGGGAATTTTGTGACCCAGCAAGTCTTGCCCATTCTCGTGTAGCACATCCCCTTTCTCCGTACCTGCTCAGTCAATCCCCTTCCTGGGTGTCATTCTCATCATCTTTGGTGCTGACGGTCGGCAAAACATTTCCAAAGCAAAATGGAGGGGGAAGGGGAGCAGGCTGTTCAAAAGAGACCTGCCAAGCACACTTGAAACTATTCTGTTCCAAAATGGGTTTTGCTACAGGGTAGGAAATTTCTGCTGCTTCTTGGCTTTGGTGTTTTCAGCTGGGCAGGTCTGAGATTCCTCCCGTCATACCTGTTTCTTTTTGCACAGTGTTGTATCCAGTTCTTACGCCGTTTCACTTCCCCTCATTACGCAGCAACGGTGCCTGTCCTGGAACAGCCCCTCTTGCGAAGGCTGTTGTAATCGGGCAATTACCAGCTTGTAAACTCCCTGGCAGTCCCCTCTTGAGGGCAAAGACGTGGCAGCGTTTCATTTTCAGCTGGTGACTCTGACTTGCTCACCTTGCCCTGAATCCCTGAGCCTTGGGAGATTCCTGCTGGCTTCACACTCCATCCCAGGAGTCCTCTGGGCTTGTTCAGACAAGTTGTCCCCGTCATTATGAGTTGGGGAATAAGGGAGTAAGACTGTGGCTTTTAAGTAGCATTGCATACATTAGCTTCGATGAAGTACACCACATGTTAACCAAAATCTTCTGTCACAGTGCCGAACACTTAGTTTATTCACAGTGACCCTCCAGGACATGTTCGATAAAGCATATTTCAGGGAAGCCACCATGACCACTGTGAGCCAGCCCCTGGCAGTGGCCTACAAGCCCACACTGGGGCAGCAGGAGCAGCGGGCTCGTGCCTACCTGAGAGAAGTGAAACCCTTCTCAGCTGATGCACTTTTCATCTGAGATGCAGGAAGAGATGCTAATGGGAATGTGTGTAACAGCAGAAAAACATTTATTTTTTAAAGTACTGCTCTGCTAAAGGATGAATCATAGCCACAAGGTTGGTGATTTTAGGAAATATTTCCCCCACTTGAATAAAAAACCAAATCAAACAACAAAACAAAACAAATCTAACTCTGTGGTTAGATTTTCATGATAAACAAGAATGGGATCCCTCTACAAGGCACTTCCATATTTTTCTGTAATGTATAATCAGTATTTACCCTCTGAATGGCTGGCTGGCTGAAGGATTACCTTCCTCTTCATATCTGAAATACTGAGTGAATTTCTCTTAATTTCTCTTTTCTGCTCTGGGAGCTTTCCCAAGAAAGAGGAGAAAGAGCTTTTGTTCCAGGCTTGGTTTTCCCTTGTATTTCCTGCCCTCCGTCTCCCCTCCTTCCCCTATTGCTTAAGTCACCTTTCCCCTATAAGCCAGGGACATTTTGTTTTCCACGCAGAGGACTCTTGGCATGTGTGTATGTGTGCGGGCATACGCGTCTGTGTCTTTGTCAGCAGAAGGTACTAAGGGTAAACAAAATACTCTGCAGGGATCATACCACCAGCAGCAGGTCCCAGACACTGATATTTTCCACATGGGACATGACCTTTGGCCAACATCCCCACAGCAGAGTCACTGATGAGAAAGTCAGGAGCCAACAGGGCATGTTTAATGTCTCAGCTTTCTCACTGGCAGAAAACCAAGAGCCTCTCTCAGAAGATAAACAGCTTTTCACTCTTGCTTCTTTTGAGTTCATCTATTTGTCTATATTTCAGCTTGTGCTTGCTAGCTGATGATTTTGTATGGAGGTGTCAAATATTGCTACCTCGACTCATGATTTTTTTTAACTCTCTTCTTGAAGCTAATTGATGCTGGCCTGCACAAGATATTCATGCGGCAAAGTCCACAAGCTGTGCTGTATTTATTTCAGCCTTTTTTTTTTTGCAACCCTTTCCTGAGCCCAGGCTAACTATTGTCATTTTTACTATAGCTTCAAAATCAGCTTCCAGATACTCTGGTCATGCATATGCCTCTCTGCCTTTTGAATACCTTGAATTTTTCTAAGACCAAAGGCAGAGTAAGAAAAAAGTGCCTGATTTCTAGGCTTAGGAGGCAAAAGCAGCAGTAAAAGGAAGCAGAGGAGCATGGCGTTCATGGTTGCAGCAGGCCAGCTGTCAGCACAGCACACAGCCAGGGAAACTTGGAGGAAGTCATGGGTTACACATCAGCTTTTGGATCTTGCTGTTGTTGACTTAAAGAGGAAGAAAATTAAAGAACAGTTGAACACTGGTTTCCCATCAGAGGTAAAACCAGAGAGGGAGGGAGAGCTAGAGAGGAAGCTGAGCCACCTTTCCCGCAGCAATTTAGCAATGACCAGTGGTGAGGGAAGGTTTTTCCCGGGGAAAATGACTTGGTCCTCAGATGACAGCCCGTACGCAACTACGATGCCTTACCGTAAACCTTGAGACACATCCTGCCAGAGACAGCCCCCAAGGGGAACGTGTTGAAGATGCACTTGTAGCATCCTTCATCTTGGAGGGTGACACCATGAAGAGAGATGGCTGAGACTTGTAACTCAGTGTGGGCAAAGCTCACGTGGCCGACATAGCCCTTTGCTATCTTTTGGCCATTCATCGTACTATAAGTCGCTATGTTGTCTTCAGCCCCGTCTGTCTCCTTCTGCCAGGTCACCTGTAGCACATCTTCTTTTGTGACCAACCGGCACGAAAAAGTAACGTTTCCTCCTGCCTGGACCGACTGGACCTTTCTGTGCATCACCTGCACAGAGCCTGGGGGAGAAGCAGGTGCCACACTCAGCATTTCTCACCACCCTTCTGCAACCCACCCCCCGCAGAAGCCCCCCAGCCCTTTGCCCTCACTCCTGAGCAGAGCAGCTCTGGAGGGTCTCTCTGCCCCTCCATCCAGGGAAAAAGTGAAAACACAGCTCCAAAGAACTGCCCTGAGATTTTTGCTGGACCTGACACCTCTCACACAAAGCACCTTGCATGCCTGGTATCTGTGCTGCAGAGAGCAGCACCAAGAAAGGCAGCTGTAGTGCCGGGAGAAATTGATTTCTGTCTGCTAAGACTGTTATCCCATAGGCACCCGCGGAGAGTTTCCCTAAATGTTCAGCCATGCTAATAACCAGACGGCTCTCTCAGTCCTCCTGCGGTGCAGAGAGAAGCAAATCAGTAAAGCTGCTAAAAATTATTACGTGTATCACTACACATCATGCACCCACACTTGTAAGAGACTGACAAGAGAAGAGAAAACCAGAAGGAAAAAGCAAGGTAGGGAGGAGCAGAGGCAAACTGTATCCATCCTCCTATCTCAGGCTTGAGGCTGTGCAGCTGGGAAGCAGTTGAGACCCTGCTGAAGGTCCACAGACAGAAAGCTTTCATAGCATAAATGCCCTGGTATTAAAGATCTCCCGGGAAAAGAAAAAAAAAAAACCAAAATCAGTCTCCTCTTCCAATTCACAGACACATGTGGAAAAACTATTAAGGGGACAGGCAAGCAAAATGGATGCTCCCAGGTTTGACAGCTCAGCTCCACAGTCCTCTTAGGATAACAGTTTTTAAAGTTTATTTGTGTACATCAGCATGGGAAGGGAGATGTCAGCAGGGACAGTTATAGCACTGTAAACATATAATTCAATTTACAAGAAAGGGAAATATCTTTGCAGGCTTTAAAGAGGAGTGAGGCTGGCTGCAGTTCCCCAAGGTACACCTGGCTAACCCGCCCGACAAAGCTCTCCCGGGTCCTGCCCCCTCCATGGCTGTGGCCATGGCCAGACAGATCTCTGCCGGAGACCAAGAAGCCAGCTGTGAAGCTGTGCCAGTCAATTTGTTTTTCAGAGCTCAGTAGTGCCATAGTCAGAATACAAACTATGACCATGGAAGCTAGTTTGAAACAAATTCAGGCTTTTCTACATGATTTTTAATTACAAAACCAAATGTAACACACCCGCGCTGTTAGCGACCTGAGCAGAGACCTACAAGCACCATGTCCATCACTACAAATAATTCTGTCCTGGCTAAAGCAAATCAGTGCCATACTCTGACCCAAATCCCAGCCACAACAGCAGACGAAATCAAACTTCAGTCATACAGGTCATCGGAAGCATTTGGACATTCGCCTGGGTTATGATCTGCAAATTGCAATAAATTCATACACCTGGCTACAGCTTATAAATACACTAGTGGTAAATTAAGGAGAGGATGCTGTCAACGCAACCAGCAGTGACACGACTGAAGCCCCACATGAGCGGTGCTGTCGTGTGCAGTGCCACAAGTGCCCTGTCACCGCTGGGCTTGCCCTGGGACGGATGCTAGCTGGGGATGGCAGCACCCAGCAGCACGCTGGCAGGGCCACCGAGGTCCCTAATGCCATTACGATAACGATAACGATACAGACAGACAGACAGACAAGGGAGTTACCTGACGCAACGGTCCAGACACTGAAGAGGAGCAGACAAGCGACCATCATCTTAGCTGTGCGCTCAGTGAGACGAGCGAGCGACTGATCCATTGAATGCGGCTTCCCCTTTTTTATACATGTCGCTCTTACTGTAGGGACATTCCCCCTCCCTGCGCGTACGGTAAGAAGCACCTCGTAAAAACCTCCTGCCCCTCTGGCACTTAGCTGAATAACAAAACTTTCAGGGGACATGACAACAAATGTCAGAGCCAGAAACTGAAGATTTCCCAGCTGGGCTGCTAGATGGACAGGGGTAACGGGTTACGAGGCTGGGTTTTTCACAAGCGCCTTTTCCATAAGGTTAGGTTTTTGCGAGTGCCTAAATACAAGCCCAGATTTCTAAGCTGGCTGAGCGTCTAACGTCTGCGGGGTGCAGGAGGAAAAGCCACCCTGGCCCTGACCTGAGCTCAGGGAAAGGAGCCCAGGTCAATAGTCACGCTGTAACAAGTAGTACAAATGTCCCCAGCATGTAACTCAGAGGACCCAGTTGGGGATCTGCACCCCACGTGTAAAGCAGGAGCTGCTGATGCTGCTGTAACACAACCTTTTTTCTGGGTAAGGAGACCAGAGGAAACCAAGTACCCAACCCAGGACCTAGGTCATATGTCACCTCAGGCAAAAAGCAGAACCTTGGTCTCCCCTCTCCCCCATTGAGGTTGCCCCCATCTCCACATGCCCATGCTCCTTCCTCAGCCCTGCTCCTTGGAAAGGCAGGGCTGCCGTCCCGCAAGCACGCCCCTTCCCCTCTGCCCTCACCTGAGGTGACATAAAAATAGCTCACGCGGCCATTTCGAGTCATTGTTTTTGTGCCTTCTTGCTTTGTCATTTTTAGGTCTGTGTTTCTCTTTTTCTGCCAGCTGTGATCACGTTGCTGAAACCAGCAAAGCCGTCAGCCCACAGGTCCCTCACGCACTGCGCAGTCGGGCAACCAGGCAGCGAGACCTCATTTGCTAATCAAACATGTACTGGTAAACCGTGTTTCATGTTTCAGCTTTCTGATTAGGTAGCTTACATTTTTGCAAAGTCTTACCACTCCAAATGACTATGATTGCACTAAAAATGTTTTCTTTTAGTTGAATTGCTGCACAGATTAACCTTGAATCATGCAAATAGGTTGGGGGAAGCCAACAGGCCCAAATCGTAAGGTGACAAAAAAAAAAAATTCTCAGACATGCTTATGCATACACAGTTCCTTCTCTTCTACCAAGTGGTAATTAATTATCTGAAAATAGAAACAGCTCAAGTGTCAGTATTCCTCTAAAGAAACATTTCAGATGTGCTTTTGAGTAGGTTCAATCATTCATTCCCGTCACTCTGCAAACTGCGATTGCTTCATATTATTGTCTTTTTCCTTTGAGGTATCACATCTCATTTTCCTTTCCTTGAGTTATTTTCCTAGTTGCATTTTCCTGCAAGGTTTCTCCAAGGGCATTCTGGCCTGACCAAAAAGTGAACTCAATGAAAAACAGTTCTTGTGGGGTTTGCCAGACCATTTTACAGCTATTAAGCAATGCAAATAGCTCCAACAGGCTCTGGATCAAGTCAGAGAGAAAACTGCCAACCTTGAAATGGAGATTCACCAGCAAACATTTAGTTTCTGATTGTCAGCATCTCAGAACTTCCAAAACTGAAAAAAACATTGAAGATTTGCTGAAACTACGTCCTTTTGCACCAAAGCCTCCTAGCAGGGCGCAAGACCTATGCAGAGATTCATTCCAAGCTTTGCTGGTGTCCTCACCTTAGCCCTGCTACAATTTTGAAACAAAAGATTAATAGAAGAACTTCCCACAAGCTTGCAGACACTGTTGATGAAGTCCTTATAGCTGAACTTCACCACTTAGCGACCACAAATGGAACTGCACTTGATTTAAAAAAGAACTGCAAACCCAGTTGATGTATTTTTCTGCTCATAGGAAATGTTCTTGTCGGCTTTAACCATTTTATTTTCTGCTAGAAACACTCTAATCTTCCAAAAGTCCTTCCAAACAGCCCTGAAAACCTGGATGCTGCTACAGCAAACACCTTTCAATAAAGACCAAACCTTCAGCCTTAACAACATCCAAGCAAAAGATAGAGATGGCTGTTGCGGTTGGAAAAATGTGTTGACTTTAAATTGTTTACAGCATCCCCTTCCTGGTGATAAAAAGAGCCACGTACGTTGGCTGCTCCTTCCAGGCTCTGCCTCCCTCCTGACGGCTCCTGACACCACAGGGAACCTGGGCATGCAGGGATCTCCCTCCCAGCCTACGTGCGTGGGTGTCTGCATGCACATCCGACTGCTGCAGCACCTCTTTCTGACCCCCCCTTCCTCCAGGGACCAGCCAACGTCAGTAGCTGATTCATTACTTTAAAACGTAAGGCAGGCAGGAATGTGAGGTCCACTCATTAACCCCACCACTTACTTATTTCTGTTCTGTGAGTTCATCTTGAAGTGCATTTATTCAGACAGTTCCTGATCTGTTTGTCTTTGCACAGATTTTTGGTGGATTACAGACCTCCTCCTTGCTTGTCAGTCAGATCCCATGCTCTCCTGCTTCAGCTGCACAGCAGCTTCATTTCTGAGAACTGCACACCATGCCTGAGCTTCAGGCACTTTCCAAAGCCAGTATAAGCTGGGGAACAAATTAGGCAGAAGATAGTTCTGCAATCACTGCTTGAAAAGCCCAGTGATTCACATTCTTCCCTTCCTTTCTGCTGCACTAGCATGGTCTCTCTAGTTCCCAGTAAAACAAAAAAGGACATACAAGAATTAACTGCACAGTCAATAAATGACAACATTTCCACACAGCCCAAGTGACTAATAATATTGATAAATAACATACTTGAACTTCTGGAAAATGTTGCCGACGAGAGCCACTCAGGCACAACTGTAGTCTAAAACATTATTTTGTCAACCATCAAACTAAAACATTGGGTTTTCAGCCATCCAAACCCAGGGTAACAACCGGGTAGCTGCCTACCTTGGCAGCAGGATTCAGTGCCACCTCTCAAGGCAATGCCTGTAAAGAGAACAAAACAGAGGGAGATGGTTTCATCCGCTGCTGAATTGTAGTGACTTTTGGAGGTTGGTCCATCAGTACTAGTAGTAGGTACCACTATAGGGAAGCAGCTTGTCAAATGCAATTGAATAAGCCTGGCACTTTATAACATGTTTGTACATAATGCTGGCATACAGCAAATCCCTCTGCATCTCGGCTAGATTTGGAGAGCTGTACTACACTGGGGTAAAGACAGTACCTGCATCTACTGAAGTACACTCCAGCCTGTGTCGCTGCATTGGGGCAGGCTGTGGCAGGACCTGCAGTCAGTAGCCAAAGGATGCTGCAGGACCAGGTGATGCTCATTTGGGCAGGGTTAAAGACTAAGTGTCATGTTTGTGAACAAGTTTTAGATCAGATGGCACAAGGGTACACAGCCACAGCTGTTTATCCTTGGTTGTGTTTGACTTGGAGGTATTTGATCTGTGATCTCTTCCCAAACTGGGCTCCCTCCCTCCACTACCACACTGCCATCGGCTGCAGTAAAGGACTGCAAATTACAGCTGCCAGCGCTGAAATCTGGTGTGGGATTGCCTAGCAAAGTGCAAAAGAGAAAAGGAAGGAGGCGAGCTGGGCTGCTTAGCTGAGATCTAGCTTGCGGTGATGTACATCTATCTGCAAAACCACGTGTTACTGGTGGACAGCACACGTTGTGGCACTGTCCAGTTAACCACCTGTCACTTTTCACCTCCGTGTTTTGATGAAATTTCTGCAGACACCTGAAGTCTTACAGAGATTTTTTTTTTTTTCTTTTCCAGCAAGGTACCACAACTTCAATGCGTGAATTAAAATATACTTAACTCCCTGAACCATCAGCCCTGCAAATTGTATTTCTGGTTCTTCTATTTTTCCTCTTCCTTGTTGCTCAGGAGGAAGAAAAAGGGATAAAAAAAGACAAAAAGGAGAGGAGGAAGCAAAACCAGATTGCATTGGAAAGCTTCAGTTACAAAGGCTGTGCTTTGTTGGGGTTTGAAAGGTTTGGTTTTTACTATTCCGTTCATCGCACCATTTCTCAGAAGAGCAAGATGGCCGGGCATGTGGTTTCCTCTTGCTGAGAGCACTCCACGTTGCTATTTCAGTTGAGGGATCCTAGAAGGAGGCCATGCTGCAACCCATTAGCCTCTTCATGGAAGCCACCAGCACCAGCACACCATTGGCAGCCCCGGCACGCCAGGAAGCCACGTCATTTATCCATTCCTCCCCTCCTCCTCTCCCACCCCCACTCGTCAGTGCTTGTCTGCGGTGGAGGTTTGGGGTTTGGGTTTTTTTTAGGTGCACATTATCTGGGTGCTGCATACACTTACCGTGTGGGAGATTATGAGCCTCTTTGGTCACTGAGCTTCATTCTGTAACACAGCCAGTACAGAAAACAATTCAGCCAGCAGAGAAACCACACCAAAATTGGCTACCCAAGGGTGCAGAGATCCAGTGGAAGGATGGGAAACTGCCTACCAAAAATGAGGTAAGTTCAATAGCATTTTATACTTAATTACTAAACAAGAGGGCTAAGGGAGTGATTTTATGAAAAATAGGAGCAATGATACGTGTAATGAATCAGCCTTAAGGGACCATGAGGAGCCTCCTGATTAAACAAAGGTAATTTAGCAAGCAAATTAAGATGAACAATATGGTTCTTAGTAAGTCAAAGAGTATCGCCTCAGGATGATTTTTAGAGACGTGACTTCATCTGTAGGCTCCCAGCACTGGGAACCTGCTGAAGGGAGGAAGGGTGTTACAGGTGAGAAACACAAGAAGCAGAGCATACTTGTCATCTGCTCTGAGATTTGAGGCAGGAGAACTACACTTAGAGGTTCACCTTGTCATCTCTTACCTGTTGGCACTGCGTCTCATAAAGACAAGCTTTTTATACACCATATAGAAATAGATTAAATTATACAATATATTTAAATGCTGTACATGGGATATATAAGTATACTAGGTATGTACAACAGTGGTTAGGAATAGATTGTCTCCTAAGGAGCTGTGAAGACAGAAGGGGATGCTCGGCATGAGCCACCTAGGACGGGCGGGTTGTCTTCAGCGCCGTCTGTGCCGGAGATGCTCAGTGCAGGGACACCGAGCACCGCCGGGCACCGGCCAGGCTGCCCCGCTGCTACGGCCAACAGGCTGCCCTCGCTGTTCTCCCTGGGGCAGGATTCACCACTGTTCAGTGCAGCACTCTTTGCCATCACTCATAGAAAGGGGGCAAATTATATTAGAAATTTCCCTTTTACCTGGAATTATATTAGGAATTTCCGTGTTAGCTGGATATGGTAAAGCATGTAGCTGGAAATTTTTAAGTAATACTAATGAACCCCCCCACCCAAAACTGGCTGGCTCAAGCAATGACCTCTTTCACGAACACAAACAGAAGGGGGTTTGCTCTGGGAAAATGGCAACTCACGTACTATCTTACAGCAGCGTGGGATTTTCAAGGAGGGTGCCTCACCCCATGTGCCTAAATACTATGAAAGTGGGGAAGGTGAGAGGCAGATCCCCAGACAGACACAAGCGGGTGAGAGCCGGCACCGCAGCCGGCAGTGCTGCGCGGGGTGTCCGGGGCTGGCCCAGCCGGGCTGGGGGACCCCATCACCGTGCCGCAGCTGCTCGGGGCTCTCTCGCCCTCCAGCCTTGCTGTGTTGTGGTACGCAGCGGTGTTTTGCCTGGCCTCGGTAGCCACAGGCATAGGAAAAGACACCTGGAAAAGGCAACACCACTTCAGAGTAACATCTAGCCCCTCTGGCCGTTGCTTTGCTGGGTATTCGTGTCACAGCTTTGCTTCTGCTAAATACTGTCCTAGCTCTTGGTCTGTGCCTTTGTACTTCCAAGGGATGGTCATCAGGGCTCCCCAGTAACACGTCTCCTAGTAGGAACAACCAGAAAACCACTGTGCGGACAGATGATTTCCTTGAAGGCTCACAGAGAGGAAAATTCCCTCTCTTTCCCATTGTCTTCTTGGTAGATCAAAGAAAAAGTCGTGCAGCCTCTGAGTACTGTACCCTGACTGCTTACTGGGTCTTAAGGAGCTCAGATGAGGCACTTTGTTGCCAAAATTAAATGTTGTGCTTGTTTCCAAAGCGAGTGCATCTCTCGCCTCCCTGCAGGTCTGTGGCCAGATGTCTAAGGCGTGACCACTTTACGCAGCCTTAAGGCAAAAGTCCCCAAAGCATGAAGCCTTGCTCTTAGAAGCAGTTTGAGCCAAGGCCAACAAAATCCATGTGAAGCTGGTGGGTCCTCACCTGTGGCAGCAAGGAGCAGCAATGAGCTCACATGCCTGTAGGGTCTCAGCCCCAGGCTCTTAGCTCCCAAGCTTGCTGAATCCCCATCGCTTTAATTGCCTGCGTCACACTTATAGATGGGACTTCCGCTGCTTTTGAAAACATTCCCAACTGCTTTTTGGGAGACGGAATCAGAACACTGCGAGCAAGGTTTTCATAAAGCAGATTTTTCCTGCTAGCTGTTGACAGGGATGTGAAGCCCATGTTCCCCATCAGAGGGGAGGGGAAGGAGGTCCACTGCCATAAAAGACGTCACCGGCGTAGTGCCGTGTCGCAGCCTGTGCTCATGCAGCTCCGCATCCTGTTTTCCTCCACTTTCAAAAATTCTTCTCTAACAAACCACTGCCAGGAGAGGTAACACGGGGAGAGCATTAACTACCTGCCCTTGCAGGACAGAGAGCAAGTGCAACCCATCTCACTCCAGCTCCTGTCGATAAGCAGTGTCAGCTCGCCGTGAGTTTTGTGTAGCACGTCACTCCTCAGTCAGAGCCGCCTGATTGCTGATAAAGCAGTGACTTTCTGAAAAATCATAGACCTTGCAGAAGTTCAGAGGAATGGAGAAATCATCAGGTTTGGGGGTTTTTTGTTTTGTTTTGTTTTTTTTCTGAAAAACTGTCATTCCTGTGCAGTGATTCAGCATCCTTGCAGAGCCCCAGTGCTGCGGAGCTCCAGCCCCAGCCGCTGCTGCTCACCCGGCAGCGTGAGAGGCAGAGACTGAGGGTCAGCTAGGAAGGGCTCCTCTGCTCCACAGCACAGGGCAGGCTGACAGTCAGGCTAAAGGAAAAGCTCATGTTATGACATAAAACTTTATAAGTATCTCATAGCAGTCAGCCCATCCACACCAACCTGATCCTGCGTTCCTGAAGGTGCTTAGTACTGCTGCGGGATCAAGTCCATAGCAATTGCACTAAGGTTCTCCAAAGCACCCCTGTTTCTTGTCTTAGACCCTAGGCACATACCCACCTTCAAAAATCCTCCACAAAGCGTTTTGTTCTGCTTCCATAGCTTATATTGTTATAAACCCAAATTCCTAGGGAATGAGGCTCATGCAATCACACCATCCAGCTGTCAGCATCTCTCCTGAGTGGCTTTACCCAGATCTGGAAAAAGTCAAAGTAGATGGGCACCTGCAGGTGGAGAAGTGACTACAAGGCTTGGGAAAATTGGCAATCAGGTGGAGGAAATAACCTCAAATTATCACTCAAGTGAGACTGGCAGGCAAAGTTCATCAACTTGAGGTGAATCAGCCCGTGTGTAGGTGAGGACCAGCCGCGGCTGGCAGGGTCCTAGGGAGGAGGGCCCAGGGGTAGTTACAGGGGTAGCAGGAATTACAATGTGTTGAAGTGATGGGGTGTTGGGCTTGCTTTGTCAAGCAGCCAGCCACAGAGCAAGGATGGTATTTCTTTTGCTTGGTCGGATGGGGGTATTTTTTGGCAGTTTTTTGTCAGAGGTGGTGGGTTTAAGGAGCCAGGTAGGAACTGACTATTTCTGGAGGTCCAGCTATTTCTGGAGGAAAGTCCAGGTATTTCTGGACTGGTAATCTCTTGCGGAGAGTTAGATGGAGACAACAGCTGCAGCGGGTCCCCACTAAGGTCCTCCCTCCTGAAGGATAGTGCTGTCGTGTCCCACAGTGGATCAGAGGAGCATCATACTTCTGAAAGCAGGCGAGGCTGGCATCACCCCTTATAAAGGTGGCTCGGTGGATGTGTGCTTCACCTTAACAGCAGTGTCCCGCTACCTCTGCCTAGGAAGTCCCCCTCTGGGGACAGAAAGGGCATCCACCGCCTTGTCTTTTGGCCCTTTGGCAGCTGGGTCGGAAGTAAAATCAGACTGAAGGCAACCTTAGTTTCAGGTGTGCAAAGCAGACCCAACATAAACTCAAGATCTTAATAGCAGGCGGCTTAATACTGCAGCTGCTGGGAGAAAATGTTTCAACCGGGAGCTGAATGATTTCAGACCCCACCATTTATCCACAGGCCCCACTGCCTCCTCTGAATTTAATTTCTTGACCCTCTTTCCTTCTTGCTGTACATCCCCAAGTCTGCCACTTCATCCCTTCTATTTGGAGAGCTTACTTTTTAGTGGCACTTCTGTATTTTGCTTGACTGCTTCCCGAGCGTGACAGCCTCTGGAGTCTGTACAACAGCTCATACAGCTGCTCTGCAAACAGCAAAGTGAAACTATAGAAACAAAGAAAATGAATTCTGCCTTTGTTTTTATTTTAATAGTTGAGTCACATTTCCCCGCTTTTGAGACTGCTGGCCAGAACTATTTCCCGGCATTTTCACTGATAAAGCTGTACTTAGAATTGCCTCCCAAAAACCCCAACAAGAGCCAACCGCCACCCAAGAACCCTCCAGCCACAGGCAAGTGGGGCTCCCTAACTGCTGGGCACCTGCCTCAAAGGAGCCAGCATGGCTGTAGTATGAATGCAGATACTGAGAAATGCTTTCTATTCTCAGACCACGTGACATATTTTCCCACAGGATTACACATTATTGACTAAGTAAGAAGAATTTGTCTAAGGGTTGTGCAGCAGTTTACAGCTCTAATTTGCTACAGGAACATATGCTATTTGTCTTTTGACAGTCCAGGGGAAGAGCTATCCAAGCCCAACAGCCTTCCATCCAAGCGAGGGACTAAGAAATCAGAAGCCAACTGAATATAAACAAGAAATGTGGAATAAATAGATGATCAGAAAACAAAAATACTCATATCAAACTCATGATATCTGATAGTTACTATATACTCCTAATGTGAATTATGTGTATTATAAATATACATAAGAAATACATACATATTTCATTTTAAATGTATCTCGTAGGACTTCTAGCACCAAATTGCATGAAACATTCACACTGGCATCTCCAATTAAGCTAGAGGAGTTTATGCTCAGTATAGGCAAAATGCTATATACAATTCAAAGAAAACCAGGTGGGCCACCTGGAATGAGGTAGGATTAGTTTTATCTTTATACCTAGCTGTAGTAAAAGCGCTCTAAATTCTCCCACTAAACAGGAAGTCAGGAGGTTCACTAATATTTGCAAGACTTTCTGCTACTCTCATAGGAACACCAGGCACATGTGCAGAAAGAAATTGTTTCACACGAGTTGCCGAACTTAGGTAGTACATAAAAGAAATAACACCTAAGAGCACATGTTTGGCAAGGAAAGTATCAAAAGCAACAAAGAATGGTGACACTACCTATTTACCTCCAGTCCTGGGAAAGAAAAAGCATATGCAATTAGACTGACTCATACTGCACCTCCACCAGCAAGCTGGGCTCATTTCCCAACTTCATACGACTTTGCAGCTTTACACTCCCTTAGTACATTTTTATTGTATATGTAGATCTAACATATAAATATTAATACCACATTGTAAAATGTTTGTAAATTACTCTACAGGTGTTTTACAAGCACAAAATTGTAAACTATAAACAATAGTGCACGCTCCAGCAAGCCTAGCTCTTATTACCAAAAAGCTTGATAACAGCAACCCAGATGTAATTTAAAGGATCTTAAATTTGCCAGATAATTTCAGGACTTAAACCTGGAAGTATAGTCTTCTGCTTGAAATAGCAAATATTATTTCAGCTGCTGGAGATTAGGTATGTCAGGAACTGGCCTGTCCACTAGCCTTGTACTCACCCGCGGGTTTGGAGTTCGTTACACAACTGCAGTGTTTCTCTTCCTTTTGCTTTTCACTGAGACACACCAGAGGGTAGACTGAGGTGAATAATTGGGGGTGGGGTGGGGCAGTGGTTCTCTCCTGTCTCTTCCCCATATTTACTGCTCACTCACCCATCTGGAGGTATTTACTCTGGACAAGCCCAGAAAGGTCGCTTGCTCCTCGAAACCACAAACTTTGCTGAGCTACCGCCGGGCTCCCCGGGGGGACAGAGGCTGTGCTTTGCAGGAACAGCTAAATGCCGTAACACCTGCTATCAGGTGCCGGCTTGTCCCTGCCATCCCTCCATCCGCAGACCTGTGGTTTGTGCCTCTCCTCGCCGGGGGCAGCCCCTGCTCCTGCAGCTCCCGGGGCAGGGCTCAGTGCCTGGGGCTGCCCCCGGGGAGGACGGGGGAAAGGCTGAGAGGGCAGAGGCAGAGAAGCTGCAGAAAGCAACTTGTCTAGAAAAGCTGGTGGAGGGGACCTCCCTCCGTGACCGCCAGTGCCCAGGGGTTGGCAGTGGGGAGCGAGGGCTAACTAGCGCCAGACCTGACCTGCCCACCCTTATTTCCATACCCTAGGTGGAAAGTGCGCGTCCCCATCAGGAGAAAAAGATACTCCCACAAGGAAAGTAAGTAAAGAGGCTCCCTGAGCACCCCGGGGGTGGTGTGGCGTGGCGTGGGTGGGGGTGTGGGGGAGCCCTCCGCCAGCACCCAGCATCACTGCGGAGGCAGCCAGCAGGCACAGGAAAAGCCGTGGGCAGCAGGCAGAGCAAGGGATTTGGCGTTCCAGCCGGGAGAAACCTCCTTGCATCCAGTGGGGGATACCTGCCCTCTTGCTGCCCCACCGCGCTGGATTGTTTGGGACCTCTTTGGGTTTTTTTGTTTCTGGAGAAGGCAGCGCGAAGGGGCGGCCGTCCCTTCCAGCCTCCTAAACCCCGTGTGCCTCGGCCACCGCCTCGCAGCTCCCTCCTGCGATGGTGAACTCGGCCTTTGTACATCACCGCTGGGCCCGCAGGCTTTGCAAGCACCTCAACCGCAGCAGGGGAGCACCCGCTCAGCGGGGCACCTCTGCCGCACCCCTGCAAACCCGAGGGAGGGCTGCAGGAGGAAGGGGGTGACAGCACAGCACGCCCTGACTTTGGCCACATGCCAGCCCCCATTCCCCATAGACAGACACAGTTTAGGACTTTTTCTAAACAGACGTCAGTATGACGTATTCTCCTAATAAAATAGTTTCTGCATATTAGATACACAAATAGGGAAGACTCACACAGCAGCCAGGATCACATGTGTTCACGTGAATCACGAGGTCTTTGTGTCGAATCAGACTGCTACCTTTTCCAGCAGTGGGTAAAGCCATTCATGTAGGGATGATATAATACTTTTACCACTTTCGCAAGCTGCAGCATTTGCTTAGAGAGGAACAGTGTGTTAGTTGTGTACATTGGCAATTTCACGGCAGTGTCAAGGCAGCACAGTAATGTTTGAAAACACTGCAAGGTCTCTAAGATGGCAGCTTTAATGCAATATTGAAAGACTGATGTCTTTCCTTCAGTCAAATTGCGAAACAAGTATGTTTAAAAAAACCCGTTATCTTAAGCAAAAGTGAAAGCTCAGGTCTGAAATTTTACAGGAGCAATCAGTAGTTCAATCAACCTCATAACAAGAACCAGCTAGGCAGATAAAAATAAAGCTGTGGGAAAGGGTGATACAAACAACCACCCTCTGCCATTTAGATGCTCATGGGACAGAGACACAAATTTCCAGAAAAGCTCAAGCCCACGAAACCCATGTGCACAGGCACCCAGTGCGCACTCAGTCACGTGGCACATCACGTAGTGCTTCTGCACCCCAGCGCCCAGCCAGCGATCCCAGGCAGAATTAAGGCTGCATTGACTGTAAAGCTGAAATACAGTCAGAGAACAAGCAAGCAAGAACAGCAATTTCCAAGAGAAACATGTAAAACTGATTTCGGTTAAGTTAAAAAAAGCAAACAAAACAACCCACCAAAAAAAAAAAAAACCAAAAGGTTGCGCATCTAGGTTTTAAGGTCAACGAGCAGTGCTGCATGACGTAAGTGCGTGATAAACTAGAGAAAAGATAAATCTTAAAAAGCCATCAGATTTATTTAGCCCTCAGAGATTCAACCCTTTCCCCAACTAATGTCACACTAGCTCACACTTTTGCACAGTCTGTGCTCAGTCTGAGCAAATCCTGTGCTGCAGAATGTCCTTGTGTCCTGTTGCTGCACCAAAGAATGACAACCCCATGTGGTTTTTTCCTCTTTCCACAGCGCAGACCTACAGCTATCCACCAAGTACTGTCAAGGTAATGGCTAAAAGTGAATGTTTTTTACTGCTCTCTGGGGCAACTGAGTCCAAAGCATTCATGTGTCAGGAAGACAAGGTGTCCATCACATTCCCGCAGGAGAGACAAAAGCCCGTAATCAGGGTATTTGCTTGGGATGCAGAAAACCAGCAGTTTAAGCCTATGTATGAAATAAATGTGTGTACCTAAAGTATAACAGTGATACACAGCCCCACTCTTGGGCAGCCGGTGGCCAAACGGACCGCAGCATTCACTCATGATTTCAGAGGCTGAGTGTAATGGTGCCTGGCCCAAGTCAGACAATTCTGGAGGTTGAACCTCATGATCATGATCCTAGATGAGTGTCCCCAGCCACTGAGCAACTTATGTCTGCGGGATACTTTTCTGTCTTCCTCCTCCTTCCCTTGTCCCCTCAGTTTTCTGGTAGCCAGTGTAACCTCTCTTGCGTACAGTTTCACCAAAACTGACGTGTTCCCACAAAACATTTCAGTTTCAGCATGACGTCTTCTAATAAAAAGCCATTTAATTGAACTATTGCCAACCAGCTCTAGTAATAAAAGAAGTCTTCAGCTGAAAGACAAAGGGAGATTTAATACTTGGAGGCTTAAAAGGTTTTGGTTAATCTTTCCATTGTAAAGAAATAGCGGATGTCTCAATGAATGGCTAAGGCTCTGTTGGAACAGAACAAGGTTTCCCTTTGCAATGTCCCACTGCCTTTAGAAGGAAAAAAAGGGAAAACAACCCCAAAAACATGTACTGCCAGGTTGAACGTTTAGTTTCTTATAAACCATAATGGATCAAATAGTTGCACTGCAGGGGAGGACACCCAGGAGAAACTGGCATGATAAACACATTGACCAGTTCATCTTCCTTCCCTGTTTGGGGTTAGATTCAGGAGCTCTGGCAATGCACCCCAAGGTAATTTAAGAGATAACTATATAACTTGGTGTGTGCCCTGCTCCCCTGCCCAAACTCATTGTCCTGGAGACAGGGGTGGGGGAGCAGCCATTTCTCAACTGATGTGCTTCACAGTCTTGTGTACTTCTTTGGCTGTGTTAATACACTGAGCTCCGAGAGGCAGCAGCTGAGTCCCTGTGATTTGCTACCTCTGCTTTGTAAATAGTTCCTTTCAACAGAGAGTAAGCGATGTTGCCTCTTGAGTCACCCATGATGAACGATCACCAGAAGCCCTTTGTACCACAGAACAAAGCGCTGACAGTTAGCAGCCCAGTGTGGTTGTTTTCGTTTTTTTTATATATAAAGATGACATCAGTAAACCAAAAGTTGATGCCCGGCAGATATGTGGGTGTTTAGCAGAAAATTTTGAAGAAAGTGGGCAAGGTGACAGAAAAGGGTGTGATTAAATGAGCTCATCATTTGTACATGTGAGCGTGGGGTGGACTGTGGGGGAAGAGAAGGGGAGGGGGTGGAACTGTAATGGGGAACTTGCCAAGTAGCTGTCTAGTTTTGAGAGTTTTTGGTGTCCCAAGTAAAAACCCCAGAGTGTGGTTTGAAGACAGTCCTGGGAGAGTTGTTAGTGCAATAGGAGAGATGCCACTTCGGACTATTAAACTTGGCCTGTGAATAATGAAGGACTCAAACAAAAGCTCAAGAGTCTTCTTGCTCACTTGTCCTACCCCACTGGTAAGAGAAGGTTGATGGTAACAGCCTTTCAAAACCTGTAGACTGGAAGGATTCTGGAAAATGGGGCTGTGAGCAAGTCTTGGGTAGACCTGCCATGTTGGAATGGACAAGAGGTGCTCCAGACTTCACTCAGTGGATTTGGAGCCAGTCACTCATGAAAAGTAAGAGCCTACCTGTTCTCACTTCACAGGCACATTAGGAGAAATACTGTTGCCCTCCCACTTCTTTGCAATAGTGACTATGGGAGGAGAGTGCCATGCCCCTGCAGATAGGTAGGGAATTCCTTTTCTTAAGGAAGTCCACCCTGACTGCTCTGCTCCTTAAAACTTCTGGAATTTCTAAATCTCAAAATTTTATAAACCTTCAAATGAAAACTCAGGAATTATTTTCAGTGAAGTGTCCTCAAGGTCAGGAAATCTTTCACACCAAGCAGAATCTGAACAGACAAAATGATTTATATAAGCTGGGAAAATCTGAGACAGATTCTGCAGGAATTATGTTCTAACAACTCTTTCTCACTTCTAGGCTTGAAAAATAAAAGTGAACCCTTTAGGTTTATTAAGCCATGGAGCAGAGACCTCTGTTTCTCTTACAGAGTATGAAAGGTAGCTACGAGTGTCAGCAAGAACTCAGTAACACCCAATTAAAATACTGCTTCTGCTGCAGACAATAGCAGATACCACTATAAAGCCCGTACTTACTGGCTTTATTACCCAGTGGGTTCAAATCAAGAGCACCAGGGCAAACAAGTTTTTAACTCCTGGCTCCAAGTACTTAATCAGTTCAGATTGTCCCTTTAGATTTAATGAGTCATCCTGCTAGCTATTTAGATGCACAATCACCCTCAACCCATTAGCAAACACCTTCAGAGGCAAAAGGAGAGACAAGTCTAAACAGAGTTGGGAAGGCATTTACCCACACAGTCTTACCTCATTAATGGTTCTTACTTCTCCCCCCTCTGTTTTCAAGGAGAGCATTAGACAAGGGCCACCAGGATGGAGGTTAGCCATCGTTGCATCTCCCCGGAGGCCAGGGCCCCTTCCAGGACAGTGTCTGATGCACAGACACACATGCACGCACACACCTCGGGGTTTTAGTTGACCCCCAGACTCTACGGTCTCTCTGGCAGCTGGCCACGACTGTCCCTGCCCTCCCTTTATTCCTTTTTTTTTTCCTTTGCTTTGTACTCTGCAAATCACCCTGACCCATCCCTTTAGTTCCCACGTTAAGTCTTGTGCAAACCCCAAATTCTCTCCCCTCACATGTATTGATAATATGTCACACACCTTTAGTAACTCCCCCTCCATCCCCAGCTTATCCCATTCACTCGTTGGGTGGATATCACCCTGAGCTCACCAGGATGCTGTCTCTCCTGGGACAGCCCTGGGGGGAGCCAGGGCAGGGGATGATTTGGGCTCCCCACCTGCAATTGTGCTGCTGTGCTCCCTCCTGTGCGTGGTGACGAGCTTTTTATCACATAACCTACCACTAAGCAGTGCCACCCTCCACACGTACCAGGCGCGCACGTGTTGTTGGGTGCTCCTGGTGTCCACCCACGGCCTGTAGAGCAGGGAAATGACTGCGGATTTACAAACCGTTCTCGGTGCTATGTATATTGGTCAACACGACCACATGAGCGCACAGGCTATACCAGATTTCTTCACGTTGCAAACTTCTTCAGGGTATAATCATGTTGAAGCTTATCTCTCTCCCTCCCCCCCCTCAGGAACATTTTGCCAAAAAAGATTTTATGAATTCCAGCGAACTGTGGTACTCTACTGTCAGCCAGGATGTAAAACGTGAAGCCCCTGTGATTAACAGCAATAATCAGACAGAATATGCGGCTGTCAAAGTGCCCAAGAAGAAGGAAAATATCGCCAGCGCTGAAGAGCACCATGAATACGATTATGTCCTGATAACTTAGAAAGGGAGACTTTCTGCTCCCAAGGCACCCTTTTACTTGAATGTGTGCAGCCTTGCTAACCATCCTACCCCTGCTGCCAGGTCTTCAAACAAACATCTCTCTCTCATTACCAAGCTTACTCGTTAGGACACATCTGCCAGTCATTTCCAATGAGACAAATCTGTGCATGAAAAGGTGATCAGAGAGAGACATGGACAGGGTACAGGACTTGACAATTAAACCAGGCAGAATCAGTAGCAACTGCCATTGTAAGACAATGTTTCACTTTAGAAATTCAGGTGCTTCCTTCCTAGAAGAAACTGAGGGTGTGCATTTTTCTGGACTTTTACAGTTCTTTTCTTTAAAAAGGGGTCTTGCAGAACTACTGATAGAAATCCCCCAAACGCAATAACAACACCTCTTGTTGGGCTTTTGTTTGCTGGGGGTGTGTGTGTCTTTGTTTTTTAAATGAAAGCATAGAGCCTGCATTAGGTGCACTTACTCTTTTCCAAAGTTTCTCTGGCCTATATATACCACTATACAACGTATAATTTTGATAAATAACTCATTTCTCAAATTGCTCCCCCTCTCCCCCCGGCTTTAATGTAATACTACTTATCTTAGAGTGAAGTCTTAACAAAGTTGGAATTGAATTAAAAAAAGCAACAAACTGGAGGCAAACCAAAAATTCCAGCCCCTTAGAAGACTATGAAAACCGATGCTGCACAGGCGGTAACTGCACACCTCTCAGTAGAAGATTCCCAGGTGTTGCCCGTGATACAACACTTCCAGCTCACTCCTGCTGGAGTCTCAGGTTCGCCTCTCTGCTATGCCAGAACATAACCTCCTCATAACCCACCATCCCTCTGCAAGCAGCATTTCTGGACATGTGTGTAGGACTGAAACCAGTTATTCAACTGTTCACCAGTGCTCATAAAGTGATTATGTGCCTGTGTTCTTGCTTAAGCGTGTTTTTTTGCTCCCTCCATTTTTGTAATAAAACAATTTGGAAGAAACAGTTGAACGGTTTTCCTGATTTTAAATCTTCCTTGTGTGATAGCTGGCCGCAGCCCTCGCTTTACGGTGTAATGCCTCTGGGATTCCCACCTGCAGTTTCGGTGCTGGGGGCAGTCCCACGGGGGAATGGTTGCACGCAGCAGTGGACAGACACACTGCCAGCATGGTGCAGGCAGCGCTCTGCAGGCACCGCTGCAGCGACAAGCAGCTGAATCTGCCCAAAGTTTGTACAGATGACTCCCTGCCATGGGATTTTAAAGGGCTGGTTGTATACTCCGCAAGCTGAATTGTCAGAACTATCTTTTCTCTTCCTTTTTAACAGTGTCTCCGTTGCCTCAGTCATCAAAGTATTACCCACACTCCACCTAAAAAAAGTAACATTAAGCATTCACACAAAATATCTAACTTGATGAAATAATGTGTTTTCACACTGCTCTGTCCCTAATGGATGAAGTCATAATTAATTCACTTGGTTGGTTTCTTTTACGTGATCCATTTACCTCAAAGATATAAAACCAGAAACCACTTTTTGGTCACTTTTTGACATTTCCTTCAATAGAGTTCAAAGCTTGACTGAAGGTAAACTGTGAAGTCAGACATTTTCTGTTGAATATCACGACATCTTGCTACAACTCCACCTCCTTCTTTCCTGTGAATTGCTGGGGTAAAGGTACTGGGGCAGAGGAGAGTGGCTGGAAAAAAAAAAAAAACACAACACTTGGCTCCTTTTTTCTGTCAACTCTTAAGGCACATGGGGTATCACTATAAAGAAGCATAATTGTGGTATTATTATTCAGTTCTTAGAAACAGAATCAAGATAAAGTGTCTAAGGGCAGGTTCAGTCATCTTAGTAAGAGCAGTAAGATCAAGCAGCATCTCAAAGGCAAATTATTTCTTTGCTGCTGGTATTTTCATAGCCTGCTGCTTTTGGGACAAACAATACAAACCATGAATTTTATCCTTCCCCAATGTAAGAACCAGAAGGAACATCTCATCGGGTTCTATGCTGCATAGAATATTGCATCAAGAGAAATTATGGTTCTTACGGCCAACGCTACATCTTACAAATCAAGATGGGGTGCGAATTAACCACAAATATGAGCGCCATGTGAACTACTAATTTGGTCCCAGCTGGTTCCCAAGCTCAGTTAAAACTCAGGCAACAACAAATATGGGTTTGAGTGCACGGCTGTGTCAGATGCTTCATACAGCTTTCAGCATTCAGAACTCCGACTGTTATTTTCCAACTCAAAGAGCTGAAAGACTGGAGCTGCTGAAGAATGAAAACAATCACTTTAAGAGTAAAAATAAATAATTTAATGCACAGTAAAATTGTCAGATTACTCCTTAAATAAGCTAGTAATATTAGAAAAAGGAAAACACAATTTCCCATAACATATTTCTCACAATACAAAAGTTTTCTTAAAATAAATTTGTTTATCCAACAGTACTAACATTTACACTGGCTATAAACAAATGACAAGAAGCTACACTTTGCTAACATGGTAGTGAACCCATTCCATTCTGTGTAAAGTTAATGCTTGATTTTTAATTTTCATGTTATACCCAGTTATAGCTATAACTCTCATGCCACGTTGGCCTACATGGTCTGCTTCAGCACCTTGCTCTTGGCATTGGTCCGTCTCATCTGATCTCTTGTCAACGAGAACAACTATTTGCTGCCTTATTAAGGCAAATATCTTGCACCTGTTCATTTTTATCCCCACTGCTGGGACAGGGAGTATAATTAAGGGTATAGACTAGATTCTCTTTGAATTTACAAATGCGGGTCAAATAGCTGTCTATTCACTAGTACCAGTAGCTAATTTTTTAAAGCAAACAGCTAATTTGACCCTTGAAAGATTCCTGTGGCATTCAGATGCGTTAGTGAACAAAACATGTTTCTTCCTGATGTTTCTTCCTTCATATCCATTTCACATTACAGAAGAGCAAAATAGAAGAGATACCACCTTATCCAGGAAGACTGTAGGATGAACAAGGGAATGATGAGAGTTGAAGCTCACTTAAGAAGCTAGTGTAAAGGTCTTCATGTAATTAAAGAAAATAGAGAGGATATTTAATTTTTCAGGCTGTTTTATGAGAAAAGAACAACGGGGAAACATGGCATATGAAGTTAGCAGGGAAAAAAGTAACAGACATGAGCATGGCTGAAAGTGAGCATTAAGGATGAAGCTGTGCAGATTATTTTGGATAAGCCAAGAGAAGAAGAAAGGACCCATGTGCAAGACTGTTTAAAGCTCGTGCAGACAATCCAGATTTAATTGCAAGGCAAGACAAAGCACAGGTTTCAAAGTCAACAAAGCATGTATCATACAAGATATGTGATTTTCACAAGAGTGAAATGGGTTATTGAGATATCAAGACAACAATAAAGAAGGAGGTAGCGGTGTTATAGGAGCATAACACTGTTATACCACATTTTCCATTTACAATATTGCATCACAGACAGTATTTACAGGACAACATCTTTAGAAGTGTTTCTACCGAACAAATAGCTCCCTACCCTAGGATTACTAATAGGTAGGAGAAGCCATCTCTTGCAGGTGGTAAGGAAGATGAGGAGTATTTCCATCATTTCTCTGAAAGTTAAAACAGTACTTTGTTAGCATTAAAATGAAACTTTAGTTAGATATTTCAGCATATCTTTTCCTGTCCCTTTTACAATGCATTTTCTATGAATCCTGTCAATATATAAGGAACAAAATGATGCTGAGAATTGGAACTCATGACTTGTTGCTCTCCTGTCCCTTGATAAGAGTACCAAGAAAAGTCAATATAAGTTAATCACAAATCTTACTTATATACACTGTATGGTGATTTGTTAGCCTAGAATTATTCTGAAAGCACGTAGGTGTGGCTCAGTAAGTTGGGGGTGGGGGGAAGCAGCTCCATGCATTGTTTTCAGTAAAACTGCAAAGCGCATAGGACTTTTATACTGACATTTCAATCAAGGAAAATCTAAATGCATTGGAATCACTACCTAGTCACTGGTAGTCATTGGAATCACTACCTAGAAAACCTGGAAGAATGAACATTTGGTTCCTTTAAAAGGTCTCTCTGTGCATAATAAATTTTCCTAAAAAACTCTGAAAAGAAAAAATCTGGAGGCTTTTTCATCCTTGACCATGAGAAAAAAAAACCAAACAAACCAACCCAAACCCACAGAAATTCACTCCCAAATTACTTATCCTGTTTTACTTGGATTAAAATTTGTTTCATAAGCATTCAGACATGAATATAGAATGAGGAGAAACATTCTTAATTATTTGGCTCCCCATTATGGTACACACACATATGAGGAGATTTCCTTTGTATGCACAAAATGCAAGAGGAGATCTGAAAAGTTTGGTTGGAGTCTGTAGCTAACCAGTCTTGCCACTAGTCCCTTTCTCATCAGAGGACCAAACAGTGAATCCTAGATTATAAACTAAGCATAGCAAGATTTTCTTGAAGACTGAATATTTTACAATTTTCATAATACTGTTGTGCAAAATATATTTACTAACAAATCTCAACACCTTTCCAGAAAGGTTTCCCTCCTTTCAAGTAAATAATTCTGCTCTTTGTAAAGAAACAATCTCTCTAGTATACAGCACTTACATGTTAATGTGAGAGAAGTCGGGTCAAGCATTAACCTGTTACATTCAGATGTCCCAGGATTAAAAGTATCATCTTCATCATAAATATTTTGACGTAAAACGTTCCTTATAAAATCTGGGTTCATTGTGTTTTCCATAAACCCCTCTGTTGATGGTGGTACAGAAAATTCTAGCTGATAAAATACAGTGGAGCTTTCATTACTGAAAAACAAACAAAGTCAAGTATGAATGCCTTCGTGTCCCCACTGGATCTTTTCTTTTTTGAGAAGACTGAATTTTCATATCAATGTTGGCCTGGATTTTTTTTTAAGGTTGTTCTAGAGAAAAGCATTATAAAAGAAAACTGCCATCAAAGATTCCAGTTTCTTTCTCCCCCTCCCTTCTTAGAACAGCTCTTGACATTAACAGAAACTGGGCACATACCTGAAGCCAACCTGAGACGTTTTCAAACGCACAAAGGGCAATTGGACACATGTCCTAATGGGGTGAGGTTTTCAGCACTCGTGCTTCACAAGTACATAATGATAAGAGGTGCTACAATACCTCATGCATAGGTTAGCTAAGAACCTGCAGAAAGATTTGCTTTCCTGCTAGCAGTACGTGGGGCCACCCAGCTGTGCTCCTAACTCAGCTCTGGAGTGGGTTACGCAAACCTCCAGACTGGAGTCCATCTCTGGACATGTCATTGTTTGTGGTCTGCCAAATCCACTGACTACAATTCGACAGTTACATTTTGTACTCACAGAATGCAAAGCATCAAAAAAGTAGTTGGATGGGGTAAAAGACAAGGAGGCACAGAGAGAGAAAGAGGCATAGAGAGACAGACACACACACACAAAGCGGGGGGGAGGGATCAGCTAGTCAATACGTATGCAGAACTACAGCTTGGTACTCGATGGTCTAAATCATAATTTTTACCCGTCAGGCTAAGGAGCTACAGCTCGCACTGAAGAGAGCCGGCATGCCCAAGGCTGGCAGTGCAGGGGAGCACGTTCCCCGAAGTGCCCTCAGGACTGCCCCTTGCCGCAGCCCAAGGGGGCTCTTCCTCTGTCCTTGCTCACTCAAGGGCCTTGGGACTTTGCAAATCTACTTCCCTTGATTTTCTCCTGCCTTTCTAATCCCTTTTGTAACAGTGCTTTTTCAGAAGTCCTTGGGGAAGCTCTCTGACCGCCTTCCCTTGCCTCTCTGCTATCTCTCCATGGCAGGACCACGCTGCAGCTGATCTCTCCAGCCCCACTTCTCCCTCCGCTACTCAGCCTCCCTCCCGTCGTAAATCTGTAGTATCTCCATAAATTAAAACTTTACAGTCTCAAACACAGTAAACTCCTTAGCCTTCCCCCAGCGACAGTTTCTGCCGAGAGTAAGGTCCTCCCTCTGTTCCAGCTTGAGGCTTTCTCTTGCCTCTGCAAGGCAGGCCTGGATGCTTTTCCCCTTCTTCCCACCACTGCTACTCCTCTGGCTCCACCAGCCTTTGGTGACTGAGTTTCTTCTTCACGTGTAAGCATCTCCCACCCAGGCTAGCCTAGCCTCCACTCTGCCACCTGCTCTGCCTCTTAATCCTGTTCCACCAGTCTCTCCAACATGCTGCCTGCTTTAAGATTTGCTCCTGTTGTCCAAAATAAAGGAAGGGGGAAAAGCAGTCCAAACAAACCAGCAATGCAATATTACTGTTTTGGCTCTCATGACTTCTACGTCCCTGCTGCCTTTAACTCTTTTGGGAACAAAACAGTTCTCCCCTCCCCATGAACCCTCTTTTATTTCTTTAAGGCTCTTTAAGCCGTGTCAATCTCAAGTGGTTCCAGCAGCTCATTTTCCTTTTAATAAATATCCTTGAATATGTTTATTAAGGGCTGCACTTGGGACCAAAGACAACAGAGACAATATTAACAGCAACAAAATATTACTATCATTATATATTATTAACAACACTTGCCATTTACACCAGAGCATCCTTTGGCAGGTATTCACTACCTATATGCGTAACGTTCCCCCAAACAACCTATTTTTCACAGATTGAAATGTTATGCATATTTACATAGGCACATGTATGTCTTGTCAAAAGCCCGGAATTTTCAGATAGTTTTGGTGACAGAAATTGCTTACCTGAAATAAACCACTTGAGCTGACCTAAAGTAGCGTCCTAGAGCTGGAGATGAACTGTAGACATCTGTTAACTTGGAGAGAAAAAAGAAAAGAAAAAGAAAAAAAAATTCTTCCATTCAGTCTCTCTTTTCCCCATAAAAGAAAGTACAACAAATCATTCTTACAAGGTGTTTTAAGGGGCATAAACACAGGTGCTGAAGGCCTAATATCAGCAAATATCTGCCCTGGAAAAGGTACACAATCCCTTTTACCTTGACAGACAAGTTAATCTGTGTGTTTGAGTGGTTACTATATTATCTTAACACAATAGAGGCATTCAGGGTGGATTAAAAATATGTGCTTGTGTTGCCATGTCCAATTTACGTTGTTTGGCTTGGGTTTTTATTAGTACCAAAAAGCCTTTCTACTCTTACTTGGTAGAGGGAAGGGTCTCTCTGCTGAGACTCCCTTTCCACAATAAGCTTAAATCAGCACTGCCATGCCGGCTGAGCTTGTTTCAGCCATAACTCAGAGCTGTGATGGCTCAATAGAAATAGCAGTTATAAACCCAGGCTGCCATCTTGTACTTACAGGATAATGCAACACACAGGATTTTTAGCCAGCATTGGGTTTAGATGACCTTCACAGGCCCCTCCTAACCTAAGTTATTCAATGATTCCATGAAAAAGGCAAAGACTATGTCCCAACCGTTACTCAAATTTGGGGAAAAAAAATCAGGTGCTTTTTTTTTTTTTTTTTATCAATTTAAACTGTGTGCTTAAAAGCAGACAATTCTTTTTTTCTAGATCAGAACTTAAAATTATACTAGAAAAAGTACAACTCAGAATTTTTTGTGGACTTGCAAATGACTGAGTTGCTACACAGAGAAAGAGAAACTTCTTGTAAGGGAAAACACTGTATCTCTGTTACAAGCAGAATCAGCTTTGCCAAGAACCACATCAACACATACCCTCTTAGTAATGTCTTCAGAGAAAAGGTGTGGGAGACCACACATTAACTCCAATGTTCCCGAAAAATTGCAACGACTTCCACTACCTAGTAGTGCATCAGCATCCCAATAGTCATCTTCATCTGTGTAAACATCTAATATTCAAAAGGAGATAGAAAGGTGAGGAAAAAGTTCCAGTTAGTAGAAGTATTGAAAAAAAAACCCCTCTTGGCTTTCTCCAGGGTGGCTTTCTCACAAGTTTCCTAGGTAATGACCGATTCAAAGTGACAGAAAAAAAGTGCAAGTTGGCTGAAGAAAAGTGACAGCACACAGAGGTCAATCACCTGCCCCATTAGTGAAAGTCAGCTGCTTTGGGAGCCTGACAGGCACTGACACCACACGAGGGGATGGAAGCGATCCACTGCACTTGTTGTAATGTCATGAGCATCATTTCCACCCTCATCCCTGACTCTGTTCTCAAAACATTTTCTCACTCAGCTACAAACTGGAGTTGCCATCTGATTAGGATACAAATTGCTTGCTGCCTGCTAAAATAAAAGCCTTCACATCCACTGCTCAACATACCACCCTCTGCAGTCAGCATCCCAGTCCCTTCAGCAGTTTACGGAAGGCGTTCGAAGAATGCTACTGTTCAATTTGTGCTATATTAGATTGTACATATTGTACATTTGTATTAGAGGATGAACCAAGAGTGAAATACTTACTAGAATAAAGAAATAGGCTGATGACAATGACCAGGAAGAACACTAGAAAAATTGTAGTTATAACCATCCATAGTTCACACTTCCAGAAAACTACATTCCTGCATGACTTCCAGTGATCTCTCTCCTAGTTATAAAAGGAAAGAGTATATTGGTTAATGAAATAAGGCAGGAAAAGATATTGAAGCATGTCTCTTCTGTCACACTTAGAAACAAAAACCCCACACAGATGGGAGAGTCTCACTGGTAAGCAATGCCCTACACCAGGGGTTCCCACCCTCAACTACTGCTGCAGGTGGGAACATAGACCTGCAGAAGGCAAAGGACGTTCACAGGCAAGCTATTACTTGAAAGAGACACATATCATGTCCCATTTGTGCAGAATTTCCAACTCCTGAATTGTCCATAAAATTAAGGTGCTACAAAGGTGCTTTCATAGCTTCCAAATTTTTTAAAACTACATCAATTTGATTTGCATGTTCCACAAACTGTCCTTTTAATGTTTGCCATCTCTCCCGACCAAAAAGGTGTCTGTGGAGGAATTTCCAGAATCATTCAACTCTGCATTGATGATATCAATCTGCATAGCTCCTGGGTGCCAGCACCAAAGGAATTGGACCGCTATTAATTAGATACTATTGCATTAAAAAACACCATAAAATAATTGGAACTTTTACAGCTGACTCACTGTTTCTTCGGAAGATTGGAAACTTGAAGGCTGTTGAATACATTTAACAGAAAGTTTATTACAAATCTCACCTGTTCTAGGAGATCACAAGGAAACTCTCTTCAAAGCAATTGTGCATGCATGTATATTCATACAGGAGAGAAAGGACAATAGTTGCCTTTCATTTAATTTTTTAATAAGATTTAAGACCATGGCAGAAGTTAGTCTCTTAATTAGTTACCCCAGCAGTACTAATATTAAAAAAAACCCAACCCTCCAACTGTTTTGTTCCACAGCCAGAAGACTGAAGGAAGGGCATGAATTCATAAGTAGACCATGCTGCCTTTTTAATTCCTCCTCCTCTTCCCCATCCACCACAAACCCAGCAGTAAGCTCCATCCCCTTTTTCACATCAGTACCAGGCAAGGAAAAGCACACGCTGTAGGCTGTCTGGGCCACACGTGCAGGTTGGCAGCAATCAGCTGCTGGCTGGAGGCACTAACCCACATTACCTTCCTTTACTTTTTGAACTTTCTAAGAATCCAGCATAATAGAAAGCCTTTCACTGAATTTAACTTACATCCACTAGCTGGTTTAAAGCTTCTTTGGGGGTGGCAGATGAACAGGGAGAGAAAACAGACACCCACAGAAAGATCTTGCAAGAGTCATTTCTCCAGGAGTGGGGGCAGAGAAAGGGGAAGCGCTCTCTGCAGACACCCCTGCATGCAGAGCTTTGCTTTGGTGGAGAATGAAGGGCAAAGGCTGACTATGGATTCACTTACAGCATGCTTTCAGGTGTGATCATGTTTACGTATGTATATTTTTTATTTAATTTTTAAAATGTATTAGAAGAATGAAGCTTCAGTTTAATACTTGACACTAGCATATCATTTTGTATCTGAAAACGGAAAAAAGCCACTAACTACTGCCTAGAGTACAACTATGACATCAGCCGTAGTAACATCAGTTGAGACGGACAGCTCTCAAGCCCAAGTTTCGATTGAGCCACATTATTTAGACCATCACAAAAGTGTAATTCTTAATCACGCATAGCAAACTGGCTTGATCTCGAGTAAACATTCAGCTCCCCAACTACCCCAACACCCTCTGGCCGTTACCCATGTACATCATAAGACTGCCGGGAGGGAGTAGCAGCAGAAAAAATCCCTCCCCGGTGGGCAGGGCAGTTTTTCTGGTTAACCTGCCACCTGAGCAGTAAGCAGAGCATGATAATTTTCCAGCAGTCCCTATAGGACAGGAAGCCAATTACCAGAATCAGCAGAAATACAGCCCAAATGAAAACTCAGTTCTGGGAAGGGGAAGGCTAAACAGAAACTTAAGGGTGAAGTTTCTCAAGATAGCCAAGTGGATCTAGCTCATCCCTGCCTCTCCTCCACCCCCTTCTGTTCCTCTTTGCACCTCCCTAGAACTTGTCTGACCCTGCAGCAAGCTGATTCAGCTTACCAGACCAGAGGAGAAGTAACTGGCCCCCAATATAGCAGAGTCAATGGGGTTTTTGCCTAGCCAGTGGAATGAATCGGCCCGCGGAGGTATCAGCGGGGCTCACACAAGGAAGCAGTAGCTGTTGCTGTGCCAGGAGTGGGAAGGGAAGGCTGGCGTGACTAATACGGACGAGCTCTCAGGAGGGCTCAGCCATCCGTACGGAAAAGCGGGAAACTTTTTAGCTCTGCCACAGATAGTCCCTCTGCTCTGGAGTAAGTAATGAAAATCATTGTACGACAGTCACCTGTAAGTATATATTACTCCTCTGCCAGCATTAGTCTGTTCCATAGCTTTAAGCTAAACACTGGGAGCTATCTCTCTGGACTCACATGCTGGTCTTAACTGAGGCTTTGGGGCACTCTATTCACACAAATTCAAATTGTTAGCAACTGCAAATTACTTAAAGATAAAAAGAGAGAGAATCCAGCAGGGTCTGTTGCAGGACAACTTATTTTTGTTTTGGCAGCGCTGTTTTCTGATTAATTTGTTCTGAAAGGAAGCCTGTTTTTAATATGGGTTTCAAATTTTCTCCTTTCTGGTTTTGAGCCTAATCCCACTGACAGCACATGAGAAGAGAAAGCAAAACTGGGAGTACCAATTACAACTTTATTTCCTAAGTTAAAGTTCATAAACAGGCAAGCACAAAAAAGAAAAGCTTAAAATCCCACTCCAGTATTAGAATACTTCATTGAGAAGAAAAGAAACACGTTTAACAGGTTTTCAGCCGTTACTTTGAAGTCAATAACCTTCCTCTCTCCCTCAAACAACAAATTAAACCTCCCCTACAAGATGTTCCTGCAAAGTGTCATTTCTCTTGCTGTGTGGTATTTTCCCCAACAGCAAGCATCAAGAGAGCAAGTGAGATTCCTACCTTTCTTGTTTGAGCATTTAGAGGCTTGTCTTGCTCAGCCTCACTTTCCTCCACGTTACTTTGTTGTAATTCAATAATCTCATGCTCCTGACCAGAGCTTTGCCTTTTCGTAGCTTCTGTCTCTGCGCGAGGACCTCTGTCTCTGAAGCAAGCACGGAGGCAACTCATTTCCTTCTGGTTTCAGCTGCAGTTATGGTGAGTAACAGTTCTGGTATAAGGCTGGAGACAGTAACAGGGAGAGCTGGGATAAGTGTTCACAGGGGTGATCTCAAAACACTGATAAATAAGGGGAATTACTTGGAAGGACAAATAACGTCATCTGCACTAGCTACAGAGAAAGGGGAGGCAGAGGAAGTATCGATTTGCTTAGTTGTCAGAACTACAGCACTCAGCTATGCAATACTAGGTTTTCCAGTTTGTCTACCTGACTGTACCAGCCCTTGACAAGCAGGTGACTAAACCTTCAGCAATGTTGTCATTTGCTGTGGCAATTTTGAGAGGAACCGGATTGCTTTCCCTGCTGCTGTCAGCAGAAACTCTAAAATACTATTGCTGTTATCTGCACAGCTAAACAAACAGATGTGGTTCTGAACAGCACAAATTGAGTAAAGGATCACATAGATTGTGGTTTGGTTAGGCTGTGAAGGGAACTTATAACATCCATCAACACTTCTAATTTTAGTTTCCCTGTATAGCCAATAAAGAAATGAACACTACTGACCTTCATGCCATGAATTGTCCTCTCTCTAGCTGTTATGCAGCCTAAAATCACATCTGGTGTTAAAGAACCATTTATGTCTATTCACATACTATCCAACCTAAACCTGAGAAGCTCCTTCCATGCAAAAAACCAGAAGGACAGATCTGAAAAGAGGAGGAAGCTGGCCTTCAATTTCAGCCTGTGCTCTACAGGGCATGTTTTTATGAAGCAAATCATGGTGTGAGTTGAGGTCTGGTCTGCACTAGCTTCCCACATGAACTCTCCCACACTACTTAGAGTCACTCATAACAACTTACTGCAGCTGGGGGCTGATTCCTCCCCCCGCCTCCCCAGTATCCTTCATCCTACCTCCTCTCAATTTCGCCTGTTCTGATTCCATCCTCGTGTTTCTCCTTCCTCCCCACAGAGCATCTCTCCCGTCTCTGGATCAAAAGGGTCCGGCAGGCAGCCAGTAACTGCACTCTTGCTCACTCTCTTGTCCCAGCACAGAGAAGATCATGCATTAAGAGGAAAACAAAGCCTCTCTCTCCAGCTCCCTCCCCTGCTGGCTGAGTATCCACTCACAGCACTGCTCCTTTTTCCTGCCAAATGCTGAGGATGCTCCCCCCCCCCCCCCCCCCATTTTCTCTTTGTGCAACCCTTCTGGCTACCGATGCCTGGAGCACTCCCGGGGGTTCCCATTCCCCATGTCATGTCACAGCCATCCAGCCAAAGGCATTCCATGAAGCTGAGCACACGGCTTGGTTTCATTCAGCAAATAACAAGAAATACAAATTGCATACCCCACCTTTTGGTTCTGGAGAATCCTTAAAACTCCGGAGGACTGAGGATGAAGCTGAACAGTCATCAAGATCAAAACGTGTGTCTGGATCCACAAAATTTTACCTGGGACATCTTCATGAGAAAAGCCTTTACCTGCTGTTTCTCAGTACTCTTGCTGAGATGAGCTTCATTTATTTCATTTCCACTCACAGTAAAAGACCTTACCTTCCTACTGAATTTTCTGAAACCAAACCAGTTGGTTTTGTTTTTTTTTTTTTAAGTCAAGTGAGTTAATGATTATGGATCTCGCCCTGCAAAAGCCAAAGTCCTTTTATTTACATGTGTGAAGGAGCTCCTTACAAAGTCTTGAGTTTCTTTCGTCTGGTGATCGGACTTCCACACTTGGTGCCTTTCTTGCACGTGAAGTAACTGACCCTTCTGACGCATGGAGCTCAGATACTCTTAAAAAAAAACGGGAAGTTGAGAACCGATCTGAACTTTCTAGCCTAGGTTTTTATCTAAAACAGAACAGCAGGAAAACTGTTTTCTTCCGTAGCGAAGGCATCTCTGGTTTCAATATAAGGAAAAGAAACTTCTGCCCTTAAATGTGCACTTTAGTAAAATGGGCAAGTTAGGCTCAGCTTCACAAAAAGAGGAGACTCCAAGGTACAAATGCAGCTCTGATTGCACCTGGGAATTAGAGCTTCAGAGGCATAATCAAACAAATAAAACACAGCCACTTGCATTTTTAGCACGTGTTTATTGAAAAGGAAGATGTGAATGACTGACTAGACACTAAAGATACTACCACCCCACCCCCCCAAATATAAGCTTTGAGTATAGCTTATGTAGTAAGTTTGACACAAGCATTGTGGGGAGGGAAATGCCCAACACTAGTGCAAGAAAGGAAGGAAAAGCAGTATCAGTGTTAGACACAGGAATCTCACTGTATGCAGATTACAGTGCTGGCTCATTCCAACGTTTTCCCCACATGCTGCCAACGTGGGTCTAAAACTAAACTAGGATCGCATATTTATGTACTGTAGAATAAAAGTGTGCTCTGTGGACAGCAGTGACTGGTATTCAAATTGCCAGCTTCATTATTTTATTTTTATACATTAAAGGTGAAAGCTAAACACTTCCAAATACTGAGCACAATTTTAAGACCATCTAGACATATCTTTTATTAAACTGAATACCAGGATTCTTAAGTACCATAAACAGCTTTGGAAACCTTAAATCAGCTAGATTTGGGCTGATTGGCTCATAAGGAGATTATAAGTATCAAAGCTAGATTTACTGCTAGAGTTAAAGGAATGTGGCTGTCATTTCCTCTTCTATTCTCTTTGACCCCAAGGATGCATCCAACCACATAAACCCCTTTTCCTTTTTGTGTCCCTTTCAATGTAGTGTGGCCATGTGAGCACAGCCCAGGAAAAGATACAAAAATCCTGACCCTGAAACTCTGCTTGCTGCAGACCAAGGACATCAGGAAAAGCAGTGCAAACCCACCAGGAGCATGCTAAAAATTCACAAAGCATGCCGGAGCCAGAGCTGGGGAAATACGCTTGTAACATATTGCAAACATCAGACTCTACCAGCTATGTTCAAATTGTAAAGAGAATGTAAGCAAGCACTAAAGTTTCCTTTTGTTTCATTAATTAAAGCTGAGTATTTCTTTCCTCTTATTTAAACATCATCCCAAAGAACCTAAATGATGCTCTTCCAGTTCTTTAATGAAAATTTCTTGCATCCTAACATTTGTGATCTGTGTATCTGATGTTTTTAGGAAAACACAGGAGACAACCCAAAAGTTACAGCCCAGAAAGGAACAGTCGTGCAGTGGCAGCATAACTAGAAAATGAATTAATCTCAGCTTTGTACACTATACTGATTATAGTATTTGTATTTTCAAGAAACTTGAAATAATTGTGTTCAGAATCTTGTAACATCACTAAGATAATATATATGAGTATATATGGGATGTGGCCATGAATATTCAGATATGTGTATGTGGAAACATATATGGATATACAGGTAGCAAGGGAGATGGAAGGAGGGGATAAGATTTGCAAAAGAGAGATCTGGCTGGATTTCTGTTACAGGTTCTAACCCATTTTATTTTGGTTTTAAGGCAGTGCTGTTTCTGCTGCTGGGGATAAGGAAGATGAATCCATAAGGAATCTGAAGTTGCTCTGAATCTCAACAGTTACTACTAGGTGAACAACAAATAATAGTTTCTTCATTAAGAAAGTGCATTCTTTCACAAAGAAACAGTTAATGGCACTTTCAGGTTACATCATCAGAGATGGACGTGGTAGACTACTGTAGGAAGCAGCTTTCATAAGGGAGATGATCTGCATTTTCTCCTTGGCACATCAGTTCGTATTCTGACGAATCCAGTCATAAAGTGCCGTCACCTTAGTGTATACACCAGGACGATTGCGCCGAGCACAGCCTTCACCCCAGCTCACAATGCCAGCAAGGTACCACCTATTTCCCTTTCCCGTGCAGGCCAAGGGACCTCCAGAATCTCCCTAAAATGAAGGGAGTTCAGCCATTAGTGCGCGCACACACACACACACAGAGAGCACTGTAACAAAAGTTTGGTTGTTTAAGGACAGTAAATACCTGCCCCTCTCTTTCTCAAATTACAATTTAATACTAGAATATTATTTCTGGATAGAATGTACCCAGCTAGATGTCATATTTATTCAATTTATTTTAACTTATGGAAGTAGCACACTAGTCAATATAAAGCAATGGCAAGAAGTTTAAAAAATTACTCATTGCTAATGTCCCATTACAGGATTCATGAAGCAACTGATCACAAGCTGAATGGGGACAAGAGAAGACAGGGATGGAGAGTAGGAATTCTACTACCATTTGACCGTAAGTTGTTCACAGGTTGAAGGCAGAACTCTTATACCGTGTATTAAAAAAGAACAGAAAGATACCAGACACCCCAATCAAAAAAAAAACCAAACCAAAAACAAAACAAACCCAAACTAAACAACAAACCAAACCCCCAAAAACAGAACAACCCAAAACCAAACCAGGCATGATTAAGTATTATCAGCAGTTTCATAATCAAGACTGTGTTTACATTCACAGAGGGAGAGGAAGGAACAAAGAGTAATGAATGTGCAAGTAAGAACTGGCTTCTCAAAGGGAGCATGCAGCTCTGTACAGCAATGCGGAAAAGTAAAAATTCTCATTTAGTTCAGTTCACAGGATCAAAATGCATTCAGGCTCACAAATGCTTTGTGCCCTTCATGTTTTAACCTTGTATGCCTTCTGTGAACAGAACTCCGAGCAGTTATGAACGCAGCTCATCTCTGCAGCTGTTCCTTATGCACACAAGGCAATCAGCAGCCTCCAGGTTGACCCTGGGGTTTGTTTGCTACTCCTAGTTGGAGCTAAAACATCAAAGAGGTCAGAAGAAAGCCACGTACTGAAAAAAGAGTAACAATAGAAAGCCTTCATCACCCAACAAAACAAAATTATCTAGAGAGGAGTAAAGGAGCCAGAACAGTTCTTCCTCTCTCGCTGGCTGCTGTCACACTGGCAGTTTTGATGACGCAAGAGGCTGATCTCAAAGCGGCTTGAGAAAGGAGGCTACACAGTCCAGCCAATTACACAGCCGCTTCTGAAAGACCGAAGGGGCTGTATGCTGGTGGAGAGGGGAAGGATTCTAAAAAGAGGAACTGAGATCAAAGAACATCTTTGTGATGATCTTAGAGTGATAAGAAAACAGAATCTGAAAGAGTAAATGTTGGATTTCTCATTGTAAGTATCACATCCTCTAAAGATGAAAGGTGTTTGGAAGCTTCACAGAACCTGTGCAGTACATGCACAGCTTACGTGTCTGTGAAGAAATGAAACAAATCAGGATGCCCGCAAGTCTGGAACTGTAGTAAAAGGGTTTCAGGGTGCTGTGGGGAATTTCCTGAACTGCCGACATCATCTCTCTCTAGCACTGCACAGGAAATATACTAGTGACAGAAGAGAAAGAAATAGCAAAGATGCTACCCAGACTAAGAACTTAAGAGCCCAGAGGACCAGCATGCTAGGACTCAAACACTGCATATTATGTTGGAAATTGGAATGACCAGTATGGTATATAGCCAAATTGGTTAAAATGTCCATCTGATAATTCAAGGGCATTGCTTAAGCAACACACTTTCTGGAAGAATATCAAGCCTCTAAACCAACATGTTTTTAGCAAAACAGTTCCACAGTCTAAGGTGGAATTGTGCAGGCAAACTGCACAAATTTAAGAAAAATAGTAATTCATCGAATTAGAACTTAGAGACTGCAGGAAGATCCAGTGAATAGTCTATTGCGTATAAATAAGTTTGACCCATTATGAGCTATGATCTGGCAAAAATTATTCTATTACCTTAAAATGGTAGAATTTATATATTACACAAAATTTCTATCGAATTACCACAGTCTAAAATTAGTAACAAGTTTCTCTCCCTTTACACAGTAACTGGTGTAATAACCATGTTTGTAATTTTGAAAGTGGTTATTCATCATAATAAGTTTAAATACTGATAAAGTACACAACTAGTCTAATAACTGAGAAGGAGAAAGAAGGCAAAGTCAAGACACTTGAAGTACATCCAAAGAGCAGTTTCTGACCGTGTGTGAAAATAAACTAGGTAATATAACTTATGATGCCACGATGTAATCTAAACTGGTAATTATACACATAAATGAACATTTGAAACTAAAAGGCAGCATTGCAACTGCATTTACCAAACCATCTTACCTTTGCCTTTAACATTACTCATCACACTGTTACAGTATTTTATTAATCCCACACCCAGACATCAAAAAAGGAAAAAAAAAATCAATATGAATAGCAAAAGTCACAGGTGACCCTAACTTTATTCCTTTATCGTTACATCTCTGCTCTGTTCTTTTATAGGAAACGTAACTGTTGAAGAGGAAAAAGAATTCTTTTCAACACATTTTACCCCTTGACTTTGCAAAGCAACATTTCTCAAGAGATTCAGAGATTATCTATGCCAAATTTCCTTCCTCATTTTGGAAAGCCTTTAATTGCCGTGTTAAATTAACCATCCACTCAAGACATCTCACTCTATTACTAAGAAAAAAAGAAACAACCCACAAACAACAGACAACTCTGAACCATTTTCCAATGAAAGTAAATATTACTTTGTAGTTTTTCTACAAGTTCCAGATTACCTGGCATGCATCGACACCACCATTAAGATTCCCAGCACACAGCATACGTGATGTGATAAGATCGTCGTACAGCTTGTTGCAAACACTTTGGTTAATTATTCTCACTCGAGCTTCCCGCAGCGTTTTGGCAAGGTGACCTAGAAAAAATACAAGTGGTATTACAGAGGTTATGGCGGTACAAATTTCTAATAGAGATACCACTTGTCAAAACAAGAGAATTGCTCCAAACTCAAAATCTACCCAGCTGATGACAGGAGAGTAATTCCCCTCCCTTCAATTGTTGCCTGCCCTCAGCTTTTGAAAGCTGTTGTCTACACTACCCTCTAGACATAGAGTTCCCTATGCACCACCTTCCTATTTCCTTGGTCTTTATCCTTATAAACTTGTTCTGCCAGAAAATAGTAAAACAGCCATGCAAATTATGACTATAATACAAGATTCCACACAGTGTGACTAATTTTGAATGCCATTTCAAATTATGCCCAAAGCTTTTTGTTGTTATTTACGCTATGGCTGTGATCCAAACATTGTCCAAGTCCTACTAAATGAAATTTCTGCGTTCTTTTCCATCCTCTCACATCTGGGAAGGAGCTGAGGAATGAAGCTGAGAGGGGAAAAATAAATAATTTAAAAAAATAAAAATCAAGCATGTAAGTCACAAGTGATGCTAAGAGCTTAATTCTGTACTATAGTATTGGCATAAGGTGTCATTGTGAACTAAATATCCCCAGTCATGTTTTGGCCCGACAGCGAAAGTAACTTTTTCAATACCTGGATGATAGGAGGAAGTACTGGGTTTTGGTTTGTTTGCTCATTCAACTCTGAGGGTGGGTTGGGAATGAAACAGGTAAGATAGAAAAATATATTTTTTTCACATTCCATTATATTAACTTTTAAATATTACCTACATCATTTTGTTAAAAAGCAAGACATTGTAAGAAGGCATCAACTGTAAAGCTGTTTGCACTTCATTAGGCTATTAGGTTATCATCCAGATTTAAATCTTTTTTTAAAAAGGCATATTAAGAAAGCGAGAATTACCATAGCATATGACTTCTGATCGAACACGAGGAACTAGGTGTCAGTGCAGTTGTGGGGACCACGGCAATGCTGAGGAGCTGTCTAAGCCCGGGTTTCAAAGCTGGCTCCCATTTAATGCTGAGACAGGGCCAAGATCCCTTGGGCTTCCCCACCACCCCTCTCCGCCTGTTTGCTTTTTCCCTGCCTCCCCCTGCAGCATGCTCCTCCAAGCTGCACAGGGGCAGAACTCTTCATGGGGCATACATTAAATTGCCTTTGGTTAAGACAGACAAAACAAAAATCCTTCACAATATTTTTTGCAATTTCACAGCCCCCTATTGTCAAACAGTCTTAGAGACAAATTCTTTCTGTGCAATAGTTTTAAGTCGCTGTTTTCTTTACCTGTAAGATTGCTTATGACCTATTCACCAGATAAAATGAGCCATGAGCACGAATATGGGCACAGTTTTGTAAATCTACAGTCATTTGCTTTTCAATGGTCTGTGACACCTGAGTACGCATATTGTCACTTATCACCTGCCACCCAGGCAAATGTTCAGAGTTCACAGACTGTAGCTAGGGGAACATTTTCTAGCTTTTTATAGACTTACTAAGCAAACCGTAGGTATTTTTCCTTACAACTATAAATATTTCAGTGTTAGAGTTTAAAACCAATCCAAACTTGCAAGAAGTATATCCAGGAAATGAACATACTATTTTCTTTTATGGCTCCCCAGCCAGTTACATAGCAGACAGTTCCATAAACAAATATTCTAGAGGTGCTGGGTAAACAAATGGGCTGTACCAGCTCACTGAAGAATACAGACGTCTCCATTTCCAACAGGGCAATGTCATAGTCTGAGATTGATTGGTCATACTGCGGGTGGACAATAATCCTTTTGATTGATCTCATAGCTACACGATTGCTCTTTTCATTAATTGTATGTAAGCCCATATATGCTCTCCATCCCAAAGGAACGGAGTATCTGTAAAGAGAATGTTTTTAGAATGTCCCACTGGAAAGTAATGCAGTGTCAGTTCACTTATTTTACCTACTTTTCAGTATTTAATGAGATTCATCAAAACCAAAGTGAATGGATTAGAATACCACTTAGGAAGATAGATGCACTATAGTCTCTGTCTCCTAAAACATTGCATGAAGTTTTTACTTACTATTTTGAAAACAATAATTTCCTGGTGCTATAAGACCAATCCCTTGCAATGAACCATGCTTTGGAAGTCAGAAAAGTGTATTATTAAAGTCTATTTCCTCCTTGCCACACGTAGAAGGTATGTCTTTTCAATTTACACTAGCTAAACTGAACATTGGTGAGTTTTACACTCCACTTATCAATAAATGGTCCTTTTCTTGGGAGAAGAGGCCATAGCTTCTACTCAGAAAATCCCTGCCTTCTAAAAAAAAAAAAAAAAAAAAAAAAAAAAAAAAAGAGGTGTTTACCCTAAATCTAACAAAACAGTGTGTTTTATCATGCAGGAATCACTGGCAATGGAGGCAAAATAATTACTTCAGATACTTAGCACTTTTGAAGCCAGCAGAATATAATATTGAGGGTTCATGTAGTGATATCATGTCACAGAGTTATACCCTGAATTAGCTTACCTAGACAAGGAATAGCTACTGCAGACTTTTGAAAGCAACACTGTAAGGTTATTAAACTGCAAATACTCTATGACAGTATAACTTCTTCATACCTCACAGAATCAGAATCCAGGAAGCAATGGGCAGCAGATATGAGCCACCTATTGGAAATAACAGATGCGCCACATACGTGGCCATGTGCCCCCATCTGTAAACTTGCTTGCCAAGGCCACTTCCCAGATCTTGCATCTTCACCTCCAACAATTCTGTTTTTCTTAAGCTGCTGTCTTCCGCAAGCTAATAGAAATAATTAAATAAAATAGTAACAAAAACTACAAGGTCATTGCACTTTGCTATGCTTAATACATAAACTTTCATCCATGAACCTCAAAGCTGTTGGAAGAAAAGTATTTTCTTATTGTGTAGTTGGTAAAATAGTAAGGGTACTTGCCCATTTTCACTCAATGGGCAGGTCAGGAATGAACCAATCATTGCCTATCCTCCCTCACAGCTTTCTAAAGAGGTTAGTAACTCAAAAAGACATTTAAGCACAATTCTAAGCTGGGTTGTTTCCAAAAGTTCACTTGAATAAAATCTCATCTCTTTTCCCTCTTTACATACACAGCTCCTTGGCTGCATTTCACTCAGCTTAAACAAGCACTAAGACCTACCAGTTTATCCTGGAAGTGTGCGTTGCTTGACATAAGTCATCATAGACAGAATGGATCAGTGGATTTAAAATGAAACTGTGCAAAATTCAAGACAGATATTTTCATACAGATGTTACCAGGAGATTCTTTTTTTTTTTTTTTTAAATTTACATCTAATTTAATGAATTCTTAATCCAATAATGTTTTACCATAGCACAAACTCCTGACTCAGTTTCCCAAGTCATTAACTAATTTTAAAATAAATGTTACCACACCACAGTTCATTTCATCAGATCCATCTGCACAGTCTCTTTTCCCATCACACTCAGGATTTGGTTTCAGCAAGCATTTTCCATTGAGGCATTTGTATGCATAAGGGGAGCGACTTTTGTAGGCTGAAATAAGAGAGAGAAGATAGCGTCACATGTTTGGAGCCATGGTTTCAAATGATTAAAAAAACCTTGCATGTTCAATTTACTTGGTGAAAGTTGTTCAAAGCTACACATTCCAGTCTGCTTGAAGTCATAGTCTGTACTGTGTAAACTAGTCCCTCTGTGGAGAGGGGACAGGAGGAAGATTCCACTCTGATTAATGATCACACTAATTTCAGTTTCCACTGTCCACGAGGAAAAAGACAGAAAAGCCTCCAGCTGTCCTCACTCCCATTTTACTTAACTCTAAACTGAGCAAGCTAGGCTTGTCAAATCTGTTGTTTTACCTTCACCAGCATTACTGGCATTACAAGTTATAATCTTCACAGCAGATACCATCTGGAAGTCAACCTTTTTGTTTTTAAGTGGAAGTTGAGAAAACTGTGGAAGAGCTTTACATCTCCCTCCAATAAATTTTTGGCTAAGGGCTATCAGAGTTTACTATGTGGGAATCTTGACAGTTGTCAGCAATAGGCTTCCATTACTATTATTCTTATTATGAGTTGTTTACAGTGACTTCTAAACAGTGGGAGGGATTTTTTTTTCTTTTTTTCAACAAACAAGGACATACCCCTGGCTACCTCAAGGACCTAAGATTCAAGCAAGGCAAAAATTATAAAGGCAAAATGCAGCAAGTCACTAGGGAGACATTAGTAGTACCAGCAATGCCTGTAACCATGGTGGATCTACAGTAAAGAGACCATGCATGTGGCAAAAGGCAAAAGTTCCAAAGCTATTACATCTCTCTCCCTTACATTATTTGGTACTGATCTGGCAGCAGTTGGGAAAAAAGTGCTCTTCTAACAGGATCACCAGCAAGCTGTGGTTAGGTCATCTAACTAAAATCACTGTTATCTTGGATTTTGCTTCATTAATTTCTTGTCTAGACTCTCCCAAGAACTAGTTATACTCTGCATGTTTTGTTTTCACTATTATGAAACCTGTGCTTTGTGCTATAAAAAAAAAATATAGAGAAATACTACATTTATCCATTAAAATAAGCATATTCTTGCTTCTGTCTTCCACCTTCTTTTGGAAAATAGCTGAAAATATATACTTACAGCAGTTGTTTTCATCACTGTCCTCCCCACAGCTGTCATCATCTTTACAAGTCTTATACTGATGCTTACACTTCCCATCACCACAGTTCAACTGTTCTGGATTACAACCTGAAGAAAAAAGGTCTGTAAATGCTTTATAAACCAAATAGCTGGCTAGCAGCCATGTGCTATGCTCCCTACAAGATGTCACCTTCATGTTACTGTGTCATGTCTGCCAGACATTCATCTACCTTGTTTTTGATAGCCTCTAGTGACAGAGAGACTTGTTGCATTACCTAACTTCTGCTGCACTCTCTGACCTTGGATTACCTTCTGGTCACTCTTTCTGACATCTTTTCATTGTACCCTGTCTTCTTTGATGTGCAGTGCCCAACTTGGATACAGTACTCTAGCAGTACGCTAGCTGAAACCTTCTTACTGGTGACTGGGAAGATCTTTTCAAACTTCTGTCTTACACCCTAGCGTGACACTTAAAAAAACAAAAACAAAAAAAGAAAAACAAAACACGCCCAAACAAACAAACAAAAACCCCAAACAACAAAACACTAAACAAACACAAAACACACAGAGAAAATTGTATGACTTTGTGACTCTCAGCTCAGCTCTTGAGCCACTATCACCCCCAGTCATTTTTCAGCAGAAAAGCAACTTAGGCAATCCACATGTGTATTTGATTACCTAAGTTCAGTTCTTGTCTTTATTGAATGGAATATCATTTTCTCCGTTATACATTCTCCAGCTTGTGAGCATCATTTATAAATACATCCCTCTTAAATATGTCCCTTTTTCTATTGTGTGGCATTTTTCCTATTTCATAAGCATCTTCTCTAATCCATCATTTAGATCACTAACAAAAATTATAATATGTCCAATAACAGATACTGGCAGAATGACAATAAAAATAACCTTCTATTTTGGTAATGAGTCATTGGTAATCATTCTCTGGAAACAGTTTTCTGTATTTTTTTCTCACTGTGTTTCCTTTACTTACTACTGATAAGTTTGTCACACAAGACTATGTCAAAGTATAACTTCTTCTCTCTTTATCCTCTCACAGAGGAGAGCTAAAACAAAATAAAAAACTCCATGCTGGTTTTTAATACCTTTTTCAGTGTTTACAAATAGTTCACTTTGACTACTTGTTGCTTTTTTTTTTTTTTTTTGGAAGCTTAACTTGTAAAGATCGGTGTAAAATTCCCTTTTCATTTTTTCTGTTCTCCCACTCTTTAAAGAGATTAATTACACAGCCTCTTCTCCAGACTTTTAGATTTTCACCCACATCCTTCATGTGATCTTAAAGATAGCCACCAATATTTTCAAAATAATTTCAGCCAGTCTCTAAACTTCCTGGAACAAACTGTTTACAGGAGAACACAAACAAGAAATAATTGCCCTACCACAGTCTATTTCATCACTACCCTCTGAGTAGCCTTTCCAGCCTTCAGACTGATTGCTTGAAGGAATGTATGTTCTATCTGCACATCTAAGGACAAGCTAGAAAAAATAAGAAATTAATGGCACTAGAAATGCTGTTACAGTCTAAATGCATTAATGCAGGAGTGTACCATGAAGAAATATTAAAACGGTTATTAAAAACCAAAGCTAGTGTCATTTATAAACTAAATTGCATGTTAAAAAAGGAATTGCTATCTTACTTGGCATAACCTGCCAAAGATTTTTATCAAGCAGCCTGTATTAAATGAATCAATATTCACCTAAATGGACTTAGAGAATTAAATTCACATTCACTGCCTCACTCTAAGGGTTGAAAGTGATTCAGCACAGATACATAATTACTACCGATAGCGAACACCTCTTCAAATTGTTAAGGTAATGTATTTTACACAGAAGCATCTAAGGAGAAGAAAAAAAAAGGTCAAAACTAGGCATTCTCTGTAGTATTAGAAATACAAATTTCCTGACATTAAAATGTTGTAGAAATTAATCTCTGCGCTACTACACTCCAATTTCATGTCTGATGTGAATAAGTGCTTTATCAAACACTTTTCAAATCTAGTAATTTCATTATGAAACAGCCTTTCCCCAAGAATTTCTTTCACTTTCACTTAAACTAACAACTAGTATGATGCTAAGGTGTTTCTTTGCAATATATCAGACAATACTTTTTCAGACAGAAGGAGAAAAAAAAAAAGAAAAAAAAAAAAAGATCTGCAGAAGAATAAGTAGCCAAAAACTCTTTCTGCCCAGGCCAAGATGACTTAACTTTCTTTTTTCCCACTAGCACCACAGGCAAATCAGCAGCTAAATCAGATTGAAGGACCAAACACATTTGTCCCACATTTATTTAATCAGTTCCAATCTGGAGTCATTTAGTCCTCTTTGCTGCCTTGCACATGACTCTGGTGGGAGGAAAGCACCCACTGCGCAGCCAGCACTAGCTCAAAGTAGGAGTCTCTCTCTGTTCTCTTCACCACTCCCTGAAGTTATTCAGCTGATGGCTAGCATTTGCTTTTGAGGTCAACTCATAGCAGTGCCTGTGATCTTTAATAACTGTGTTTTGGTAGGCTCCCAACAGTGGGAAGAAGTTAATCTGAGGTGGGTGACTGCAGGTACTAAAGACATGGGAGAAAATAATTATTCCCCCCTCCCTTACTATTGCTACAGACAAGGCTGTCATAGAAGACCAGCGCACTCAATACATTCTGCTCTCTGATAGCCCTCCACAAATACCTTTACTGGATTGACTTGATACTGACACATCACAGCTAATCTACCCCTCCTGGTGAGTCTTAATACAGATCCCGAAGATTGTGACCAAGGATTGATTACATGACTTTGAGCCATCTGCTCATAGCTGGCTCAGCGCTAGAAAGAGAACAGAGCACACAGAAATTAAAAGACTTGTACACGCAATAAAGACTAGGGATTTTCTCTGTTAAAGAAGGTATTCTTACGCTTTGACTCGTCTCTGAACTGTTTTTGAAGCAGTAACCAGAGTCACCGTAGGACACAGTATAGTTTGTAACTTTTTCCAGTAGGAAGAGACATACATTGGTGGAAAAAGAAATCCCTGAAAATATCCGAGTCCTATAGAATGACTGACCACAAAATCTGCCACTTATTTCTAAAGAAAGGCATGAAGCAAGATTCTGTACCAGAGATCTTAATACATAAATACTTGTAAGTCAGCAATGACCAGAACCACACTCAGTCAAGCAAGCTGAGGATCTGAAGAGGTTTCATAAACTGAACTGATCTCTTGAAATCACAGGGAACTTTAGCTACCTAGACGTTAATTGGGTAAAGGAAAGAGAAGGTATTTACAAAGAATATATTGCAGATCTATCTTTTCTAAGAAATAACACAAGTAAATACGTGTATCTCCTGAAAATCTCTGTTCCACCCTCTGGAAGCCCCCCCCCCAAATCTAACCCTGATCCAGAAGTACATAGACTGGGGAGTCAGGAAAGGGCTATAAGAAACCCATATTTGTGCAACAGCTGCTAGCAGGGAGTCCTCACTGACTCTTAGTGAAAACTTAGTTCGTCTAAACCTGGAAGCTGATCCATAGCATGTTGATTTGTGACTTTAAAGAGAAGACTAACTGTTCATGGTTAACTTCTGTTGGCAGACGAGCCGTGCTTAGAGGCTCTCTGCCATACTGTTTTCATGTTGCAGTTTGGCTATTTTAAGATGTTAGCAAAATGCCAAATAATTAGATTTACAGAATTTGAGAAATTTTACTTTTACTTCCCATTTTACAGAAGTGTTGTTAAAAGTTAGAAAATAAGTACTAAAAGAAGCTTCTAAAAGCATCTTTTATCTAATTTTGTACACCTATTTCTTGAATTAAATAGATAACATTTTAAACATCCACCTCTTACAAGTAGGTTAAGAAAAAAAGGCAGGTTGATTTGTATATGGTTGGTCTGTCAAGCGTGGTTTCTCGAAGGTTTCTCCTCAAAAATTTAAGTACGTGCTTATTCACTTACGGTCTGTGTGACTGAAGGCTTTGTATTCAATATAAAACCCTCTGTGGGTGACTAGTTCATCGGAATGGAAGTTGATTGTGACAGAATAGCCGTATTCTCTGTTTCTGTTGTTTTCTGAAAGAGCTTTACAGTATCTAAGGAGGCAAAAGTGAGAATAATTAGTTTCTAACCAAACCGACCATTACCATCGAGCTACCTCTCCTTTTACTGAAGGGTACCAATGCCAAAAAGCTTTAAAACAATACAATAAAGATCAGCTGTTTTTTAGTGTTAAAACAGCCCAACAGAAGCATTAGAAAGCCTATTTACAAATGCCTTCCACTCCACAACTTTTCTGGGCCTAGCAGACTTTGAAACAAAATACAGCAAGGTGATCAATGTCAGAATCTACCTTATAAATACAAACCGCTTTTCAGCATGCTTGAGTTCAGATTTCCCATTTAGGTTTGCAAACCCAAAGGCTACAAATCCAGTAACGGAATCATACAGCCAAATCCAACAGCTGTTGCCGGTTTCAATGCACTCCTTCCAAGAGACAAATTACTCTGAATACTCTTTTCTGGGGTTGATGGGGGGTTTTGGGGGGGGAGGTGGTGGTGGTGTTTGTTTGAAGCACACACATTGCAATTTGTCTTAATTACAGAAAACAATTACAATCACTGAAGAGTAAGTGGTATAGAAAAATGAAACTTCAGATAATGCAAGCTCTTCACCCATGTTCAGACCATTGCCAGGAATTTACAGTTCAACTGCAGCTGCATAAAATCCTGCGGTTTTCTATGTCATTGCTTTTAAGGGGAAAAACAAATTAAGTAAATGCCTACCACTGTAGAAAAGGCAGGATGCTTAAGTTAACATAATGACAAATATTTGGTACTAGGGCAGGATTAAGAACATTGTTCTGCTGAAATTCAGTGGAAGTATGCTGATTTTTGCTGAAATGTATCCTTCTGCAGTGGAAGTGGTGAGACATTTCTTCTTAAGTACAGTATGTTGCCCAGAACATTGAAGTGCAAATTAATATGTCAGAGAACGGTGTATTTACTCACCTAACCCCATCAATTTCTAACCAGTCTTTATCACATTTGCTGGACCCTGGAGACTTCTCTTGAATTTGTATTATGAGGATTTTTAATGAGAGTTTGTAGTCAGGCAATGGTGCCTAAAAATCAAAGGATAAATATCCTGACACACACATCCACAAAATGAAAAAGCCTGTGCTTCTAAGATGGTAAATCTTGCTTTACTTATTATCAGATTGAAAATACTGCATTTTTTATTATGCAAATTGGCACCTCTGAAGGACCAGAAAACTTTGCTATTTTAAACATATAGGGAAATCTTTTTAGACCCTACTTTGGCCAGACTATGTCCGATAAAGGAGTGTAAGCCTTCCTGCAGCCAGCACAAAGCACTGTATCTGAGGTTCATGCTACGTTTGTACTGCCACGTGTTCCAGTAGGTCAAACAAGAGATTTAAGATATCTATAGAAGCTGGTCACTCGATTGCATTAGCTATGACCTCTCTGGTTTAGAAAGCTTTTTTCTTCCCTTTCTTGCATATAGATGAGTGTTCTGTGCTACAAGCTGCTAATAATTTTCATTGAGCAGGTGAAAGGTAGAGACTGTTACTAACTCATAGACATGAAGAGCATACTTTTCCAGGGAAAGGCAAAAGAAGTAGTTAAATACTTAATAGAGCAACAGATAAACACACCAGGGAGTTGGTGTAAATCATGAGCAGATTCTAAAGTCCTGCCAAACAGCTTGCTGGAAATCCAGAGCTGAATTTCTGAGCCAGAGAAGGTCCTGTTTCTGCAGAGTTCAGGGAAACACAGTGTGGTATCTGTCCTATGAGGCATGATTTACATGACCATTTTTTCTTTCTAACACAGAAGCAAAGCTCTGACTACTAGCAATTTTCTCTGGCTGCTAGGGGTTGTCATCTTACCCATCACTGTGTTTGTGCTGTGAATAATACTCAAACTTTTGGAAGCTGGCAATGTTTCCCTCCCATAGTTAGCACTTCTACATAGGACAGGGCTTCTCTGCCTGAGAAGTCAGGTGCAGTGGTCTTAGTAGGTTTTCCCTCCATTTCACCCACATTGAAAGTCATTTCTCCCAATTTTATGTCTATATCATACAGCAAAGTCATCATGACTCAGAAGAGTTCCCAGCACTTACTCTGATGATCCAGCTGCAGTCAATGTTTGGTGGGTAGTAACTTGGGTAATAGGGGGAACTCAGTGTTCCATTCCAGGAAATATAATGACCACCACACACTGGGAGAGAAATATATCAGCAAGGAACACAGTTATCTCAGCTGGGGTAAAGTACAGAGCATACTTCACTTGCTAGGTCCCTTCTCTATGTACAGAGTTAGAAGAATGGGTTGTGACAGTACTAAACTCAGGTTTTGCCTGTATTGACAGAAAATTATGTAACTTCCACTTCCCCAGCATGCTGAATTTCTCTTATTTTTGGATCCAATTACAATTAAGGGTAAGTACAAAACACCTCTGACCAAAGTTTTTTTTAAAAAACGTTCTTTCATGGTAAGTGGAAGAAGCAATTAAATGTGGACACAACAGACTTTCCTCCTCCAATTTACTTCTGACCTTCCTGTAGACATTTTCAAAAGTTAAAAAGCAATCAGCCCAATGAAGTGAAACCTCTGATTAATTTCATGTAAACCAGGAAGTTTGTGTGTCAGTTCTCAGTCTGAAAATTCATGCCACATTTGAACAATCTCTTTGAGGTTTTATTTTCTACCAAGAATTCTCCTAGATATCCAGTCCTTAGTGCTTTTGGTTCCCTTTAGATAACATAGTAAATGCAGACATGAATATAACAGAAATTAAGACAATTTTGAAAACAGCAATATTTTGTAGCAAAACCTGGGCTATACGTCATTTGGAATGCCCATCTTCAGAACAATGAAGCAATTCTAATTTGTAACATGCATGGGATGAGTATTTGCCTAAGAAGCATCCACAGAGACATAAGGCGAAATGTGTAAGCTTTGGAGAAGTTTATGCTGACTGCTCTGCTACCATTGCTCAGTGTTACCCAGGTAGTAAGAGTAATGGCTGGGAAGTATGGCTTGGGTAGTAATCAGGAAGACAAATCTCCCAGACCAAAGAATATTCCCCTAGTCTTTGTTCAGTTCTCGGACTTTTTTTTTTTTTTTTTTTTAAGGTGGATCAGAATGACAATTCCCTGACTTATATGCCAACATTCCTTCCCCCCAGATATGTTCAGGCAATATCAACTTTTTTAGAGGCAACAGCAGGAGTAAGTGTGCTTACATCGGATGCTTGTTTCTGTTAATTACTTACTGATTTTAGGAACAGCTTGAAAGTGAGCTTTTAATATGTTGCTTTCTTCTTTTCGGTCCAGTGAGAAGGTGAGCAACATGACATTACTTGATGAAGTTAAACGTGCAACAGAAGGAGTCCAGGCCCCAGGTCCACACCATCTGAAATATTACAAAAATTGCATTAAAAAAACCCCCAAACGTTTCCCACATTCCAGTCATCTTTGCTGAGAAACTTCACGGAAGTAACACTGATCTTGTCATCTGCGTTTCAGAAGTATTTCCCTGGCTACCACTTCCCTTTTATTCTTCCATCCAGTCGATACGACACAAGATGCTAGAGTTTCCCCAGCATTGAGGCTTAGTCACTCAGGGTGAACATCACAGATGTTCTTGCCTAACACGTGTCCTGGAGTTCTCAGACCCGTAGAAGGATCAGAAAGGCAGTGCCAGATTATGGTACTTAAGTAGTGATGGTGACACTGAGAAGTTGTGGGTAACATTAAAAAGGCAACAAGTGCCAGTCCAGCAGTGTTGAGCAGCATCTATGCAACAAGCCTAAAGCATTTGCAATCTATTAAGATTCAGCTTGGTTTCATGTCACAAAAGCTGTCACACAAGATGTGAAGCCCCATGCATGGCAACTATTTCTTCTTATTGTGCTTTTTTTCTTTAAATAATGAGTTAATTTATATCCTGAAGCTTGAAAACTCACTACCACTTGTAATGTGAGATGCTGTTTCTTGCATCTGTAAATTCACTCTTATATTTATACTATTTTGAAATCCACAGCATGTTTTGGATTTCTTTTCATTGACTGACAGATCTGCGTGTCAAAAACTTCTAACAGTTTTCTCTGTTTCTATGCACAGCAAACGAAAGCAATTAAGATCAGATCTCACAGTAACAGAGTATTTCCATCACAGCCCTGCATTAAGTTCTCTGATGTCACTGAGATCCAGAGTGGCAGTATTAAAATCAAATTTTTGAACCTTAAACTGAAAGTAGTCATCTTCTGCTTTAGTAGGTCATTCCCTGCTCCCATTCCATATGAGACACTAGACAATAGATCAAGGCAAACGCATATGAGAAGAGTTGTCCACATGAGATGCCTACTTCTACAGTACATCCCAAAATCTCGGCTCACTCGCTCTTTAGTATTTGTCACTTAATAGCTGTATTACTGCAGTTGACAGAAACTGGTGAGAATTGTTTTAGTCACCACTTGTGATCCTAGACCTGAACGTCAAGGAATAATGGCTACAATACAGTAATTCCTGGCTGTCATGAATATTGAAGATATTATTATTAGTTCTACTGCATCTGTTCTAAGCTAAAAGCTGCTAGTGACATGCTTAAGTAGAAAACTAATAGGCATTGGGCCCCTCACTACAGGAAAGACATTGAGCTGCTTGAGCGTGTCCAGAGAAGGGCAACCAAGTTGGTGAGGGGCCTTGAGCACAAGTCTTATGAGGAGCGGCTGAGGGAACTGGGGCTGTTCAGTCTAGAAAAGAGGAGGCTGAGGGGAGACCTTATCGCTCTCTACAACTACCTGAAAGGGGGTTGTAGTGAGGCGGGTGTTGATCTCTTCTGTCAGGTGTCTGGAGATAGGACAAGAGGAAATGGCCTCAAGTTGAGGCAAGGGAGATTTAGGTTAGATATTAGGAAAAATTTCTTTACTGAGAGGGTTGTCAAACATTGGAATGGGCTGCCCAGGGAAGCGGTTGAGTCACCATCCCTGGAGGTATTCAAAAAGCGAGTGGATAGGGTACTCCAGGGCATGGTTTAGGGGGCATGGTTAATGGTTGGACTTGATGATCTTGAAGGTCTTTTCCAACCGAAATGATTCTATGATTCTATGATTCTATATACAAACACACAGATTTGCTAGGGTGCCAATAAAAGTAACCAAAAAGAGCCAATTTTTTTTTGAGCTACCATCAGGCTTTTAACATAATTTCAGTCACCAAATTCTGTTCCAGTTCTTTAACAGACAGACATCAATGCACATTCTTGAACTTTCTGTCTTACAGCTGACTGCATCAATGTTCTCTGGACATGTTACATCATACACCTGTGTCGGTTTTGTTAGGTGCTTTCATGCATGTGGCCCACTCTACATTTCTGGTTCCTAAAAAGCCAAGCCATTGCTAATAATGTGCAATCAACAGTCCCAGCAATAACCCATAACCAGCAGCAGAGCAGATGCAGCCCAGCATCAGGAATGGGATTCTCCATGCCATGCTACAATCTGAGACTAAATCCTTACAAAACCCCCGTGTTCACTTCATGTCTGGCCTTCTGACAGTCTGCCAACAATGGCAAGCTCTTGTGTCTTGTTGCATAAGGAGAGAAATAAGTCTTTTAATAGAGCTGAAGAGGACCACCTACTCAAGTAAGTTAAAGAACCACTAAATAAGTGCGTTTCAGACACTGCTAACTGAATCTGCATGCTCAGCTAGCCTCTTCCTGAAAGTTCTTTTAAAAAAAAAAAAAAAAATCCCTCCTTGAAACCATCCATCCCCAGATTCTAAAACCTGTTTGTTTATTTTGTTAATGAAGAGATGTTCGTGGTGGATAACGTGTCCATATGTGAAATTTGACTCTGGAAAGAGGAAGCAGTGTGGCCACTGAAAGTTAAATATCATCTGATCTCACTTACGCAAACGGACTACACAGTGACTCTGAGGATGGAGCCTTCCATAGACACACCATCGCTGTTATGAACAGGGATTTGCCTGCTATAAAACATGTATTTTCTAAATGTAATAGAATACAGTACTCTCAAAATACTAAAGTCTGTATCTTTTTGAGCTGTGACGGTAATTGTATGAAATCAAAACCATTAAAAATTAGTCATAATGTAGACTAAAACCGACAAGAACTTACAACAGGCTCCCCAGGGAAGTGGTCATGGCACCAAGCCTGTCAGAGTTCAAGGAGTGTATGGATGACACTCTTAAGTCATATGATTTAGTTTTAGGCAGTCCTGCGTGAGGAACAGGGAATTGGACTTGATGATCCTTACAGGTCCCTTCCAATTCAAGATACTCTATGATTCTAATTCATTGGGGGGGGGGAGGTAGGGGGGGATAATATGGAAGATATTTCGTTGCCTTATACAAGATTTTAAATTAAATTGTATTTGGAGTCTTACATTTTGGAAGCCTGTTTAATATCAATTTGATATTGCTACAGTTTCAGAGAGTTTCTGTACAGCTCAATAAAACATCTTTTTTCTGTACTATCATACCTTGTAATGATCTTGTTCTGCAGAGGAAGAAGGAAATCATATGCTGATAAGTGGTGTGATGCACAGCTCTCTGGAGTGACACCATGCAAAGTGATAACTACCAGTCTCACCACATAGTTAGAAGGAACTCGCAGCCTCCATTGATAAAAAGACTTTTTGGGATTCATCAGAGTTAGAGTCCTGTTGTTACCTGGCTTGGCATACAGGTCAAAGGATACTGCTATACAAAAGAAGCTAGATCAGTGGCTGAAAAACTGTTAAGTTGAAAGATAAATTAAGTTAAGTTATTGGGTAAAATTTCAGAAGAGGTGGCAACAATTGCCTACCCACACTTCTTGACTGCTCTAGTCTCTTTTTTCCCTTACCTTCCAGCTCTATCCCCTTTTCCCTACCAGGATGCATCACCTTCTCCTGCTCTGGCCAAGGAAGCACAATCCCTCATCACCACCACTGGCACATCGCACACTCGGCGAGCAGGAGGGGACTTGGCTGCAACTGCTACCACCTCTGCTTGAAACCTACTGCTTCCTTTGACGTTTTCTCTTCACCCCTCTCCGTGCAACCAGAACACCAAGTATATGAAGTCAATTTTGAGGTGTGCTTGATACAGAGAAACCAGGCAAAGGAAATTAAAGCTCTACAGTATATGACTGATCACTAACTATGAATAACCAAAATTATCTAGTCACAAGGCAAATAAATTACATACAATTTTGTATAGTAGCTTTTTAAAAGATACCAAGAAAAGGAGCCACAGCTCATTGCAATTCAGCGGGAAATATTAAATTTCAACCATTCTAGTCAGAACATCAGAATAAAAGCTGTAAGGTATTTTCGTCCCAGCCTTTATTTGGAACACAGGCCAGGGAGATCCCTAGTCTGGTTTGGTTTGTAGGCCCTACAGGTATAAGAATAACTGGGAAACTGCCATTTTTCTGTTACAGGATTTTTTCCCCAAAAGTGATAACAGTTGAGATTGAAGCATAATTACCTGATTTTAGCATCACATCATATTCTGTGGAATCTGAAACTGAAATTTAATAACTGTCAGCCATGCAAGCCAAAGACACAAACCGGAGAAAGACAAATAGACAGAATAGGTATTAAATGACAGGTACATTGTTACCAAAAAGCTCCATTGCAACAAGATCAAAATCTTCCTCCCCAGAAGAACTGAACATGCGAGATGCTTGTTTACTACTGATTTCTTTTTGTTCCACTGGGGTTAACTTTTTAAGAGAAGCAACCATATCTTGTGGTGCCCAGAATGTATTCCAGTAGTAAGCTCGAAGTCCAGACTCTCCTTCACTGTGGAGGGAAAAAAACGCATCGCTTTATTTAGTATTTTGGACATGCTTTCCACTGGTCTGCATTTTTGGCTTGCACAGTTTCATAGCCAGTTGAACTGCTGTGCAAAGTGTTGCAGCTGAACATGGTGGCAAAAAGCTCTCGTTTAACACTTGTTTTTTCTATACAGTAGAAATACTTTGAAAATATGCTGCTTAAACAGGTATGCACTGAGACCAAAAAATACACCTCACAGAAAATTCTTGCCATAATCATATTACAGCTCCAGACACATTTTCCTTAGTATTTTTTTAACTGAGGCTAGCACCATATGACAATTTAACTTTATGCCTATACTTTGATACAACATTTCACACAATTCTTGTTGAAGTAAACAATCTGTATGTGTACATATACAAAGTATTACTTAATTCAAAGAGACAGTCCGTCACACTTCTCCTTTCAAAATGTACTATGGACTGACCTTTCAGAAATTTTCAGAGCCTATCAGGAAAGTAGTAGCTATCTGCTCAACGTATTTACATTTCTCATGAGGAACTTAAGTAGAGTATCCTGCCCAAAATTATAACTCTAATTTTTGTTCTGAGAGGTTAAAAGGGAACCTCATTTAAACAGACAAAACCAAAATAAGATTCTGCAAGTGGTAGAGGGAAAACCTGCTGAACTGTGATTTCAAAAATCAAAAGTAGATGAATAAATTACAAAGCAATCCATAAACCAAGGAACAATTAATCAGACTTCATTTTTCTCATGGATTCTATAGGGCAAGACAGAAATCACACTATTAGCTAGCTCATATACTTACGTGCATTTCTGCACTTTTCATTCTCTGTTAGAGTTCTGCGTCTTTTTCCAGATAACTAATTTAAAATGCAGGAAAAAAAGATAAGACAAACACAACTGAATATCTCAAATTTATACCATATGCTGGAACAGTACGCACCTGAAAGCGGCCACTACAGACTTCAAGTAGTACTTTCCCAAGGAGGAAGACTCATATATTTCTGCAAACTGACAGTTAAATAATGGTAAAAGAAAATGTAAAGCATTAGATTTTAGTATCAATATAAACTCTTATACTATAAAGTATTTGAATTTTTCTTCCTTTCCTCTTCTTCACCCCTCCCATGTTACAAGCACTATCCATCATTTTCACAAAATGTATCAAATAAGAATCATAAATGTGCATTCATTTCCACTAAAAAAAAAAAAATATTATTTTAAAGTCACATCACATTTCAAGACCATTGAGATAGCTCTTAATAATTAGCTATGAAAAAGAAGCCTTTATGAATACCTTTATATTTTTATTTCAGTCTTTAAACTTCCAGCATATAATCTGGACATGAGCAACTTGTATTGGCTGTGCACAAAGCAGCTTTGAGACACTAGATTAGCTCTTTGGGGAAATACAGGGTAACAGAGAACTGCTTTGTGTTTAAGACTGCTGTTCACATGTATCCAGGAAACAGTATTGATCTCACAAATAGGAACTCACATAAGAAGTGCAAGAAAGCAAGCATTGTTGTGGGGAATAAGGGAAAACAAAACAAAAAGTTAAGCATTGAATTGGAGCTATAATTTTAAAAAAAAAATCAAACAGAAAAACGTAGCAAGGAAGAGTGTTTGAGTAAAGTAAAACAAAAAATATACCCCTAATCCCTTTAAGAAGAACAATTTGTCCATAATCTTGAAGCCCCCAGATTTATTACCTAGAAAATGTTGTCCTTACTGTGAGACACACAGCTGCAGCTGTTTAGCTACATTGCTAAAGCTGTACACCACTGAGGCATTTACTAGTTTTAAATTTATTATTTTGAAGGAAAAATAATTGTGACTAACTGGAGTCTTCTCCTCATTCCCAGTCTCATTCTGTAATAAATATTTTTTAAATTATTGCTGTACTTTTGTGGGAACTTACATAATTTTGGATTGCTTCTGCTTGCAGGAGGAATTTCTGTGACTTTGGATCATTGAGGTCATTTGTATAAGTCAAATTAGGAATTTCTACACTTCCACCGATATAAATATAGGAGAAAGCTGGAGCCGAGGGGAAAAAAAAAAAAAGGATAAAAAAAATTAGCACACCTAATAACATCATGGAAAAGTTTCCAGAACAAGAAGCTTGCAGAGGCATGTATTTATCCTTGGCATCTGTAGGTATTAGTTCTTAAGAGAAACATGCAGTAATAGCTAGAGTGCTGAGTCAGTCCCATTGACAGAATAATACCCAGAAGGAAAAGAGAGAAATGAGGTACAGGTTTCAGAAAGGCATTTCTACCAGGAAGCTTTAATTGCTAAACTTCCATTTTTTGCAGCACTATCCTCCTGAAAAGATACAGTTTTAATGGCTGTGTTGAGATCTGGGAAGGAACATACAAAAGTTAGGTACCCATTCCATTTTGGGGAAGTGAATAGAAGATAGACAGTTAATTCTTATAGGTTCTTGGGAAAGATGACAGTTATAATAATGATGGTATTCACAAGCAGAGACAAAAAATTTAGAGATAAAATACATACCTTCGTTATTCTTGTGCAACTACCAACTGCTAATTATTGTGCATTTTGTTGCTTTAGCAAACGCGTTAAGGAGAAGGGAAAGTAGTTTATACAAGCATTACGTGCTTAGCTGCTTAGTGCAGAGCTTTTCATACTAATCATTGACACAGTGCAAAATACTCATCCCATCCAGACTGTGCTGGGGAGTAACACTTACAGAATGAATAGTGCAGGACTAGCACGATTACTGTAACTATTACAGAAACTATAGGTAATGTTCCTAGAAGCCATCTTCTCCAGAAAAACAACCTCATCCATTTGAAGAAACAGTACTTCTGACACAAGCCTTCTCGGCAGGATGGGCAGTAGCGAATATGCGGACTTTCCTAGAGAAAGACATGGGAAGGCACCAATTAGTAAGACAACAAAAGAAGAGCTATTCTACCATATTTTAGTATATTTACCCTTTTAGTTTTTAGAGAGGTTTAAATTGAGAAAATATCTTCCATGTTATCAGCTATGATCACACGTGAAACCTACATATTTCTCGGCTGCTTGTTTGCACCATGCATATCAAACTATGTAATTGGGGGGGGGGGGGGGGGAATTGTTATCACTTTGGTTAGGAACAATTTGCACATGAAGAACAGAGGTCAATACACACCAGAGTGGGCAGAGAGATCATTTACTGTGTTCCTACTGTAAAGCTTAGCTGGTATCTCTTACCTGCCCTGCAGTCTGCTCAGAGTCGTATGGAGCTGGTATGCTGTACACAGAAACCCGGCTGGAGGGGAAAGCCCGTATCATGATGCCTTGACAAATACCTTTTGACAAACCTAATAACAAAATCCTAAGTGAACCTCATTTCTTAAACATAACCCAGAACAGCATGGTGCTCTCCCTGCCACGCATACCAGGCTTCTCTCATTTCACCTTTGCCATACTGCTTGAAGCTGGAGCCAGCTGATCTGTGATCAAAGAAGGTGGGGAGGAAAAGTTACCATCACTGTAACTCTTTGTTTTCCTAACTCTCTAAGTAGGATATGGATCCCATCATTTGAAAACAGATCACTCGCTTCTTTCAGAAATACAAGAGTAGGAAATAATTTATGACACAATGCAAAGGACATGCAAGCAATTTACAGATAGAAAGTCCCAGAGCAAGGTAAATGAGGCAGCTTCTAACAAACACCTGGTGGAATCCACAGAAATATTTATGAGAGAGAAGAAATGCACTATTCTACAGACCACCGGAATTTTCCAGCCTCAGGCCAGTACCACAGAATAAACGTGGTTTGCTTTTGCAATTGCAAAGCAATTCATGTTCACATTTCCTGTTTGAAATTAAAGAGAGTTTTAGGTCAGCAAACCAAGTTCGGGGTATTCTGCATGTAAAATAAGAAAATCAAGGATGTATGTTGGGAAATACCATATTTTATAACATGGAGAGAGAGAGAGAGAGCACAAAGAACAAAACCTAGAAAAAAAACCCCAAACAAGCCCAAGAAACCTCAGCCCCAGAAAACAAAAAGGGAGCAAACCAACCCCAACACAGATCACACAGAGACTACAAAAGGGATTAACTGGAAGGCAATCCTCACAGCTCAGGAACGCAAACTACAACTGTAGACAGACTGCTTTGTTCAAGTCCTCTTTTTTTCAACAGCCTATTGCTGCTACACACACAACCTGCTGACTGACTGATGCTTTGCCCCTTCCTTCATAGAAAAGAAACCCACAGAAAAAGCCTAGAGGAAATAAAACATCTTTTGTGTCATCTCTAAAAATTGTATCAGGATTTTTTAAAATTATATACATTCAAGAGAACCCAATTCCATAGCAGTACCTCTCAGAGGGTAAAAGCATCAGTTTTACTTAGGCAAGGACAAGATCATTGCAGTAACACTCATCACCATGTTTACTCGTCTTGTTAAGTTTGCCTGAAAATAAAGAATTCAAATTCTCAAGTGGATGAACTTAAATATGAGGAAATAAAAGAGGTAGTAGCTCCAAATCATGCAGTTAATTAAATTGAAAGTTGGAGAAGGAATAAGACTAATGTTTTGTTCCATGCTTAACTGCAGAACTGATCTCCAGAAATGAGGGCCCTATGGATTTGAGAGGATTGAGTTCACTTTTTGCAATCCCTCCTCTTCCTCTCTGTCAGCTGTTCTTGGTGGAGGAGGTAGGGAGTAGTATTTGCAAGAGTACTAAGAGTTAATTGCTACTTCACAGTTACTACTGTATTGGGCCATACATATCTCAGAGGAGATGACCGAGTAAGACTTAAGCTCTGTCTGTAGGTGGTCAATTGTATCTTCAGCTTCCTGACAGCTGATCGCACACGCACTTAGCTGGTGCCTGGAAAATGAACACAAAGTGCCAGAAGTTTATTATTGCACCTCCTTATGTGTTTCCAGACATCTGCACAGAACAACCACCACAAAGAACAGTCTCTTCCTCTTTCACTAAGGTTTGAAAAAAGAGTATTTGTTACTTCCATACCTGTACTCCAGAATCAGCAGGAAGACGTGCAAAGAAATTCCACCACTCAACAGTTTTACCAAATATGATTTTTAATTAAGATATCCAGGACATGTTTTATTTCAGGAAAACAGTTTTCAAGTTACAAGACTGAAGGCACGTATTTGTGAATCCATGGTGCAAAATTTGACACTCTTGTGTAGACACCTGGGAAATTTGGTCTTCCACATCCATAACCCCAGCTAACAATGCCAGTCAAAAACCATTTTCCACCTCCATTGCTTTGACATGACAATGGTCCACCGGAATCACCCTAAAAAGAATATATGAGTTGTATGTGTTTACAATACGGATTATGAAAACCAGGACAAAATTCCACAGGAGATTTTTTGCCTGAGTAATTCCAACAGTGATTATATTTTCCCATTCACATAGTTCAAACCATCAGATAGTCAACAGGCGTTTTTTTTCTTGAAGTAGACGGGATTACACAGTTGTACCAAAGTTTGCTCTTTCACAGGAAAGAGGGCTAGCTCTCAATCTTTAAAGACACTAATAAAGATATTACTTTTAATGGACTAGATTTGAAATTCACATTTTGTTTCCTAGCCTCAAACTTACAGCTAAACCCCAAATCTGCTACTTAATACGTATGTTCATTTATAGGTTACACACCTAAGGACTCCAAAAAATAGTAAGCTTTTAAAAAAAAAAAAATCAAAAATAAAATAAATGTAATAAATTAAATACAATATTTAATAGTGATATAACTTCTTTCAAATTAAAGATAAATGGAAACAGATTGAATCCCTCAACTGATTTGCTGATTTGTTTTGGTTTTTTTGTTTGGTGGTGGTTTTTTTGTTTGGTTGGTTTTTTTTAAAGAAGGAAAAAAAAAACTAATGTTGTCATCTAGTAGATGTAATGTTTAGGAGCACATAATGTCTTTGTAATTAGAGCAGTTAAAATGAAGTCTGTTTAAGACTTCAAAGTTTTATACAGGATGGCATAATTCCATAACACAGGACAAAGCAAATAGTACTCTTCCTTTATAGGGTATTCTTGTAGAAATATATTGGCAGAGGTTCAGGAAAAAAAAAAGTGCCACCATTTGGGGAAAATTTCTTGGACAAAGCTTACAGTTTCCTGTAAGTCTCTGCTGTACACACAACATCTCTGAAAAAGACAGCTAGTACCAAGTCAATCTTTACCAAAACATTAGATGCAATAAAGAACTTGAAAAGCAAAAGGTGAGTTTGTAAAATTTAAATATTTTGCAAGAGAAGTGCCTTCCTTCTAGACATTTATTTTGTTAGATATAGCAAAGCATTTTACTTTAACTTTATAGGATGTTAGGATATGCAGGTTGGAAGGGATGTCAGGAGATGATCTAGCAAAGCTACCTGCTGCTCAAAGTAGAATTATCCTGAATTGCCTCACAAAACTGTTAAAGATTTATCTTGGAAGGTAATTTTTTCCTTCCTTGACAATTAAGATTTTGCATTTAGAGAGTCAAATTTTCAAGTTTTTTCTTTAATTCCTGCGACAAAAGAAAAGCGGAACACCAACATTTTTCAAAAAACAGAAATCCCACATTTTGGTCAGCTCCAGCAATTGCCAGACATAGTCACAAATCATCTGCCCTTACAGAAATGCAGCCAAAAGACCTGTAGATTATGTCTTTCCTTGGCCATATCTTGAGTGGCCATACAGATAACCACAGAAACAAATTCTCCAGTTAGTGAAAATGGTGCTTAATGTCAATGATCTCGCTAATCTCTAAAAAGCAGCTGGTACATTATACTCCCTCAGAAAGCCCTCAGACATTCCTTGCCCTGAGAGCCATTGTGGTGTCTCTCACTTCTCTGTAGACCAGTGAATGCTAGAACATCTTCGATATTCCAGATCACCTCCATCATAAAAAAATTAGTAGTTTTACTATTATTTTAGCAGGAAATTTACTACTATTTTAGTAGTAAATATATATATTTTTATATAAGTTCTATATAATTTAATATAGTTTATATTATATAACATATATAATATAAACTATGATTATTAAATATATATAGTGTGTATATATAGCTTTACTACTATATACTAGAAGTAAATTCAGAACTTCATGTTTATCTTTTAGCATTTCCAGATCAGAAATATTATACATTTGAAAAATTGTGCCTAGTTGTCTGCATCTCATCAGATAGCCCTGTAGTTCCAAGTTGGCAGGGAGGGATCCTGAAAAGAGACAAGCTAGTTTCTCAGTTTTTTCTTTGAACTGAGAGACTCTTGTGCCAAAAATTGCCTGACTTCAACTTGTTATCGGGACTTGCAAACTGACTGACCCTTGGCCTGCAGCTGAAACTTAGTGATGTTACTCATGCACATAAAGCAGCAAAACTGTGAAAACACCCAGATGACTGACTTGCTGATAGAGAACTCTTACATTGCTGTTTTTCAGAACTGAAATGTATGGACCACAAAGCGGTCTGCCAGTCGATTCTTACATCTCATCGTGCAACAATGAAAGACAAGATAAACTCTATGCAAAGTGTGCCAAGATACATACTTTGCACCCATCTCTTTTCCCAGACATTAGTCCAGCACAAAACATCCTAGCTGTGATAATCCCATATGTGGAATGACATAATGTTTGGTCAATAATTTCTACCTCTGCTTTCTGAAGAATTGCTGAACCTTCATCATCTGGAAAACAAATTGAAAGAAGGATAATTCAACAGAGCTTGGCATTTTACACATCTATTGAAATACAAAACAAGAAGTTTTCAGAAAATATCCACAGATACTTTTAACCTCCAAGGTATTCCAGGTTCCAGACAACTAACTGCAATAATGCAGAAAGCCTCTTCTAAGTATCGGGCATTCGTGTAACGTGGTCTCGGTCCTTTGGCCACACCAAATAAAATGGCATAAGCACTAGGGCTGGCCAAAAAGCTTTTTCTAATGCCTTCTGCAAAATGTCTCAAGACTTCTTAATCTGTTCTCTTTTTATTTTTAAAAGGAAACAAGATTTTACAAAGGTATTTGTAAAATAGACAAGACAGATTTGCAATTAGGGCAGTACCTCTGAAGGCGTGTGATCCAAAATTAAGATTATGAGTCAGAGCTACAGAATGCAAATTGCTCTTTTGGCAGCAAAAAGAACTTGGGCATATCTCAAAATTTGGTCCTCTCCGTCTGAAAGGGGCAGCCCACTGTTGCAGGTGCGACCATTTTGTCAGTGGGGTGGCCATTTTGTCAAGCCGCACTCCGAGGACGGAGCTGGCACCTCGCAGCCGGGGTCGGCCCTACAGGGCTGTTCAGCCTGCGGAGGCTGAAGGTAGGAGGAAGGAGACGCAGCAGTTTCACCTCCCTGCGGCAAGCAGCAAAGGGTCCATTTGGGCATGCTGACACACCTCCGAGAGTAACGAAGGGGAAAAACAATACCGTGTTATTTCGGAGTAAGCATAGCTCCCCTGCAAGTCTTAGCTAACACCACGAGCACACAGGACTTCGAGACCCACAGGACCAGCAGCCAATTTTCCTGAGCCTATGAAGTTATGCGCATGCAGGAACCTACTTCCATAGGACAGTAAATTCAAAACATTATCATTTTCTGCACACCTCAGCCGTGCAAGAAAAGCAGGTGTCCTGCACACCCACCCACAGCTGTGAAGGCTGCTGTTCGCCTGGGAACAAAATTAGCTCAACTGAAGCTATAAAACTCACCTGCTTCCTGCTTTTGGCCCCAACCTGTTATCCAGCACTTGTCACCACCGCGGACTTTGTGCAAAAAGGGAGGCACGCAGATCGGCTGGATGACATGGCTCATTGTGTCCGGCCACGGCTTGCTCAGCTGCAGCAGCGCAATGTCGTAGTCGTAGTTCCTGCTGTTGTAGTATTCGTGGACTATGATCCGTCTCACCGCAGATACAAACTTTGCGCGGCCTTGCGTTTGCATCCCCAGGTGAGCGCGCCACGCTCTGGGGTCAGCCAGCCTGGTTGGGAGCAAACAAACAAGACATCTCTTAAAAACGTACCCCAAAACGCCTGCCAACAGCGGGGCAGGCGAAAGAGGAGGACACGTCCCACCTCAGTGCCGTTCAAACTCTGGAAGCTAAAGGCGTCTGGGGACGCTGGCGATGTTTGGGACGGAGTTAGGGGGAAGACTGCTTACTTGCTCCCTTGAAAGCAGTGAGCTGCAGACACAAGCCATTCTTTTGATATCACTGAAGCCCCACAGTAAGCAGCTCCCACAAAATGGAGGCTGACCTGCCAGGGCCATTCGCCTTCCTCAGTGTTCGTACCGCCTACAATCCGAGAGATGGGATTGCTGCTCTTGCTGCTGCCACAACCTGCAAGGGATATTTCAGGTTATAGTCCCCATCCCCAGTGCTTTCCTTTAATGGGAGTGCTTCCCACATAGGGCATGAAAGAATCTTGCACTTTGAAATGTTTTGAAATCTATTTCCTTGCCCTGCTCTAATCAGAAAATTTCTCTATTTGGCTACTATATTCCTGAAACAAGAGGTGATTCCATAAGAAAAGGCACTGGCCTGGGAAATACATTAAGTTTCTTTTCTAGCTCTGCTGCAGAAATTGGCCTCTAAATATTTCTTGTGTCAGAAGTGTCAAAGGAGCCACTGATTTAATAAGCATCAAAATGAATATATAAAACCAGACAGTCCCTCATCTCTTTTTAATACTGTCAGCCCTGAACTGAAAGGAATCCATCAGGAAGTAAGGAAGTTCAGCATCATCAGGACACTTATTTCTTGCCAAAACAGTGGGAATGATACCAGAAAAATGTTTATAGTAGCAGCCACATATGTGGACTTCGGTCATTTATTATTTCAGAAACTTGGTGGTCCAATTATTAATTTGCATGGAAACAACTGAAAGTCTGAAAATGTTGTATATTACTAACTCACAGGTGAAGAATTCATGTCTTAGCACAGAAAGCTGCACGCTGTAATTTGAAGAGCAAGAAAGACCCTTCTGTAGGGCCTCGTGCCCATCATGCACATAAAGCCTCTGCTCAGGAGTTTTAGTCGCACACTCCCACACACAGGTGTTATGCTTCTGGGCACTTTCCAGCACTCAGCCAAAGAGTCAAAAGCAGCATTAATGTTTCCAAACACAAGTAGGCATATGGGTAGTCATTTAAGATGTCCTACTGGATCCAAGGCAGGTGCTGGCAGATTTGACATACAAGTAACATACCAGAAACAGCTGAGGGCTAGACAAAAATGCCTGAGAATATTCAGTTTAAGCAACTAATCCTAACCCTACTGCAGTAACCATCACCTGTTCACTACAGCAAAACAAAGTGAAAAGCTTGTACAGAGGTTACTTTAGGAAGATTAGAGATGGGAACCTAGCTTGGTACTATGAAATACTGGGGTCTTCACCATCCAGAAGAGAAGTCAAAAGTTTGTGTCTTTTATCTCATTGCAGCTGTGTCACTCCTGAAGTCCAAATACAGGCTGACTCCAACAGAAGTACCTGACACTGCTGCAGGCAACAAAAATGCTGCCTTACCAGCAAGCCAAGTTCACTCTGCAATTAACCCTGCTTCCCTGCTCTTTAACATAGCTACAATAAGCATTACAGCTGACTAAGACTCCCCATAACAGTAAGTGTGCCCTCCCACAAGAAATTAGGAAATTCTGCAATCAGACCTGAAGTAAAGTGATAGTGGATCATTACCCCACTAGCACTGAAAGTATGCAATAAAAACTCAATACCTGCTGCCTGAGTTGTACCCACTCCAAAAAGGAAGAAATAAAGGGCTTTATTGTGTAAAAAGTTCAAAGTTCAAAAAAATGAACATTTGAGAGGGACTTACTGCAGCTGCTTTCATCACTTCCATCAATACAGTCCACAGTCCCATCACACTTTGCGTTTTGTTTCCTAATACAAATGTTATTCCTGCACTTAAATGTGTGGTTGGTGCAAGGAATACCTGAAATAGTTGTGGAGGGGAGAGAAAAAAAAAGAAAAAAAAAAATACTATTGGCTCAGCTTAACACATGAAGACATGCCTGCACAGATGAAAGATTCATACATGTATTAATAGGTAGGAGCGAACATAGCAAAAGAGCATGTTGGTTGGAATGGCTTAAACCAATCTCCAAGTAGAATAACCTATTCAAGTAGGACTGCATCTGCACCAAGGCTTGCATCAAGTTGGCTGAGTCTGGACAAAGATTTCCTCCCATCCTTTCCCATAGCACTAATGAACATGGATATAGTAGCAAAAACTTCGCTGTAAAGCAAGAGCTAGGCTAGAAAGAGAAAACATCCAGTACTCTGGAAAAAAGCCCTCCTTTATATTTCAGTATTAAATATGAACTGAAAGATCATACTGAAAGAAGTCTTACTAATTGTATTCAGTTAAACTGCAACCCCCAACCTTGGCATTTTCCTATTTCCCTGTAGCTCACAATAAATGAGGCCACTCAAACCCTATCTTTTTTTTTTTGTCAACACACAGAAGTATCCTGTAACCATTTACACAGACTGTTTAGTCAAGCAGGTCAAAAACCATAACTTTTCTTTTTAAAAGTTACTTGTAGTACTTCCTAGTTGTACTCCCTTTCATATGTCATGATGTCCATTTATTCTAAAAAGTTAGAGAAATGGCTGACTCAAAACTTTCATGTGCCTAACACTAAATTTATAGCTTCATTAGCATTTTAAACACATTAACCTTATAACCCTGAAAACTGCTCCAGAGAAACTATCATTTTTATAGTTATTTTACAGATGGTAAGAGATATCCAGGAAATAATTTGCACAGATTATGCTTTAAAGAGATAAAATCTGGGATTCAGGCTTTAAATCCCTAGATCCCCATCCTGCACCCAGAGTACTTAATTCTTCTGCCAGTATTTTGCTAAAACAGATGTTCATGAGCTCATTAAAAAGAAACAGTTTAAAATCAGTAATGACTGCTTTATAAGCATATCAGAAAACTGAACAGAATTGTATAGCCTGAGTTAGATTTGATAGTGCCTCTTAACTCTTTGAATACAGCATCCAGTATTCAAGTCAGGATTGGATAGATGATAGAAGAGCGAAAAAAATTAACCAAGAGAGTAGCCTTACTGTGGGTGCAGTTCTGCTCATCTTTTCCATTCTCACAGTCACTTACTCCATCGCAGGCAAGCAGGTTATCCTGTATTGTGAAGCTGGAGTTACAGTTCCACTCAGGGACATCTTTAAAAACATAAGTCAAATCAGCTACCAAAGTGTGCTTGTAATGCTAACACTACCCTTCTGACTATGCCCAGGTACCACTTTTATACCTTCCCTGCACAATACAAGGATGAGTAAGAGTGCCACATTATTCCTGGAGAAAATAAAGCACAAAGGAGTTCAGTGACCTATCCCAGTTCACACATAGCCCCAAGTGAAGTGGCCCAAGTTCTAATCCTCTTTCACCATGGATATTTATTATCACTCTCACCTACTCTATTCACCCCAATTTGTCATTCCCCCATGAAAATAAAATAACTCATCTCAAAATAGAACAAAACTTTATAATTACCAGCATTTATCACATGAGGAAAAACTAAAATATAGCCTATTATGGCTATTTTTGCACATCTAACTTTCTTCCTCCTGCTTTCCAGTGCCATACCTTCTTCATCCTCAGTTTTTCCCCTTGCTAATTAAATTTAATTAATTAAATTGAATTGAGCACTCAAGAGACTGACTGATGGTCTGTACCTCGACATATAAAGGAAGCTGGAAACTTCATTCCCCCTCCCCCCAAAAATTTCATGTTGTTTCAGCTGCCTTCTAAGACTAGAGAATACATTCATTGGGTTTTCCAGTCAAGATCTCTAGTAAGTGAATACAAACCACAAAAGAGCTCATCGCTTTCATCAAAGCAGTTGTTTATCCCATCACAGCGCTGCATCTGCTGGATGCATAAGCCGGTAGAACACTTGAAGTGTCCAGGTGGACATGCTGGAGGTAAAAAAATAAAAAAAAAAAACCACAACAAAAAACAACCCACACAACTTAAAAGTTTCTTTTTCCCAAATATTGCCAGCACATTTCAATTTACAGTCACTAAGCTGTTCCAAGGAATGATAAAGTTGATCTACATTTAATAGTCTGTATGCATTACCAGCACTTAAATTGAGTTCAGATGTTGAAAACTGAGATTTAAAAAAAGAAGAAAAAACATCTCCAATGTTCCAATTCAGCTGTTACTGCAATTTGTACTGCAGACTCTACACTAGGACTGAACCAAATCAGCCAGTGATTTACAGTGCAACACAAGATGGCCATCTTCTTTTAAAGGACACTCTCACTTTCAATAACCAAAATTTGCAGCACTTTGCAACTTTGGTTAGTCACCTGTATTGAGGTGACTTACGAATTACATAAATGTTTGCCTTTTAAAATAAAATCATGAAGTTACCATCTTTTTATATACTCCACGTATATGCAATGCATAAAATTGCTCTAATGTGATGAATAACTATGACTAGAAACCATTGCCTCTCTACTACTTTAACAACATGAACGTATGAGATTAACACAGGGGAAAAAGTATCAGTAAACTGTTTCAGGACTTGAAAAGACTTGCAGTCAGTAGACTGTTTTATCAATTTTTTAAGAAGTTTTTCGGCTCAGATTTCTACTTGCACACCAAGTATTTAAATTGATAGAAATACTGGAATGAGCAGTTGTACATTTGGTACCCTCTGTTCGTTACCTGGAAGCCTTTGTAGTAATAGAAACATTGCAAACAAAACCTTGGAGTGAAAACAACCAGGAAGAGCAGACTTCAATTGACCGCACCGTGGCCATAGCCACGCAGGAAGCTTTAGGGACTGTGCAGAAGAGAGCAGGCTGTGTGCGTACAGGAAACCAGAGCACGCTGCACTTGCCCACAAACTTTAGCTGCATAGCCCTGATGAACTAGAAAAGGGCCTTTGTTTGCTAGTTACCCGACTTGGTAAGATTAGAAAAGAAAAAAAACAAAAACCCAACAGAGAATTTCCTCCGTGAACCCAATTAAGTCCTACCAGACCTGAAAAATGCTGCTTCACAGGTCTGAAATACAAAGATGGGTTGGAAAAGATAAAATCCATCTTACGCTGGCTGATGTTATAGCTGCCATACTCCACCAGAAGTGGCTTCTCTGAGACCTTCGAACTGCACTGAAGCTCGATGTTGACAGCAGAACTTGCAATGTGGAAGACTGTTTGGTGATCAACATAGTAACCGCAGTACCTAAAAGTGTTCATTGGAGTTCTAGAGCAGCCTTCAAATCAAAATTGCCTTACATACAATTTAAATGTCAACATCACTGAAATTCAGCAATAGAGTCAGCTGCCATACTTTAAGAACCAAAATCTGAAATGGTACACAAATTCCCCAAAATGCTGGTCATAATCCTTCATGACCACACACATGCAAGCAGAATGTTTTGCCAGAAAGTCTAGAGGAATGGAGATGTAATGAAGAAATTTATCAAGACAAACATGGGTACTTTTGTCACCACTTCTGATATCTGTTTTCAAAAGATCTGGATTTTTGGGAAGACTTAAGTTTGGTGGGAGGGAAACCGTCAGCACAGTGGAGAGCAAATTTAGCTGCTCTGATTTTGACGATTGCCCCTAAAGAAGAACGCACAAAGGCATTGGAATAAAATTGGTCCAACTGCTTTGGAGGCAGAGGGGAATAGATTTAGGGAAACTGAAAATATTTCTAAGTAGTCACCCAGCCTTCATCCACCTTTAGCATTCTGGAATTTTACCTTTGAAAGTCATGTCTTCAAATAACTAGTCTAGATTAAAAAAAAAAAAAAAAAAAAAAATCCCTTGGGCGTGCTTCTACTTTAAGCTGTCATTTTGGCAAAGAGCTTGGACTTCTGCCTAGGTGCCACTTAACTCAGAGAAACCTAAATGCTCCCTGATGCCAGCAAACATTTAATCCATCCATTGCTAATGCATTTCCATTGCCTCTTTCATCAAAGATGCCAAAGATGTTGCAAATGGCATTTAAATGTTACTCTAGCTGGGGGGGGGGGGGGGGGGGCGAAAAGGCAAAACAGAACCCCACAACCAAAACAAACCCCCAAAACCTGACCAATACACACACACCCCAAACCACCACAAATCTTTAACAGGGAAAGGTTGCTGGATTGTGCTTTGAAAATTGGAGTTGGTTTTAAATGTAGCAAACCAGTGAACATTGACAGTACAGGTTGCTCTAGAAGTAGAAATAAGGACCCTCTCCTCAGTTCCACTAAAATGCCCCAAAAATGTGGCAATTATGAGAAAAACATCTGGCTTTAAGACTCCTGTCAAGAAAAGTTCTTATCAGTCTAAGTAGATTTAAAAGATTTGATTCTTAGCACACTTGGCACACACCCTTGCTTGACCAGCAGTGTAAGGTCATACACTGCAGTTAGAATGAAGAACATGAAAATAGATTACTGTATTGTTAAATGGACTATTATCAAGAGGTAAATATTTCCCTTATTTATTTTGGCAACACCAGGCATTGCACCAGGACTACTCTTCATGTCAATGAATGCAGGGAAATTGGTCAGTGATTTCCCTGTGGATAGATGTGTCTGGATGTCCTGTGCACCCCACTGAAGCATGCCATAGGGAATGGCCATGCTCATTCATACGTTTCCATATGTGCTTTGTTTCATCCTATGAAAATGAAACATCCTTTTAACAGACCTAGGAGATTCTGTTCCAGCAATGTGAAAAATAAATGAAGAAAACAATTAAAAAAATAAACTCCTCTTATACATCCTGAAAACAGCTGCAAAAAAAAAAAGTTAATTTACAGCTTTCTACTACAGTAAAGTTAACTGTAAAAAAAAAAAAAAAAAAAAAAATCTATCAGGGCTAAGAGTGAAGACTTCCTGCTGCAGAAAGTCATCTTCTCACTCATTTTAGTGTCTCTGTCGATGTTCCCAACCTAAAACAGCCTGCCAAAGTGAATAACAAAATGCCACCTAACCATCTGATTCCCTTCAGTTAGCCCACATACATTTTCTACATTTCTCCTTCTGTCAGTGACTTAGACAACTTCCCTCCAACAAACCTTAGCACCATTTCAAAAAAAATTGCAGGCTGCATTAACCACTTCTCAGCCACATAAAACAACCTCACCTCTCCAGAAGTAGAGGCAGCTCCTGCCCATCTGTGGAAGAGCTGAGACAGCTACACCAGGGAAGCTATCTCCTGTACAGAGTGAGAAACACCATATGCTTGTGGGATTTGTAAGGCAGAGCTACAGATCCTTGGGAGCCTTCTACTGATGTTTTACTATCTATTTCTCCAGCACAAATGGAGGTTGCAAGGCACCATCTGTAATTCTGTGCCATTACTACAGAAAGAAAATAATTAAGGGGATCCTGTCCCATATGTTGAAGCAGGGAGTAGGATACCTTTTCAGGGGATGAGTAGATACATGCATCCTGTAGCAGAGACAATGGGATGTTGCACCAATGGCTTTAAGGAAAATAAAACACTGGCAACCTCTTTGCTCACATAAACCTCTAACAGTCTGCTCACAGAGACTCATTGATATTTCTGCCTATGAGAATTTCAGCAAAAGCAGTTCATCAGCTGTGACTCCTATAACTAGGCAGAGGAGCATTTGCATGTCCACTGGAAGAAAGACTGGGGAGAACTGCATGGTTTCGTTCAGTGTCTCTGGTTAGATAAAGCTTTCCCTGGAGGTTTGAAGGAACATTATCTGCACCATCTTCACGGTAGCAGACTTTATTTATCAAGATCAGTCTCCTGAAGCTTCTTAACCCTTTTTACCTAAGATAACAGAATATGCGTGCTATAAGCTGCAATTGCAGGAACCTGAAAAGGTGGGTTTCCCCTCTGCCCCCATTTCATTAACCATTAAAATTTGGGGGAGGGGTAATCAAATATAAAAGTACTTCATGCTTTAAATCATACTTTTTCCATGGAAAGTACACATAGAACAGAAAGTCAGAGAGGATCAAAAGCCTTATTTTTGGTCAAAAAGACACTTTAAAAGGAAAACTTGTCTTGGTCTACTTATATCATCAGCAACTTGCAAGAGAAACCAGGAGCATGTGTTCTTGCGCAGTACTTCAAAAGTAACCCAGAGTGCATTTCTAAGGGTCATACTCTGACATTTGATTCTGTGGAATGTATAATTGGTAAGCTTGTTTAAAAGCTGCTCTTTCGTATAGAGAGTCCTTACCATATGAACCCATCAACATTTTTTTCTCCAGATTTTGCCTTTATTTGATTCATACCTCAGCTATCCCTAATATCTCAGATCTTTCCAATTGTGTCATAAAAAGAACACAAAAAATCCCCACAAACACACCAAATACTGTCTGTTTTGACTGGTGTTTTTATGTGCTCATCTAGTCCAGCAATGAATTCCCATCAAGGCACAATTTTAGGAGCTTCAGACAAACTGAATTTTCTCTAAGTACAACATGGTATCAAAGAATACAGAAAGTTTTTTCTCCAGTCTGTAATTATTTCAGTTACACTCTTAAAGGCCTGACTGACTTTTCTCAGTTTCACTAGCGAGTTCAGAAATTCAGTTTCAAGTCTGATCTTACTGAGGTTTCCATTTGAACAGCTTTTAAAAAAAAAAAATTAAAAAAAAAAATTCCAACATCCTAAATCTAATCTTGCCTCATCATCCCATGATCAAAAGATTACTTAAAAAACTGAGGAAAAAGTGGGTGGACTATGCGCATGGGAAAGCAGCAGTATTTTAATTAAAAAAAAAAAAAAGCAGCAATATTTTAATAAAAAACACTTAAGAAATACAGTGGTACCTTTGCAGCCAATCTGTGTGGTTTCTCTTTCAAGACCCAGTGACCGGAATGCAGAAGCAGTTACTCTTCTATTCCCAATAATCTCATTGTAATAGCTTTCACTGAGAAGTTAATTAGGTCCGGTGTCCTCATGAGCAACCATAGAAATAAGTTACACTTAAAAGGGTTTTAACAGACCTTGTTCAATGATCCCAGAAAACTCAGAATTATTTTAGGGTTCACAGGGCATCTGCCTTCACCCAACTCTTCCCATTTCTTTCTCTCCAGAGAGTACCAAAGGCTCTTGTTTTGATCTTTCTGATACTTCTCAAGAGAAATTTTATATATATATATATATATACATATATACATATATATATAACAAAGATTCAGTTACATCATCAACCAAAGTGAAAGAATGGTAAGAGACACCAGTGAAGTATCTCTGTCTTCATGGAAACTCTCTGAGTGAGCTGCAGTAGTGATGGGAAGGTTTATTTTGGTAATGTTAGTTTAATAACCCATGCAGAAGTACTTACATGTGTTCATTAATTTTCCACCATCCTCGCTCACAGCCTTTAATATTCTTCTCACTGATGGTATAGTTATGAAACTTCAGAGCTATACCAAGGCTCTTCTGTGGAGTCTGTTGTGAGCAAGAAAGACAGTGTAAACAGTCGTCTTTTTCCCTTTTGTGGACATAGTACACCAAAGTCTTTAAACTTATCTCAGCAATTATGGTGCTTGGCAATGCCATGATCTGGGAGCTGTGCTGACTTCACCAGCTCAACAGCCAGCACTTGAGGCACCTGCCAGCTATTCAGTCTTGAGTAAAAGCAAAGGTTGGCAAAGCCCCACCACAGCTGCAGGCTTTCTCCCCCTCTAGCCAACAGTCCTTTCACCTTCAAAAAGCCACTGGCCATAGAAAGCAGCTTTTGTATCAAGATCAAAGCACTCAAACGCATCCAAATTTACTTGTGCAGGGACACACAGCCCCAGCGGATTGTTAGCTAAGACACTGCACTGAATACCTGCGTCACCTTTGTAACGTTAGGAGTTACTTCTACCACAATATTGTAGTCTTCTGCTAGCACCTGCTCAGCCAAGCTTGCTCTAGCATTTTGCAAAAGATTTTTAAACCCAGCAGTACCATGAGGGTTCATAATTAATTAGAGTTTCCTTTATCAAAAGGAACAGAATCTTTTTGCAAGACAAGGCAATGTTCCTTTAAAAACAAAGGCTGGTTCAGGACAAGAATCCAGAAATGGAGATTTTTCTCCTCCTCTCTTACAGAAAACATGATATGGGAAATAAGGGAAGTTTCAGCATTGAACTACTGGGAAATTAAACTGTTTTGAGAAATAAGTCTTGGGGGTTGCCCATATTAAGTGTCCAGAAACTTTTCCCTCAGAAGTCCAGGGTGAATTGAAGACCTGAAGTTTAGCAAAAAAGTAATCGCCTTTGCTTTTTAGAAGAGGAAGAGGCTGTAGGTCATGACTAGCTGGACTCCATTCAGATTGGTGTGATTCAATGTGGGCAACCACTAGCTTCACCAGACATAAGCAGCATAAGCAGAAAGATGGGTAAAGAGTGGACTGCATCGTATCCATTACCATATTCTTTAGAGAGGAAAACACTGAAGGACAAACCATAAGTCAAAGATCATATTTTAGCAGCATCAATAAGAAAACACTAATGTCATCAGACAAGGCATGACAAAACTATTTTAAACCAATGTAAACTTTCAGTCATTTGCTTTCAGGAAAGTACCTGAACAGATGCAGAAAAAGGATACCAAGAAAAAACTGTCTGTGGGATTGTGCTGATAGGACAGACTATCTTAGAAGAAAAATTCAATTCATTAAGCATAACAAAATAGACTGAAAAGAGGTATCAGAGAAGTGACTGTAATAACTAGGTTAGAGGAATCTTTTGTACATAATTTTTTTCCAAATTTTTGGGGGTGGGAAGAGGGGAATGAAAACCAGTAAAGTCTTACATTCTTTGCTGTGAAGTAATTCTGCAGGCTAAACATCTAAACTTACCTCAGCTCTTCACCTTTATAGTAGGCCAACTTAGAAACTATGTTCTCTGTGTTAAAAATAAGTGCCCAGAAAAAAAAGAAAAAACCCAATACAAAAAACCTGAGCACAGCCAGCTATTCGGCTATATCATTTCTATAAACTGCCACATGTGTAAGGGTGCAGGTTACTCCCTACGCAGTTGTGTCTGCTATATTTACAGGTTCTGTGTGCCCAAAACATGCAACAGTGCCTAAGAGAGAAAGAGATTCGTGTTACCTGGAAGTTCCATACACAAAGACATTTTGGAGCATAATAGCTTGGGTAATAGGGACTTGTGATTCTCCCTTCATAGCCAATCTTCTCTTTTGTCACTATTGCTTTTCCACACCCTAGGGGAAAAAAAGGAGGCAAAAGTTGGTAAACCTTAGTATGCTTCCAGCAAAGCTATTTAGTGGGCTAAGCATCCAAATTATCAAAAGTCTTCCACTGCAAAACAGGGCAGCTTAGGAATTATATTTATCTGGGTTCATGTTGTAAAAAGATACCCTTCCCAATGATGCACACAGACAGACAAGGGATGTAAAAAAACTAGGAATGCTTGCTGGGCTCTGCAGGACCAGGAGAAAACATTGTGAAGTTTTATGTCGGTTATTTCACTGAAGGCAGTTCTGCAAACAAATCGCAGTGAACAGTGTTGCACATCAACACATCCACACTGCAGTAGTACATGAGGATCTCTAGTCTTAAAATGGAGCCAGTTAGAAGAGAAATGGACAATGTGCTAATCTAATCAGCTTCCTGGAAGCCAAAACTTTCTTTTATGACTGCTTAATGGATTTAGAGAATACATTAAAAACAACACATGCACACAAAAACCAACAAAGAAAACCGTCCTGGTTTCAGCTGGGATAGAGTTAATTGTCTTCCTAGTAGCTGGTATGTTTTTGAGTTCAGTATGTGAAGAATGTTGATAACACTGGTGTTTTCAGTTGTTGCTCAGTAGTGTTTAGTCTAAAGTCAAGGATTTTTCAGCTTCTCATCCCCAGCCAGCGAGAAAAGCTGGAGGGGCACAAGAAGTTGGCACAGGACACAGCCAGGGCACCTGACCCAAACTGGCCAACGGGGTATTCCATACCATGTGACGTCCCATCTAGTATAGGAACTGGGGGGAGTGGGGGCGGGGGGATCACCGCTCAGGGACTAACTGGGTGTCAGTCAGTGGGTGGTGAGCAATTGCACTGCACATCATTTGTACATTCCAATCCTTTTATTATTGCTATTGTCATTTTATTAGTATTACTATTATCATTATTAGTTTCTTCTTTTCTGTTCTATTAAATTGTTCTTATCTCAGCCCACGAGTTTTACTTTTTTTTTTTTCCCTGATTCTCTGCCCCATCCCACTGGGTGGGGGGGAGTGAGTGAGCCTCTGCGTGGTGCTTAGTTGCTGGCTGGGGTTAAACCACGACAAAACCCCAGCCCTGAATTTAAACCAAGCAACCAAAAATAACAGCCCTGACTTTAAAGTTACTTATGATGGAGAATATCACGTGCTTTTATGATGGTATTTTAATGTATAATTACTCTCAACATGGAAAGCATACAGCATCTTTCTAAGCAGCTTGAATTTCCTTGCATTGGATTGTGTTAGATTTTTCTCCTTGTGCTACTAGAGTGATGTCCCTTGTACTATTTGTGATTATGATCTAACCACTTCTTAAAGCTTAAAGCAATAAAAAACAGATGATGGACTTGAAGGACAAACATAACTAACTGACTCTTTTGTCTTGATGAGGAGGCAGGGACCGATAGAAAATGCAGACAAAGCTACTGAAGTTTTATTTTCTGAAAGTAGTTTTTAGTGCTGAACTCCTTCCACCTTTAACATCATCAGTGAGTCCCAAACCAGGAGAGGCCAGAGCAGTGCTACACCTGGAATAACAACTCCATCTACTGGCACATTGCAGTCCTGACCAGCTGGATTCAGTCAGTGCTGGTTTCAGCCTTCTACCTTCATATTTCAATTAAGAACAGATAATTTACACAGATTAAATTACTCAAGAGGAAGGCAGACATCAGTAATGCAGAGGAGATGAAGGAAAGAGACAGGCATGTAGAAAAAAAAGAAACTGAGATACAGGAGTCATTTGTCTGTACTCAGGAATATGACAGCCACTTTGGGGTCTTAGACAGAAACAATACAATAAACACATTTCCAAACACAGAACAAACCTACTTTCTTGTGTAATGACCTCAAAATAGCCATGGAATTCCTTCCATTCCTTTATTTGTGCTGCCTTAAACATTACCAGCATGAGATTATTTGTGGACACAAGTGACACCAATGAATTGGCTGGTTCACAAGCTCTGAGGGGGAAGAAAGGAGAGTACATACGTAAGCAATCAGTAAAAAACAAACAAACAAAACCCCAACACATTGCTCTCATTCTGTGCATAAATTTTCCACCAGTGCAGAGCTTACCTATTTCAAAGCCTAGTAAAAGCTCTACGCTCTTAAACACAGGAGTACCTGTTACAAGGCCAGTTAGAAACAGTATTGGAAAGTCACTTCTAACAAAAAAGAAAGAAATTGCAAACATGAAAAGGAAGATGGTCAGCTCTAGGAGATAATACTGACTTTCAGCCTTCACTCCAAGCAAAAATGAATGAAGCCAATAGTAACGAAAGGCTTGTAGAAAGAGAAAATTTATTTTATTAGACCAACAGATTTAGGTTGGAGACTGGGAAAGACAAGCAAGTTATTCTTCAAGTCAGAAATCAAGAACCAGAGCCAATCAACTAGTCTCATAAAAAAATGTTACTTTCCATATACATTAACTCGCAGATATCCTCAGTCCTCTACAAATACTAACAAGTCAGTCAACACCATCTGCTGTTTTATAGACAAGTCAGTGAGTGATTCAGATTACTAGAGGACAGCTCTCAAAGAGGACTGAAAAGCCAATGCTCTTTTTTGAGGCTTATTCACACACTGACAGGTCAGAGAAAAGGATTTCAGGGGTCAAAACACTGAGCTCTTCGTCTACTCGATGGACATGCTGCCTTCACCTTTTGGTATAACAGAGACCTATGGAACTAGCTACCAGGAATTTCAAACAAAAATTCCCCAAACAAGCCTACTGGATCATTAAAGAGAGGAAAAAAAAATAGAAAATCATTTAAAAAAAAAAAAGTCCACATCCCTCAACCCATCAGAGCTTCAACTCTAGATTTTAACAACCCTCTAAGCTAGTCAAATAGAGCAGCTAAAAAAAGCGCTGAACTGGTGAGTAGTGGTAAGTATCCAAAGAATCACGAGACTTAGTTTTACAGCTTCAGTCTTCATATGAAGAGCACTAATCTTCGTATGGAAGAAGAGTTTGCTTAGGGGAGGAAATTTTGACATTTTCTTTTAGTTAGCATCTGTTTCCTGATAAGAAACAGAAAATTCCGCCCAGTAATGCGTGAACTTCTTATAGTTCGGCAGCTAGGTGAAGATGAACTGCAGTTGAAGAAGAAAGAAAGATTTAAAGAATATTTGTTTCTTTTATTAGCAAGATCAACTTTTCCATTTCTTTAAAAAAAAAAAGTGTTTTGCCAGGTGGTGTGTGCATAATGCATGAAAAGCAGAGTATTTTTAACAAAACAAACCAAAACCCACCAAAACTGCAGTCAATAAATCTACAGGAAAAAAACCCCAAATGATTGTCAATGAATTCTCAATGAAAATTTATACTCACCGGTACAGTATCTTATGTTTGATTGGCATCAGAGAGTCATAAATGGTTAGCGAGTCAGTGATGCAGTTATCTGCTTCAATCTGAAGGGATACTATTGAAAGACGAATAAGATGGCCCACTGATGCAATCAGCTTAAAATAGCAGATCGTTCCCCCTGAGGTAGCATGGATATCCAGAGGAAAGCGTTCATGAAGGTGATCAGCATACAGATCATACATACAATTTGTTCCTGTGGAAATGTGACATTTTCAGCACTGGACACTCACTACAAAACTGTTAAATCCTCATTGAGTAGAAAAAAAAAAAAAGAAAAAAAAGAAAAAAAAAAACAAAAAACCCACCTAGAAATAATTTTAAACTAAGGCAACATATCAAAGCATAGCTAAATGTGAAAACAAAGTAGTGTATGCCACTCTTTGCATCTTAGTTACAAGTCTGTGGTCAAGGAAAAGTCTGTTCATAAAACTACAGAACACTGCAAACAGTGCTGTAAATAAGTCTTTGTAGGGTAGCTGCACAAAAGCACCACCATTTTGTACAAGTATTCTCAGTTAAAGATCTGTGGAGCCCCCAGAGGATAAAGTACTTAAATCAAATAATTGTTCACTGGAAAACATGCCTCAAGGCAGAAATCAACTGCTCACCCCTACAGAGATTACAAAATTTATACTAAATAAAAGAAAAACAAAATAAAAATCAAGCTACATTTTTTTATTACTCTGGGTGTTTTAGATCATTTTTCAAACACCAGGCTTCTCAATGTTTTATTGTTAAATGAGCTGTAAGTGCTACCACTAAATTCAGGTTCACCAATTCAGTCAGGTTGGAAGGGATGCTAGGACCTTTCTTGTTCAATGCCCTGCTCAAAGCAGGGTCAAAATTAATTCAGGCCAGGAGTTTGTCCTTTCAGGTCTTGAAAACTTTTGCAGCACTAGAAGTCACTGTTAGAAACAGAAGTGCCGTGAAATGTAAGCAATACAGCATAACCTACAAGCCACGTTTTTTCCAATTAAGCTGAAACAATTGTTGCTTTCAAGTCAAACGTATTGAAGTCTATTTCAATTCAATGTTGCAGCTCCCATTCAGGAAATAGCTTAGGGATTTTTTTGTTTGGTCATATCTAAAACTCTTAACATAACTCTTTGAAAGGTGAGGAGGAGGAAAATGCAAACTAGGATAATAAGATCCAAAGTAAATATTTGCATTAAATTCTGCCTATTAAAAAGACAAGTCTCTGAAATAGTTACTATCATGGAACACCAATTAGAGCACTGTGAAAGTTCACTGTCGATTGTTGACTCAAAGTAAATGTTGGCCTTTTAACCAGCAGTTAATCAAGGCAGGAAGTGGCAGGCTTTGTGTGACTTCCACTTCTAATTTGCAGTCTTGAAACTAATGCTATGAATGTTCATGAACAATCTGTAAGGGTCACATACCATTCAACTGAATTACAGTTATAACTATTTAAAGCTTTGGTTGAGCCATTGTTCTTCCTTCTTGTTCTTATCTCTTCCCAATAACATTCTTCTTTATAATAGTTATTTGTGCTTATTTACTTGCTTCTAACAAAGCTGGCTTTGATCATAATCTTTAGAATTATGCGACTGCAATCATTTCTACTAAGTAGTTAATAACGTGACGAGCTCACTGCTGGTGAGGAGCACGGTGCAGAGATTTTAGAGCTGGCTCTGGAACTAGAAGTAATGCAAGCATACCAGTTTGAAACCAAAGCTGGATACAGTCTTTACCCAAGCAGACCCTGCACAGCCAGATACCATAGCAATGCCAGTCACTCGCAGTAGCTGAAACTCTACAAATCCCTTCTCCAACCCAATCTTCAATAAATCTGCACTCCAGTGCTGTACCTGAAATAATAACTAGGTGCATCTTCATGCCAAAGTAACTCCATTGCTCTCAAAATACAACTAGGCGACGCACCTTCCTTCTACACTGCTGCATTAACACTTTCACTTCTGCACCATATTCTATGGTCCTGCACAGATACACTCAAGATACCGCAACAAATATAAGACTTTCTCAACTCCTGTGGCAATCCATGTTGTTGTTCCCCTGCAACTTCATTGCATACCATAAAGGCAGAGAGTTTCTCTATTTGTCACACTCACTGTCGCACCAAGACTCTTGGTCACTCTTATAGCAACTCAGGACATAAATGCCAAGGCTGAATTCAACCTTCTTAAATTAACACTGAACAGTATCTTTGAGTCCAAGACATGAACTAAAAGCTTTGTTCTCCACCTCTCCTCTGCCAGGAAGCTGCCAAAATGGTGAATTACCTGTTCCTGTTGTCGACCAATAATCTGACCGAAGACCTGCTACACAGAAAGACAGTTGTGTGAGTCTTCTCATTTACCCAAAATCCAGAATTCAGAGTTTAAATCAATCACACTTCTTTAATCATAACACTAAACACGCAGGACAAAACAGCTATCTCAACAAGGGAGGCTGCCCAAGGCCCCTTAATTTCTGCAAATTCTGCAAGCAGCTTTGGAAGTATCATGTTCCCAGACATCTTAGCACCTGAGGCAAGAAGAGACTGCATGTCAATTAAGCAGTCAAGTTTAATTGAAGGACTGAGACAGAGGTACCCAGGAGATCATTTTCTCACCCTTCACCACAGTCTTTTTCAGCTTTCAATTGGACAGAGTTGTTCAAATGAAGCTTGTTCTGTCCTTTGTTCACGCAGCTGAAAAATCATACAACATTTTGTAGCTAATTACATTAAACAAATACTTGAATCCTACATCACTAATTTCTTCCCCAGACAGGAATGGCACAGGAATTGTTTAATGAATGGGCAGCTTTATAATCTGTTTCTTAATCTTTAATAAAGGGATGACAAGAATCTCACTTTCAATGGAGGGGCTAAAAAGTTTGGTCCATGTGGAAACCTTAACCCTTCATCTTTTTTATAAAGCCACAGACTAACCCAAATCTGAGCTGGCTACAAGGTATCAGGCTTAGCTCCCGAGTTGGAACAGAAGCAGTCCAAGTAAAGGAAGTGTTGCAATTGGTGTTCACAGGGATACATTGTACCTTGATTTGACCTCAAATCTGGTTTTCATTTTCTTTTTCTTTTTTTTTTTTTAATCCCCCCCTCCCCCAATGATTTCAGTATTAGAAGCTAAAGATGCTGGGTAAAGATTTTGGTTTATTTCTAGAATTTGCTACTCCAAGAAAAAATGTTTGCTTAACGAAGTGTTTCCTTGAGGATATGGGTATGTGCTAATACTAACCACTAAGTACAATGGAGTCCATGTCAACCGCAAGGCCCTGCAGACTTCCCACCGAGGTCCGGTTAATGACACTTGTCTGAATGGAATCCTTTAAAATGGCAGCCACACAATCCTCACACAACGCTTGCCCTTTCGCCTGTGGTACCACAAATACGATCCAGAAATGAATAAGGAGGCCTCCATTGTTGTTGTTACTGAAATAAAAAGGTCCTACAGATTACCATCATGTTGAAAGTTTTCTTAAGGCTGGACTCTCAACACAAGCTTCTGAGGTACAAATTTAGAAGAGTATGGCTTATTTCCATCTTGCCTTGTTGCTTTGACACCCTGAATGTATTTTCTTTCCTAAAAAAAAATAAGAAAACAAACAAACAAACAAACAAAAACAAACCCAAACAAAGCAAGCCCAAAATGCACTCCTCACAGCCAGTTGGGCATCTTCACTAGGCTGACTTCCTGAGGGCTCCTGACTTTTGAGATTTATGGAAATCATCATATCTACTTGAATTAGAGCTGGATTATCTTCTAAAGACTACTGGACTGGAATAACTAATCCTCTAGCATTAATTGCATAGATAATATTAGAGTAAATGTACTTTATTGCAGTATAGGGATTTTCCCCTTCTTCTGTCAGTAGAAAACAGTTTTCTACCAATAACGTTACTTATAAAATACATGCAACTTGGTCAATAATACAGAGTTGTGCTCTAACAGCATGTTTAAGTGGTTAAACTTCTGTGTGACCTATCAGCCAAAGCATCACAAAACCTCTTTAGGGACATTATTTCTGTTTACCTTAGATTAGGCTCCTGGCGGACAAGGAACTGCTTATATGACTTCAGTTTGCCCTTACTTTTGTGAAATGAATTGGTACAGGTTATAAATGTATTTTGCTATCAGTACAAGTGCATAGCAAAGAGATTAAATAACCACCAAAAACAGCTTTCTCTTGTGGGCTCATTACATTATATACTACCCAACAGAAATACAATTACATTAACTACAGTTTTACCTGACTTCTGAAACTGTAGACTGCTTATAAAATTTGGAGAAAGAGGAAGTTGTGTAGACCAAGTTCATCTGAAAGAGAAAGTATTAAGCCAATGAAGATTTAGCATTTCTGAAAATCAGCCATACCTAGAGATGTTATATGCCTAGGCTTCCTAAGAACATCATCTTTTCCACCAAGAATATGCAATCTGCACACATTTCCAGACATACAGCAGCCAAGATAGGCAGAGCAGCAGACAAGAACAGACCAGCTCTGCAATGGACACATAACAAGTCCAGTATTCCCAGGAAACATCAAATCTTCTGCCCATGGCCCACTGACGTAATGTTTTTTCCAAATAAATGAGTTTTTAAAAGAGTGCACATTCTTTGCCCAGCAAATCCCAAACACAGAGGGCTTCCCTATCCTGATGTTGAAACTTAGGGCCGGTCTTCAGAAAATAAGCACATACTCATAACATTCTGTGTGTTAGTACTAAGGTGCAGTTAACAGCACATATCAGAGCTTTTTCCACAGAATCACAGAAAGACTGAGATTGGAAGGGACTGCTGGAGAGCATCTAGTCCAACCCCCCTGCTCAAAGCAGGATTAACTATACCACGTTGCTCAGGGCCATGTCCAGTTGAGTATCTGCTCCAGTGTTTGATCACCTTTACAGTCAAAATGGCTTTTCTAATGTTTATGTGGAATTTTCTTGCATTTCAATTCACTAACAGCTTCATATTAACATATTTCTTTCCAATACACAGTGTAATATATGTGGAGAAGGAAAAACTCTGTTCATTTCATGCTGTGGGACTGCCTTTGGGGAAAGCAAGCTCTCAATTCCACCAGTTTTTTGTATGTGTGTGATGGTGACAATAACCTTCACTCCTCTTGTTCAAAGAGGCACACTTCTAAAGCCACAAGGTGGCATGTACCTCAAGCTGTTCAGACCTCCTCCTGCTCCTTAATGGTTAAAATTAGTGCCCAAGGGACTGTAACATGGATTATTTTGAAGCAAAGGCTGTAAAAATCACATTAATATTAGTCCCTAACTTTTAGTGTTTGACACAGTAAGTTTGAACAATTATTTTAAGGGCCTAAATAAAATGGGTGGAGCTCAATCTTTCTCCAGATTAGGCTACCAGGGATTTTATATATTACTGTTACTATCAAAGGGGAAAGGAGCCTATCTTGAGAGGTTCTTCTACTACCACTCAGGGGGTCTCTGGGCCAGGAGCCATGAACAAAAGGGTTTCAAGGAGAAAACCAAACAAAAATCCCAATCCCTCCACATCCCTGCTAGCAATTTTAGCCAACAGTCATGTCACCAAGAAGTGCAGTTTCAGTTTCAATGTAAAATCCATTGGTGACTTCAGGCAAAGTTTACAGACAAAAAAAGCAATTTCCAAGTAGGAGGTGGTGACACCGGCAGTTCACACCTGCTGTCTGTCACTTCTCTTCACTATGTGTGACAATGGCAGGATGCTCTGGGACAAGAACAAGACACAAGGCTCAGGGCAGGTTAGAGAGTGGGAAAAGGACACTTCTTGTGCTTGCTGTCCGTCACCCCTGCCTGAAAGCACTTCAGTTGTTAACGTGCAGGACTAGGAAAACTAGACTGTCTACTTTCAGGTCTTTTGTGATTCAGCTTTTAGAGGGGGGAGGAAAAAAAGATAGAACTGGAAAACAGGAATGTGAGCTCGTATTATAAGAGGACAAAAACTTTGCAGCTATTCAAAAATCTCTCGGTTGCATCTGAAGCTGTTTTTTTTTGTTTGTTTAGCAGTTTTCGTACTATTGCTTGAATCCTTATGCAGACAGTGCTGCATTTCCTGGCATTAATGTCTTTTCCTCCCTACATCAAATGTCTTTAAAGTCAAATTCCCTTTTAACCAAGATTTCCACCCCTCTCTTCCCACTGTAGAGCAGCCTTAACTGCCTACAACAGAGTGCTATTTCTGCTTTGACCGATGCAAGGTGTTTGGGAATAATAATGGTCTTTAGAATACCTAGCATCAGAAGGAAATGTAAATGTAAATATGTTTGAGAGCTCTAGGGTAATTATAGATGCTTTAAGGCAGAAGACTAGCAGCAGATACCAATTTAAATGCAAAAGACTTCATTGGTATCATGTCTCAAAAGTGGCAATTAAGTTTTGAAGGGCTTTTGTAGAGTTCTATTCATAGACCCCAATTTGTGGGGGGAAATATGTACAATTTTCAGTACAAGTAAACAGACCTTTTCAAAACTCAGTTTGTGATTAACAAACTGAAAGCAGTCAGTTCCTTCCTACCTCCAGATAGCCACCCTTTGTACATAGTCTTCCAGAGGGGCAAAAAAAGAAGGGGGGGGGGGGGGAAGCAGCAGAGCACCACAGCAGACTCAATGACACCTGAAAGTCACACCTCTTGTTCACAGCCCTGATCTTTTTGCTAGCCAAGCAGCCCACTCATCTTACCACGTGCTGCACATTCTGTGCCATGGAGAGGAATTCTTTCGACTCCTTCTGCCTATATTCTGGGAGAAACTCTATGTTGGCAACACGAAACAGTCCAACAAAATACAGTGCATCTTTGTTTTCTGCCTGAACTGCAAGAAACAAAGGTGACAGTTAGCCTTTTTTTTTTTTAAACTTTTTATTAAAATAACAATGAGGTTTTTTGTGATTAAATTCTAAACCAAATTAACCTGTTCAGCCTTACAGTGGAAACAACTACCAAAAGAACACTACGTTTTCACAGCCAAACCATTCTAGATGAGTACTACAATATGAAGGTTAATTGAGCACCTGTTCCCCACATACAAGGTAAGATATTGCCATACAAATGAACCAGCATAATGAAGGCAATATCAACATCCAGGTGCTGGAGCATCCCTAAGGAATCTTAGGCAGTATCGGCATCAGGGTTCTAAAGGGGAGAACATAGCTTTTACTGCCCAATTAGACACATTTGTATTTTACTCCCCTTTAATGCCTTTAAATCTATTCCGCATGAGGGACAAAGGACTTACCTGACCTTCAGCAAGCCAAGAAACACAGTGGAAGTCAAAATTCCTGAGCAATCAAGCTCATAGGAACTGTCAGATCTGTGCAATTAGCTAGCACATAAAAAAATGTTTTGCATAATGCTTAAAAAAAAAAGTCACACTTCCTAAAGCCAGCAGCTCTGCCTGCTTTTATAATTGCTTGTTAAGTCTTAACAAAGGCACGCAAAAGTCTTTCAGGGCCCATTTAAATAAGTTCCATGTTTATTTTAGAAACAGCCTTCAGGACAAGTGAGATCCTAAACCCAACTGAGAGTGCTATTGGGGACAGTGATGTATGAAATTGGCATGAGCTTTCAGCAACTCACCAATGAAGAGCCACAGTAATGTCCAGGTTACAACTCCTAAAATGAATAGAATGAGGGTAAAGAGAATTATTTTGTTTTGAAAATTCCACAGCAACTTATCTTTTTTCTTCATTTTCAATTTGCCATGTTTTTTCCTTGCCAGAATCCTCTTTGCCAACTTGTCTTCTGCAGCTACCATTTGGACTGAGATGTTGACTACCTAAAATAAGGTGAAAGACAACAAAAAATGTGGAACATTTCTAAGAGCAATTGACTGAGCAACAGCTAGAAGAGATTCCCACATAAATCTGTCTGTTACTGCATATACACAACTATAATTAACTTAGTAGCTGTTTAAAACTCCAGTCAGAAAGTAAGGTCCTTTTCTTCCAAACACTTGCAAATGTAACAGAGTCAGTCCCTATTGCATAAGGATGTAAAAACACAACATACCCTAGGATAACAGCTCAACATGCAACAGCTACCCAGCATTAACCATATGAACGAACGCTGATATCCTTGTGCATACCTCATTAGTGTGAAGTAAATTCTCCCTCTTTAGACCAGAGGGTAGACAACGTTGAATTACCTTGCACTGTCTGCAGCCAAGATGCAAACACAGACAAGTACTGTAGAACGGCAGCTCTTCAACAGCAGCTGAGTAACATAACCTAAGGTGGTCTCTCATGACCCAAACCTTTGCTGTGCTTATGCAAGTTTGGTGCAGAAGCAGACACACATTCAGCCATTCATTCCTCCTTTTGTGTGAAGTGGGAGGGAGGGATTAGCACGATATTCAAATAGTCAATCCTTGTTCCAATAGCATGGCTTGTCACTTCCCTGCTAAGGAACCAGGAGACAGGTACATGCACACCTTCCAGCTCGTGGTCAACACGACACTGCTGTTCCCCCAAAAAATTTTTAAAAAGCTACTTTCTTCTCAGACCAGAACTGTCCCAATATGAGTGGGTTCAATCCATTCATTTCTCAGAAAAAAAGTTCCACTTCCTTTCAGGATGAGGAGCAGTGGGTATGGACAGCCTCCTCCTGCATGTCCAGCTCCCTGTGGGAAGTTCCTTCCATTGAACAGGAGGACACAGCAGAAGTCTTTCTGGGATGGGACGAGGACAAGGTCTTCACCTGGTTATCCAGCCCTTTGACAGTTTATTTTGAACTACAGTGCCAGATTTTCTAAAGCTAGGTTCAAAGTATCTCTTGACCATCTTAACTAGGTACAAAAGACTACTATGTGGCCATTTCTGTATTTGCAGCAGCAGTTTCTCCTTCCTGTAAGTATCATACCTATCTACACTTTGGTCTGTTCTGGAAAGCCTGTACCAGACACTCCCCCATGCATTTTCCTCTGCAGGAGATAATCCATGCATTTAAGCATACAAATAACGTCTATCAGTCGCTGCAGGCACAGCAAGAGGTGCCTGGGGAAATCTCTGGGACTTCATAAAATTCCCTCTTGGAGATCTTCTGTGATAGTCAAATACTCTGTTGTGAGATCAGCTAAAGGTTCAATCACCTTTTCTCAAGTAAATTCATTACCTCATCTCTGCAGAGGTTAACTGGCAAATTCCTGGACCACTCAGGGCATTAATGACCAAGTGCACTGGGTATGAACACAGGCATAGCTGTGATACCCAGCTGCACCAGAATTAGAACTATAAAAAACCCCTTGACTCGCCTCCTTATATCACAACTATAACATAAGTTACATAATATTACCACATCAATACAGAACGCTCAGGAACAATATTCCAAAAACATGTTGATGCTAGTGAGAGGGAAGCTCTCAAGAGGCTGCATTAGGATGTTGTGGGTTCTCCATGACCGGAGGTGTTGACAAACACCAGTCAGCAAGCTGCAGCAAGAGTTTTAGTGCAAAGTCTTCCATGAAGCACAAAACAGACTTTGAGACAAAAAGACCTGGCTCAGGACCTCATATATACAAGGATAAATCTGAACTTCACCATCTTAAATATAAGGAAAAAGCTTTTTTGTTTGTTTGTTTTGGTCTTACTCTTTGGAATAGCTTAACTCCTTTCAAGGGCATTTTCAAAGCGGGTCTTCCCCCCCCCCCCCCAGCTGATTTTATGCCACTTGTGGGCTAGGACCTACTCAGAGGTATGTCATCTCTCAGCGATGCAAGTCAGGAATCTCTGACAAAGACCAATGATAACTGGCGTATGATTTTCTCGAGGTGCACATAGGCTCGCTCTGCTGAGGGACACACCCCTGTCCCATCACCTATCCCTTTCAGCGCCCACACAGAAACACACCAAAGAGTTCACAACCACACCAGAACAGACCCACGTACAACAGCACAGACCTTGACTTGGGCAGGTCTGGCTGTTCCCTATACTCAATAGACCCTTCTTAGCCTCTGCAGAGCTACAAGGGGTTGGCAGCGAGGAGAAAGGCTGCAACCAGCTGCCAGGCTATTTACCATCATTTCATTCTTTGAAGCCTCTCAGAAGGTACACTGCAAGAGCCTGTGACCTGATGTAGACTAAAAGGTGTGGACACAAGACTCAGTTTTCATCCCTACTAACTATATTTCACTTGGAGGGAGAAGACTATGAAAGTCAGGAGGTACCCAGCTAAGAACTGCACTCCAAGTTATCAACATGGGATGCTAAGTTTAACACAGAGGCTACAAGAACTGTGCACTGATGGAGCTTGACGCCCAGGAAATGCCAAAGACAATTACTAGCCATTAGCAAAAGCAGTGCTGTGAAATAATCTACAATAAGTGGTTGTTTCCTTCTGCCCAACACTAGTAGAGCCGTATCTGGAGCACTGTATGCAGTTTTGGGCCTATCAGTATAACAGAGATGTTGATAAACTGGAGTGATTCCAGGAGAGGGCCACCAGGAGGCAAGGGGCTGGAGGATATGATGTACAGCAAAAAGTTGAGAGCCCTGTGGTTGTTTAGCTGCTGACAAGAAGGCATAGTCAGTGAGTAAATCTAACTATAGATTTCCCTACCTAAAGTGGGTTATGGAGAAGACAGAGCACCACTTGTCTCACTGATGCACAGTGAAGAGACAGCTGCAACAGTTACACATGGCAGCAGGGGAAATTCCAGCTGGAGGAGGGGAGGGGTGGAGAAAAGAAAAAAAAAAAAGAAAATTGGATTTTAACCATGAGGGCCATACGCCTGAGCCATGCCCAGAGAGGTCAGGAAACCTCCATCCCTGGAGATATTCAAAACTCAGTGGGACAATGCCTTCAATAAAAGAGCTCTGTGTACCCAGTAGTGCACTTCACAGTTTCTTCAAAGAAAACATGAAAACACTGAACCGGAAGATCTGAGACTCGTATGTTCTATCTAGGTAATTAACTGCATTTGTTTTGCACATTCTCAAGAAGGACTCAATTTGTCCGTCTTCTGTATTTTTTAAAAACCATGTTGAGTACAATTCTAGGTAAGGATGAAAACAAAATTGCCTATTTGTTTAAAGCTCTGATCTGTCATGTAAAGTTCCCTTATACACTCAGGCGTTCAATAGGACAGCTTAAGAGAGGCCAATGAATGCTCAGTTCTGACATCTGAGATTTGGGCCACTATGGATCAACGGGAACAGTTGCTGCTTTCATCAATATTCCCCCAAGAATATTTTATATTTAAGTTTTTCCATGTCATTCCTTTTTGTAGCTGTAGATCTAACCAGACAGATTTATTCTTAAAAATTAGATACCAAGTTCCCATCAAGGATTGTTAAAGACTGCTCAAGATTGACATCACTGGACTATAAGGATGCACTTGAAACAAATAACGTTTTCATTGCATCTACTGCAATTCTAAACTTATTTTTAAAAAACTGACTTCATGAATCAAGGCTTGCATGGCAAAGTTGTCTGTTACACAGGATTCATAGGAATATTGAACGCGATGCTCTGCATTTTAAATATCTCCCAAGGTTACATTAGTTTACCATAAACACTTTATAGTATGAAAAACAAGGGCAAAGTTGTTTCCTTCCCTCAGTAAGGATCACAGCTCTTAATTCAGCTTTCCTTTCTACTGCAACTTAGTTCTTGTATTCTAGAATTGGTTTCCAGTTGAAGCTGCAATTTGACTATCACCATGCACTAAATTATTTAATTACTTCTTTGTCAAGAGTTAACACTCATGCAGTAATCCCCTTCTGTATCTTCTCAGGGAAAAGCAAAACACTTTACCTGCTTTAAAGTTGCCTTTCTTGCCTAGAAATTGATTTCTTTTTGGAAAAATGTGCTGCCATGACACCAATAAAAACTTTTCATATTGTCACACTGACATTCCCATCACTTCAGTTGTCTGAAAATACTTGTTACTAGCAAATCTGAAGATATGCAAACATACGTTGACAATTTCAGATTGAGTTATAAACCAGAAAGTTATAACAAATCAACTGGGATGTTAAGTTTAATACTTGAGAATTAGATCATAAGAGATCTAATAGTGTCAAGAAGTGTATGAAATCAAGAACGCTTAAGTCACCTACTTACACTTAGTTCATCTTCAGGTTTAGCTGCTGGGTGATCATTTTTTTCATCCATTCCAGCAGAATTAATTTTATTGCTTGTCCCAGCTGAAAAAGAGCCTTGCACCTTTTCGCAGGCACTACTCCTACTTCTGAAGCTGAAGACAGCTAACAGCAATGTCCAGGACCAAGAGAGGCATCAATTTACTTTGATGAGTTTCCAATTGTAATCTCATCTGCCCTGTTGCTCTTTGGTGAATATTAGAAGGATGCTATCAAGTAACTTTAGATATCAAAGTGGGACTGAATAAATAGACTTTTCATAGTCTTTTTAAGCTGAAATAGACTCCAACTTGTTAAAACAAAATCACAGTGCTTAAATCTATATATCATTAAAACTTCACAAAATTAGCTGCCATAAACAAGAACAGTAGCAAATAAAATGTAAATATGAGAGCAAAATCATGCAACTAAAGAAGGAAAATAAATTTAAGCACCTTGAGTAAGAGTGCTGCAAATAGCAGATAACCATTGCAAACCAAGAATAGTATTTTGACTCTTTCCCAGAATTTCATAATATACCTTTTGAACACTCATATTTGGTTATTTTATTGTAATGGAAAAATAAGCTGCTCTAGGCAACATATTTCATATTGTTAAAACAGATCAGGCTTCAAACTGAGAATCCTTTTTGTAATCAGATGCAGGAAGTCACTTGTACCATAACAGTTCCATCCTGTTTTCTTTGGTAATTAAATATTTATAGAGGATGTAAACCAGTACTTTCCTCAATGGATGCTAAGTATAGACCTGTCTTCACTTTTAAGTGATAACCAACCTCAGTGCCTTTCTTGGGTCAACCTCAGAACTGGCACTGGAGAAATGCCAACTTTTCCTTAAAAAAATAAAACCCTTCTATTAATTTATCTTTGAAGATATAAAACTTAGACTAACATTCATAAAAACTTTAGCAACATAGTGGTGTAGAGGTATAGAAGAGAAAAGAGGTAGTCAGACCTCATAAAAGGTGAGCTCCAGGTGTGATCCTCCATCTGAGTAACCAGCAATACATGACTTCAGCTACAAGGCAAAAAATCCTACAGTTAGATAACTTACTTGTAAACTAAAATATTTCTTATCTGTGTCTTAGTCTTTGGCTTATGCCCTGAAGCACAATATTTATGTCCTCAGTCATTGTTATTTGTTCTAAAACTGCAACATATTTTAATCACATGAAGTGATACTTTAAGCTCTGGGCTTTATTAATGCTTTAGTAGCATAGGAAAATCTATTAATTTATTGCATATTATTATATATAATTGCTTCCAACTCCCACTTTTTTTTTTTAATTATACTTAAATTTTGGGGGACTACTGTGGTTCTCTTAAAGTGTCCATGTAATTCCCCAAAGCCTTCCACTATCCTGTACACAGGGAGTTACTAGGATACAAATGGCATTTCAGAAGCTGGCCCATAGATTAAAAGAGCACTGTGCATAAAAATACTTTCCCTTTGTCTGTATCAAAGTCTTTTGCATGTTTATTCAATAAGTCCTTTATGCTCTGAGGCAGCACAGTTATCACATCCAGATTTCACTTACCTTCAGCTGTTTAACTTCACATATTTTTCTCCTGAGAAGATAAAAATAACCGTGGTGTTTGTTATTGAAGTAGCAACAAGACTCAATCAAAAAGTATAGCATTAAATGTGTGCTTTAAACCTGGTAAGAAAATTATATGCTATTTTCTCTAGATTACACAGAAAGGCTGACGTGGAAGTTACTTCCATTCCTTCAACAAGGTAAATAACGTTATTATACACCTTTCACATACGGAAGGTGTATATGGGCCGCTTGCATGAAATAAATAAATGAAGCTAAAAATAAAATGATGGAGAAGGAGGAGGAGGAGGTCCTCCAGGTGCCAGAGCAGAGATCCATGCTGCAGCCTGCGGAGGACACCACACTGGAGCAGATGGATATTCCCGAAGGACTGCGGCCCATGGAAAGCCCATGCTGGAGCAGAGGAAAAGAGTGAGAAAGAAGGAGCAGCAGAGAGAAGCTGTTGTATGCTGACCATAACCCCTATCCCCACTGTACTTACTACTCAGGGTTTGGGGGGTGAGCAAGTGGAGGAGTTGTGAGTGAAGAAATGAAGTTGAGCCTGGAAAGGGGGGAGGAACAGTGTTGTTTCAATGTTTGCCTTTTTGTTTCCCACTACCCAAATCAGTAGTTACATTTTTATTTTAACCGGCAATAGATTAAGTCAATTTTCCCCATGTTGAGTCTCGTTTGCCTGAGACAGTAACTGGCAAATAGTCTCCCTGTCTTCATCTCAAACCATTATTTTTCTCTCCTTCCTGTTCTTCCCTTTTTCTCCCCCAATCCTGCTGAGGAGGGGAGGGAGGGACTGAGCAGCTGGGTGGGAGTTTGGCTGATAGCCACAGCTAACCCACAACAGTGTTACAGCACATGGTGCTTACTTCCCCCTCTCCTCCTTCTAAAAAGCAAAATTAGGGTTTGAGGGTTTTTTTTTTTTCCAAGATAAGTGCATTCCATTTCCAAGTAAACCTAAGAATAAAGAGGTTGGCACACTGAAATAAAACATGAAGCACATTAGAAATAAAATCATCTCATGAAAGTGAGCACTGCTCTTTCCTTCTGTTTCATTAATTGCATGTTCCCTATATAAAAAAGTTTGAACATTAGAAAATTCAAAGCTAATGCAAACCATAGGCTTACTCTCTCAGGTTCCCCTGATAGATACCAGTGATTCTGGGTCAGCTTGAAAAGTTAATATGAGCCAAGTATTCAATTTCTGAGCTCTGTGGAGAAACGTACTTTCACATAGGTCCGCCTGAAAGGGCCGCTGGCTTTAAGCCATTACTTGGTACACATGAACTGGTATTAAGCAGCTTGATTTTATCTCCTGCAAGTAATGCATATCAAAACATGACTCTTATCTCTTTCTGACCCAAATCAACATAACACCTATGGTGATTAGTTTCAGAAGCATCCTATTTTCTTGCCCTTGTCACGGCTTCCAGATCAGTTCCACCTCCTCATGCTTTGCTACTACTACAAAACCCACTGTCACAAATCACAGACTTCTCAATTTATTCACACAATGACAGTGACACTTGGTTTTACTTGCATCATTCTCTCTTAGGGCTGTGGTTTCCTCATGCACATCTGTTTGGCAGCCTGACTTTCTGTTCCTTCTCTCTCCAAGACCCACACACAACCAGGGGCAGCCTGTTAGTCTAATCTGTGACCTCCCCAGCCCACCGAGTCCCTGATTAAGGGAAGGGCTACAGCAAATCTATGTGACAGCCTCAAGCCACAGCCGAGATGTCTGCCTATATTACATACAGGTCATGGAGGAAGCCGGAATACCAGTGATTCAGCTCTCTAGGAGAAAAAACTTGTCTTGTGCTGCACAAACCTAGTGCTATGCTAGGAGAGAGGTAGGGTTCATTCACCCATCTCAGACTGTATAGAAGTTAGGCATATAAATCCAAGTTTGTTTTCTAGACTCAGTCTATATGCAGTGGTGACAGAGAAACATGCAAAACAGAGAAGATGAATCACGCTTTCACCACTGAGTACAGATAAAAAAAAAAAAAAGCAGTTATCTTATCAAACCTATCATCTACCAATCCTCTCTGTGTAATAGACGTCCTTCCCTTCTGACCAAAGCTGCCTTTATGACCAATTCAGAGGCAGCCTTTCTTGCTCCTTTAACTGATAGGATCCTAGAACCAGCTTGCCAGCATCAGCAAGCTAACACATCAGGATACTCTAGAGAGCTACTAACCTCAGCACTACATTTTTTCCAAACTTCAAAAGTGACAGTTTGCTTGTACTTCACAATCTCCCTTTACTAAGCAGCAATGTCTAACAAGCTGCACAAAAACATGGGAGGAAGAAGCATCCATACACAATGCAAAATTAATTCTACTAAAACATGGTTTTAGTACCTATAAGAATTCTCTTGCATAGTGATTGTATCTGATTTTCTTTAATCAAAACTCAGGTAAAGCACAGTTCTTAACATGTCTGTGAAAACTAAACCAGGGTTTAAGTGATGATTTATGATAACATTTGAGAAGGCATTCATAAAGATTCTTAAGTCAATCAATTTTCATCAGAGCTGACACAGACTAACACTGTATGATTGCATATTTTGTCCCTTGAACAATTTCTTCAAATTACAGCCAAGATTACTTCCAACAGAAGAAAAGGTTTTGGCTGTCCTTCCAAATATCCCAGCTGAATTTGTAATTCAGCTTCATTTTGAACCTAGAGAAGGTCAAATACCTATACCTTCGATAAGCATGTACTAATAATAACTGGTGTGGTATTAATAGTCTGCAAAGATCTGCGTACACACAGGCAAGTCATTAACATTTTGGATACATCTTTTACATCACAGGAGACAGAACCAGCACACAATAGCTGTTTCTTTAATTTTTTGGAAGCTGAAATTGTGAGCAAGTTGAAATGAGGCTTTTACCAAAGTATGGAAGTGGGTGGCAATTGATTACTAAATACTAAATTATTAATAATTGTCTACTAACATATGTTTCAGCATCAACTTTCAACCTCTGTCTCCTCCTCCACTGAACGAATACCATGCTGCTTGGTTTCAAGATCCTTGCCATCTGGAGATGGAGCTTCAAATCACAGTCCTCCTATTTATTTTCTTCTCATTGGGCTCTTAATTTCTGATTTCTGACAATGCTTGACTATGCACTAGAGGCCTCTGATGTAACAAAACAGTTTCCAACAGACAAAATCATCTTGGAAATTACAGGCAATTGAGCTGTCTTCAAAGATGCAGACACAACATGTAACAGCCGTTGATAGAGCGTATCACCTGAAATGAAGCAGCTGACCGCCTTGCATAGGCAGCTTGCCTGACTGCTAATAGAGCTATTTTGCCTTGCTTATGCAGGCTGAGAACAGCTTAGTTATTTGTATCCCCAGCAATTTAAATTAAAATAAAAAGGCTAAGTGAGCACATCTTTTGGGCACAGTATCCATTTATCAGTCTGTGGCATTTTAAGCACAGACAGTCCTGCTATTCCATCAGTTAATGGTCTTGCACCACCCGCCTCTTATTGGGGCCACTAGCTAATTTTACTCTCATTTTCTCTCTTCCTTATGTGAAGCTGGACAGCTATGTGTGGCAGGGAAAAAGACAAGTAATATTTACACAGTGTACATGAATCATACTACTAGATTAAATGTGGCTTGTTAGGAGAATCACAGTGCTAGGAAACCTGCTGTATTTCAAATAAAATATTAAAAAAATAGAGTTTCTACAATAATGAGGTTGACCCAGCTAGCACTGAAGCCAATAACACCCGCTACAGAAGCCATGTCATGGCAGTGCTTCGGCCAAGCAAAAGCAACGTTTGTAGCTTTTCAGGTGATGAGATGTGCTGATGTGCAAACTCCCATCTATCAGAGTGCTCAGTCACGTGTGCTTGGATAGGTCAGGCCTGAGCAGATTTTGACAAGCCAAGTCAAAACACTTTTACTGGTGAATGTGTCTGTGCTCCCCCCTGCAAATCACACTTCTGTTGATGACTTGGTCCTTAACTGGTGCCCTATCGAAAGTGAAGAAAGATGAAACTTGTAAGTTCAAGGCTTCGGCTTATAAACAGTGCTGTCCAAAAGCATTGGGTTTCTGGGGGTCTTAGCCCCATGGACGTTATGATTAATGGATACCCCACTCTCTATCATCAAACCCTATGCACCACACAGAAGGCAAACAGGAAAACATCTCTCTTCCCACACTTCCATAGCAGTCAGTTGCCATAACAGATGCCCAGCTGAAACCATGCTACTGTTGACTGCAAGTGAACTAAAGATATCTCACTCATGTATGCAGGACTGCAGTGTCTCCCCCAGGAAACACTGTGCCCAAGGCCCCTGCAAGCCTCATGCCAGCCTAGCCCCAGTGTTTGCCACAGATAAGTTTCCCTATAAATCACTAATGTAATCTACTTGTCCTGCCTTTCCACAGTTGCATTTTCATTGCAATTAAGCAGAGAGTACCTCCGATACCCTGGAAGAAAACCAGCACTGGAAGTTTAACTCCTTGTCTTCCCTCCTCTCTCTTTCAAAAACCTACCCATGCCCCTTCCTTTCAGTCTTGGCCTTTCATATCATTTCTGTTTCTCTGATCATCTTCTAAGTAGGAGGAGAGAACAAAAAAAGCCTGAAAAAAACCCTGGAGCTTTTTCTGGCTTCATTACTTCCACCTAAAAGACCTCAGCAGGGCACTCAGGCCACCTGTGCCACTTTTATCCCTACTCTGTCAGGTCACAGAGTCCTGCGATGTTATCATCCAGGCAGTGACAGACTACAGCAAGCACATACAACTTTACACTGTTAAGGAGCAGAACTGGTATTTTCTTTTTTTAAATTTTGTTTTTAAAGCAAGTAACTTGAATTAACCTACTATTAAACAATAAGATTATTTGCACTTCCATGTGTTAAACAAGCTGTTTCACTCGGTCTGGTGAATTTGGGGGCTCAGTTTCTTTGTTCAGGGTTATGGGGCAGCTCGACATTCCATCCCTTAAAAGAAACTGACACCCCTGTTGTCATCCCTCACCCACCAAAAGTTTGATAAGCAGAGTACCCAGAAGACCTACAGAGGTTAATTCAAGGACTGAAGAAACATACTTGACAGGGAGGGACACCAGGAGGTTAGTCCAGTTAATTTGACAAGGAAAAGTTTAAACAAAAGTATTTTTAGTGTTTGAATTGCATAGCTCTGTCATTGGCAGGCTCCTCACCAACACAAAGAGAATTTTAAGTGCTGGCAGAGGCAGGGCAGTGCAACTAGATAACTCACAAAAAAAAAATCTGGTATTCAGAATAAAAACCACACACGAGCACAGACAAACCAGTCGAGATGAACCACTAGCGAGGGCTGTTAACCGTGAATACAACTGACCAAGAATTGCACTGACTCCCGTTCACCAAATTGCACGGTCCCGTGTTCAAACTGTTTTTCAGAGATACTCCTGATGTTCTAGTTGGTCATCGCAGTCCCCTCTGACCTTGACACCTCAGCTGCAGGGACACAAATCTTCATTAGGGGTTGATCAGCAGCTTGAATATCTGCTCGTGCCCTTGGGCTGCGTGCAGTGCATTAACAGGCAGAAGTTAGGAGAATCTGGACTGATGGAGACAAAAATGAAAGTCTAAACACAAAACTCATTACTGTGGTCCACATAAGCTGCATTCATTTCTCCCGCCTGCTTCTAGGTTCTGCATTATAGACATTGCTGTTTGCATGTTGGTTAGAGCAGCAGGACTTCAAAGGGCTGGATGTAGTCATGATCTACATATGGCAGTGTCCTTACGCATTCACTGTCATGTGCTGAAATTGCAAGAACTAAAGAGCTTTTAACAGGAGGGAGCTACAGCCCCGTCCACTCCATTTGCAATGTCATCACAGAGCCCTGACTAAAAATACGCTACCATAGTTTGAACTAGAGCTGAGGGGGTTTTGTTTTGTTTTTACCTTTTGTGTATGCTGTGTGGAAATTCGGCAGAGAGAAGCACCCTTCCCAGCCCTTAGGTCTCCATACAGACTCAAGTCAAAGAGCTTGTGAACCTACCTCCAGCACTGTCATGTTATCCAGCTCCATCACTCAACATCTCACAGCAACATCACTTGAGCTAGCTCTGTGGACAAAAGCTTTGTCTGGGATTTAAATATTGTATTTTTCCACAAGCAGGCCCTGCACCATATTCTTTCTTTCAAATAAACAGTCCTATGTCAGCAAGTTCAACCCGCTCAACGTTAGAGCCAATCACCTCACAAAAGCGAATCAAGACCATTGGGGAAATCAGTCTGATCAGCAATTGGCCAAACTGGGGAAGCCACCTGAGATTTGTCAAGGATCAGTACTAGAGGATCAGGAGCTTGTCATGGGAAACAGAAGCTGATCACACATGTATGAGTACAGTGCCTAGAAAAGATAGCAGGTCACGTAAGTTCCACTTGCCTACTGCAGTGAAATTTCAGTATCCTTTGTTGTCTGGAAAGCACAGGCTAAGATCCCCATACTATATCCATTGTGTACAGTAATGTCAGCACCTGCCAAGACTCTGTGCTTCCTCTGTGTAACAGAGCAGAGCTGAACATTGGTGTGGCTTGACCTTCAGGCACAGGGAGCTCCCTATATCCACTTCCATGTTGGCCAGTCATCTTCCTACCTTTGGACTGTCCAGACTTGTAGTGGATTTATGTTAACAGGCAACAGGGAATCCTCCATGTGGTGTTTTGCCAAGTCAAAAGGAGAGGAGAGCTAATTTAGGATCATCTGAGATGCTGGCAGAGCCACCCTCCTAAGAGCTTTTACTGCCATGGCCACATAACAATACAAACAAGACAAAAAATACCTACAATTTTACATGGACAGCCTGAACCCCTCCTCACATAGCTTAGGATCTTGTGCAGCCTCATGGTGTCTCAGCTCTTAGTCTTGCGAGTGACGTGCAGGGCTGCCAATATTTCTCCTCCAGAACCGGTACCGTGAGGCAGCCATAAGCACCCCGCTACCCTTACATACTTATGCCGAACCCTTCACATTGTTGGGATCCTGTTCAAGAGGCCAAATTTCTGAACTTGTCTCGGTCTGATCATTTCTCAAACTTTTTTCTAGTAACATTTTTAAGAATAGATTTAGACTCCAATTTCCGTATCTTTTGGGGGGCAGAGGAGAGGTAGAAGACTGTATGTACAACATGATTCCTATGGTTTAAATTGGTTGTAGAAACTGTATTTTTCAACAAGTCTTCATAATACATTGCATTTTCAGTGCAGCCCTCCTTCTGAGGATTTTAAAGGACTCTCAGACGCCACAGTAAGTCTCAGAAGTGCTTTGCATTTGTAATGAATCCCGAGGGAGGAAACATGATTCATTCTGTAAAACGCCAAGCAAACAGCAGTAGCCACGGCCTTTATCTCAAAGGACAAAGTGTAGTTACAAGCGCCCAGTTCATAAGTAATGTTCTAAAGAGCTATTTTTGGAGGTAATTTTCCTCACTCCAAGGAGCAAAACAGTTTAAAAAAAAAAAAAAAAATCCTGTTCTTTTGGAGGTCCTGGTTTCCTTTTGATGGATAGACACTCATCCATCTCAGAATAAAAACCCTTTAGCAGGAACACTGTCTTGTTTCTTTGTTCTTTCAGTAGCTCCCACCGGACACAGGAACAGCTTATCCCAGTGCAGGAGCTTTGCCTGTGCAGAGGTGAGGTTCTGGAAAGAGCATGTGCATTTTGCTGTGCATTCAGTCTTATTTTTAGACAGCCAAGTAAACAAGCGAATGCCAGTTCTCTTTAAGCAATGTACATTACCAGTCTCCGCTATGAACAACTCCCCATTAATGCAAATAAAGATCTGCCTTCCCTCGTTCCCAGCCAAGATGACAGGACTTTCACCTTCACTTGCTACATATAGGTTTAAATTAGAAGTATTAAGTGAGAATATACAAATGTTGACCAAAGGGACAACTAAAATTCGAGACCCTTGGTGACCTGTGATGACAGAAGGAGTGGTATTGATAACATTAAAGTCTGACTGGTTTATATTTCCATTTGTAGAGGTCATTCATCTCCTCCTCCTCCCAAATGAGGGGGATCCTCCTTTTTCTAATAGAGCAGCTAGCTCCCCTCCTAGGAATCCCCTCCACTCTAATCTTTTTTTTTCTGAGAACATCTTTTATTCTGTCCATCTTTCCCTATATTTCTTGGGTTATTTCAAGCCTGCTCACTGGAAGACAACTTTAAATCCATCTATTCTTCTAATTAATTTACTTACTAATTCACATTTTTTTCATAAAGACCCACCACATGTATAAAACAGTCAAGTCAGCAGCAGATAGGTAATGTTTTCTTTTGGTTTTCTTTTCTATCAGACCATATTTCCCCTGCACCACCACCTTTTCAGATTTAAACAAGGAGTCCAGGAATCAAAAAAATACCTTAGTTTTCTCTGCCCGTTATGGGGTATTGCCTGCATCATCCCCCCCTTACACCAGTCATGACCACTGTAGTTCAGTTCCTCGTAGACTTTGCTGAGTACACAGTGCTCTGTTGGGGGCTCACATCTCACCACCATGATGTTGCAAGTGAACAAAGAAACCCAGCTGTTTCCATCCTCCATTTTCTGATACTCTAAAAATATGACTGCAAGGAAAGGTTTTGAAGTTTAAAGCACACTAACTGTTCTCAGCTGACCTTAATCACACGTTATACCTAGTACAGATTAAACTAACAATATCATTTTAAGAAGATTGTCCTAAACAAAAAGCTAAATTGCTCCTTTCATTTCAAAATTACTATGAAGAAGGTAACATTTCCTGAAATTCATTGTCTTCAAAACTAAAGATTCATTCTAGATGAGTGCTAAGGTTTATGATTCATCCCATTATAGCTAGTACACAGCCTCTTAAAGAAAATAGACAATGTTCAGAACCAAAACCTCCTTCTTCCATACCTCCTGCTTTTGTAAGAGACAGTATTTATACTTAGTTGAAGGGCATGAGCCTCATCACTCCTTCAGTTAAGTGCTCCCTAGGCCCATTTATCTCCAGCTAATAATCCAATTTGCCTGGAGGTACTTGACACCAGTGGGAATGCAATTCACAGAGCAACTACAGAAGGTAGTTCTTAAGAGACTCACCATATTACACAGAGACAGACGTTTTAAATACAGAACATATTCTGCCAAAGCGAGGTTCACTCATGCAGCCTGCTTCAGTGACATGGCAGTACTACGACTTACCTTTATTTCACAACTCCCACTTAAAAAGCAAACACAAAAACTGTTTAATCATTCATGGATTCATTTTACAGAATATAGAGACTGCTGAATCTGGCTGCAAACAATAATTTTGCTTTTGATCCTCATCCTACACCAAGTATATTAAAAGAAAGAGAAAAGGAGAAGCAATAGGAAAAAAGAAAAATACCCAATTACTACAAATGCACTACTCTTTTTCTACTTACTTTGGCTCAACTGGTTACAGGTGTTTCACATCCAGAAAACATAAAAACCTACCACACCTTCACATAATACTTCTCTTTGTATTCTCTTTTGAAAGGTTATGGCAATAGCTTGACTTATTAACACACACACACAAAAAAACCCCAACCAACCATCTCTGTTCCAGCCGTCGTATTTGGCACCTCATAAAACAGCTTGTATTGTGGTAATGCTTCTGGGGGAAGGATTCACACAACGTAACAGCAGGAAGAGAAAGTAACTTTTGTTTTTAAGCAAGACCTCCAGGGCTAAGTAAATCTCTTATGAAATGCACGCTATGATTTCAATGGGTCTCTTTGAGACCTAAGCAGAAACACTTTTTATTTACACTAAGAAATCCTAAAGAATGCATCTCCAATACAAACGGTAGAGAACAAAACTGAACGCACAGGAGTCTGAAAAATAATTCCCAGGACTTAGGAACTGCAGGTCCGTTCTTTCAAACTCACTACATTGGCCTTCATGGTGGCAGTCAGCACATCTCAGCTACAAGCCTTTCTTACATGAGCCAGCTGTCCTCTGCCCCCAGCAGCTCCTGCAAGGACCAAGTACCCTCAGGAGACAGACGCCTTCGTACCCCTGCACTCCTACACAGTTTGCTTGCAGCTGTGGCCACACTGCCCCTGGTTAATAACGGCTCCATCAACATGCAGCAATAAAACACAGTTAATAACAAACAGCCAAGAAAGATTAACAGCTGCTTTGCTACATTCCCAGCAGATCCTGCCACTGCTGAGCCATTTTAGGGACACTGCCCCAGAGCAAAATGTCCCACAACAGGACAGCAAAGCCCACTTCAGCTTATGCACATAAACCTAAGTTTTGCTTACCTCACCTTATCTTTCTCAGGCAAGGCCTGACCCTTGCATTGCAGTTCCTTCATACAATCCAGCAACCAAATCCACCCGAGTACAGCTCAAACTCTTGCTTTTCAGTAGCAAAACCTTCTCCACCTGCTATTTGTGTGGGCACCCAGCTGTAGCCCATCTTCATAGAATCATCTAGGTTGAAAAAGACCTTTAAGATCATCAAGTCCAACCATTAACTATACTCCAAAATACCCTTCTGAGGAAGGGGGAATCTAAGAAATACTGCTTTGATTTAACACCACTGCCACAACCATGGCACCGTGCTTGATTCATCTGAACTGTCGTGGCAGATCAGGGGAAAAGGTCTCTTCGGAGCATGTCAGGAGATGATGATCGCTCCTGACACATGCACAGGTTCCCTTGATATCCCACTTGCAGCTTCCAAACTGCTACCTCAAGTACTGATTTTTTTTCCTCCTTGCATCAAAAGCTTTTTCTATTCACTTGGAAAACCAATGTTGCCATGGTATCCAAGCGCTTTAAAGCCAGACCTGCATTGATGTGACTGTTTTCCTGCGAGATGAGGAAGTGGCTTTGTCCCCCTTTTACGAAGAGCCAAACCCACAAAGACCAGGTCCGGTGCTCAGCAGCTCTGGGGGGGTGTTAAGGTGGGGAGGAGTGCTCCAGCATCTTTAAGAACCTGGTCGAAACAACACGTCTTGGGTTACCTGTTGGAAGAAGCTAGAAGCAGCAGAGCTATTCTTCCTTCTGCATTCTGTGTGGGAGCTAATACAAAGAAACTTAGAATGAAGTGTTGACTCATAATGACACTAATGCAAAACCTGCTCTCAAAACAATCCCTGCTCACTTTTGCCTTTCTCTTTTTCTGTGCCTTAACAGGAAATGAGAGAAACAGAGCGTTTAGCTGATTTTTGTGCAAACACAAAAGCTGTCATCCACCTCACCTTTATTGACAAGATGACAATGCATACCCTTTCTTAAAATCCAGTTTGGAAGTACCCAGCAGTCATCAGTCTGTCTCAGACACGTTGTGCTGCCTCGAGCCCCCGCAAGCCACGTGCCTGGGGGTGGCTGCTCCTTCCCTCGAGCACTGCCTCTCCCCTCGTCAGGCGAGCCTGGCCCTGCAGATCCTCAGACCAGAGCAGAGCAGAGACCACTCCTGCTTCTCTGGACATCACTTCTTCTGAACCTAGGCATAGGCATTGAACCTGCCACACGGTCTGCAGAGCACGGACTCACTAGAGCATAGGATTTACTCCTGCCCAATAACGGAGTAACATTTCTACCTAAGTGAGCCATTTAACAGAAACTTCATTAGCGAGAAAGGTCACCTTTCTAATTTCCGCTATAAATCCAATAGAACTACAGACAAATTTATTTCTGCATCTGAGAAATGGCATTATAACTTTACTTGAATGTCACAGCATCGTGCACTGTGCTGTCGCACAAACTGCAAGATGAGAGGCGAAAAATTTCCTTCCATCCAAGGCTGCGACTTTCCCCTATAGTAATAGTTAATATCTTTTTTTTCCATCCCGCCCCTCCCATTTTACCTCATGGTTTTCTATTGCTTGAGCTTAGTCACAGACCTGTGGTGTTTTTATTTTGGAGATTCAGCTGTGAAGAACAACCTCAGCAAAGTTTAAATAGGGAAATCTGTTTGTTAGAATGGGGAGTGGTGGCTGCCTGTACATGTTTTCCTAGCAGTCGTTTGTGCTGTCTTTGTGCCCATGTCACTTGCCTTTTCTGCTGGACACCAAGCCCCACAGAGAGGGAAAACACATTTCCAGTCAAGAGCATACTGTGCGCAATACCTGTGCTAACAAAATTGCCTGTTCCTCTCCCCATCTGTTTGGGGATCACCTTAAATTTAGGGTGTCACAGGTTGTTTGCCTCGGTAGCTTATGCATGCTTTACAAAATCAGCTTTTGTGTTTAAGTTTATAGAAGACCAAATAGCCGGAGGGGGGGTCTGTGTACACATGCTCATCTGCAGCCTTGGTGGCTCCTCACTCCCTGGCTCAGGAACTACCATGGCAGTCACAGAAGGGGCTTGGAGTCAGTGGCTGAATTTCTTTCATCTAAAGGAGCTCTCTTGCCTTCTCAAGATATTTAAAGCTTATTTCCTGTTAGGGGACATTACCATATCACTGAAGCTATTAACGCCTGAGCCGTTCAAGCCATCACTGGTCAGGGAGAAGAGAAACAGCAAAGGCAAGCAATGCAGCCAGAGCCAAAGGCAATCGATTACAGACATAGAAATGAAACCCTGATGCCCTCAGTCCTCACCCTTCCTCCCTGGTGGCTCTGTTTTGGCCTAAGCAGTTAGTAAAAGAAGTCAGCTTGGTCCAAACGTGCTGTGGCTGGAGTGCGAACAGCCCACGCTGGCAGCTCGCGGGCAGAAGGGACGGCTCGGCTGGCGCCCGTTGCTGCCAGCAGCACCTTCTCCTCGCACCCTTGCTGAGCGCGGGGGATGCTGCTCAGCAGAAGCATGTTGCAAAGTGATGCTACGGACAAATTTACTGAAGAGCGAAGCCTCTTCATGCCGTTCACCCTCAGTAGTTTTTATTTAAAACATGTCATGTTATGTTAGCCTAATAGTCCTCAAGCTCCAGCTTAATTGAACTGGCTGAACTTAATATTGACTTTCTGTTCATTGTATTTGCCTTCTGCTCTCCTTATACATGGGGATAAACTTGGATTCCACGCTCATGTATGTGGTTCTTCCTTACTCACACACCTATACAGCATCTTTTCAGAAGGCCATTAGATGTCACCTTAATGGTGAAAAGAAGTTACCAAGCAATTGTTCATAATGAGGACATGATTACAAAACCTTCACGAAGGCAGATAAATGTCATTTACATTTCTACAGGTATGGCAAACTGAAGCACAGGGGCAGCAATGTTTAAGCTGTTTCTGGTCCAACCTGCTATGATGGGACTTTCTCTGGTACAGCTGTTGGAGGATGGGGGGGATGTGGAGGATATTTAAAGCACTTTCTCACAAAAATATTTTATTTTGGTTTTAAGCTGGGATAGTAGACTAAATTACAGTCAGGCTTCAAGAAGGGTTATAGGCAGCATGCGAACAGTCTTACCTTAGCTCATACTTGATGTCAAACTGAGTCCGCAGCCTTAAGTAAGATGTTGTTCATGATCTGCAGAGGGAACCCTCCCCTAAGCGTTAGAGAGCCCAATAGCTAGGAGAGGGCTTTCTCTCCGTCCCCTCCTAAGCACTCACACCATACCCTTCCCTATGTGTTCAAAGCTCCCGTATGTCTATTCTAATGTACATCAAGGCTTTTAGTAGTAAAAATGCAGAAGGTTGTCATAGAAATTAATTAGGCTTCTAGGAGACCTGCATAAGTGTTTTTGATGCAGTAGAAACGAACTTGCAATGGTTTATTGTTAATATAAGAAAAGTTTCCTGTTAACTTGGTTACTAAAATAGCCTTGTACTATATTAATTTACTTCTTAGCTTAAGATGTTGGTAGACTTACTAGTAAGGATGTTTTAGTAAGACAACATTAGTAGGCCAGAGTGTGTTAATATTTAATTAATAATAATATTAATATTTCTATATCCATCATATGGCAATATGGAAGGATAAGGTTAACCCACAGAATAAAGTATACTTTGCAGCATCTGCTGCCAGATGTTAACAGGTAGATTAGTTTGATGGTTTAAGGTAATGAAAGAATATGTTGTGAGCTTGGGGAGGGCATACCAAAAATAAGATCCTGGAGAATCAGTCTTTCTTGCTGCTGTTCCCACACTAACCAGGTCCTGTGTCTGCAGCCACAGGGTATAGATTTTCCTTCCTGGAGCACATAGGTGATGTTGCTAATATGGTTTTTAAAATTACCACGTGGGTGTTTTTTTCTGTGCAAGCACACAATGTTTTCTATAACTTCAATGAGGCTGTTAGAATGCCAAACCTAATGAAAGCACATTTAACTAGGGAATGTAGCTCTGATGAACAAACACTGGGGAATGGTCTTTCTTCTGCTGAGATACATCCCATCCCTATTGCAACAATTGCAGATGCTGATGGAGAAGGAAGGGCAGGGACCACAGCAAGTGGCTGGGCTCAAGTGTTCTTTCTAAGTAGCCTCTTCTTTTGCCACTGCCAGAGGCAGAGTGCGGGGCTAGATGGACCACTGCTCAGACCAGTACGTCTGTCTGCTCTTCTGAGTCAGCTGTGTTAATGGCAGGGAGCTGAATTTGCCCAGGTCCCCTCTGCAGGCTGTAGGGTCAGAGAGAAAATTTGACAGAGAAGGGGGGGCAGGTGATGCCACAGCATGGCATCAGGGATACAGAAAATCAGTAACATACTCTGGGAAAGCAATTGGCGTGTGGCACTTAAAAACGGTGTTTCCAGGCATACAGAAAGGCAATTCTGCAGCCAAATGGAGGGAGAGACCCAGGTCACCAAGCTCAGGCCCAGCTCCTGCAGGCTGTGTCCCCCATGCGTGTGGTGTGGGGCAGAGGGGCCAGGTTGTGTCCTCTCAGCCCTCTTACCTGCAGGCAGTTCTTCCAGCTCCTCTCATCTGGCCATTTTGTCTGCTGTGGCTGTGACTTTCTAGTTTCTGTTAGGGGAAGGTGGTCCCTGTTCACATTCACAAAGGTGAAATTTCTGGTGGCAGTCATTTGTCTTGCCATCAGCCCAGATTTTCTTAATCAGCTTATTTGCTTTTAGTAAGAAAAACTGCTATTCTCTTCACGTTACGCCTAATGTAACGTTACATTACCTAACGTGATGTCTAGGGGGAAGTTACGTGTTATACTTCGCACTGAGCTAACACCCCACCACAGCTGAAAGGTGAGCTCCTACCCCAGAGGCACCATCTGGGGCGGCCATCTGATCCCCTGCTGAGCTAATTGACCTAAACGGCAGAAAAAAAGCCCTAAACAGGTAGTAAACACAAAAAAGTGCTTGACAAGAGCACAGTGGAGGAGCCAAGATGCCCTGGCAGCTGTAAGAGGAGGTACAAGTGGGGGCAGGACCTTTTCAGTGGCAGCTGCTACAGATTTCCTCAGCCCCAACCATGTAACGTGACCTTTACATCCCTTCTCACTTGCTGTGCTCCACAATGCTTCAGCAAAGCTTGACTCAAGTGGGGAGGTGCTATTCCCATCCTTCTCCTGACAGGGAAGACAGAGCTTCATCTGAGCTGGGGGAATCATCCTTTCAGTTTACTCAGTGGTAGAAACTTTTGAAACCACATCAATCTGTGTGTCGCTGGCTCCAGGGCAACATAGTGGACAACTAGCTGCCACCATGTGTCACTAGGTTCAAACCCAGACAGAAGTCACCCCTACCTATCTATGTAGGCAGACAGCTGTCAGAACAGATTACCCTTCATTTGTTACCTGCCCAGATATTACCTTTTCAGGCCTTCTTGGAAGTCTGTCATGAATTTAAAAAAAAAGCCCACAGAGTTCAATTATCATTTGATAATTTTGATAAATTTGATAAGTTTCCCTTCCCAGTTGCCTGTGGGCAAGAAGCAATTGGGCTTTGTGAGTGAAGCCGGCAGAGATAGTTAACAGCAAGAAAACCCTGCAGAGAAAATAGCGTGCATCCCCCAAGTGCACGTGCCACGCAGCCGCAAAGCAACCTGTGCTGACTAGCAGGTCAACTGCTCTGGTAAGCTTCTGTGGCCAGATGACTATGTCAGCAAGTTCTTCACCTGAGTCTCCAGGAAACTGTCCCAAAATGAATTACCAGCCACATTTACAGCCCATCACAGGTGAGCATAACAGATTATTTGAATCATGGGCATTTTTAAGGTCAGAAGCATTCCAGCACTTTTCTTCTATTTCTTCCTTTGCGTTTAAAACACACTTTGTTTTGCAGCATTTTGTTTGATATAATATCAACTATCACAAGGTAAAGCCTGTTCTCACCTCTGTCTGATGGATTGTCTTTTCATGGTGAAGAATTCCCCAGGTTTGGAGACTCACCTGCTACTGGGTATACTGGGTCTGGCTGGGATGGAGTTAACCTTCTCCCCAGCATCCCGTAGGGTGCTGTGCTTTGGATTTGTAACTAAAGCAGTTGATAACAGACCACCAGTGTGGTGGCTATTGCTAAACAGTGCCCGCACAGTGTCAAGGTCTTCTCCCTTTCTCATTCTGCCCTCGAAGCTGGGGGTGGGCAAGAAGCTGGGTGGGGACACAGCTGGGACAGCTGACCCCAATTGACCAAAGGGATATTCCAGACCATATGGTGTCCTGGTCAGCAACAGAAGCTCAGGGAAAAAGAGGAGGAAATGGGTACATCTGTGGTAACAAGTAACCATCCTGCATACTGAGGCCCTGCTTTCTGGGAAGTGGCTAAATGTCTGCCTGCCAGTGGGAAGGTGTGAATTAATTCCTTATTTTGCTTTGTTTTCACACAACAGCTTTTGCTTTCCCTATTAAACTGATTTTAGCTTGATCTACAAGTTTGCCAGCTGCAGTCAACCCAGCACACTAAGTCAAGGGAAATCTGAGCTAAACTGGGTGGGACTACATGAATCAGACTCGATGGATAATACATCTTTTCTTCTTTTTAGGAAAATACATTGGGTGTGCCTTTAAACAAACACTAAATTGAGCATGTAACACACGACTGTAAACACTATAGCAAGGAGTCAGTCAGAGAGGGCTCTGGGTTAGAGGTGAGACAGGCTGACCATTCAAAACATTTAACTCCTTAGTACTGTACCACGTGGTCATTGGTTTTAATTACCTCCTTTAAATAACAAGTCTAAGAGGTGTCTTTAATTTGTCTTTATTCTTAGGTCAAACAATATCATCACTGAATTGAAGAACGAGGTTACTGGTTGAAATACAAGTGCAAGTGTGAGACAAACATGGAAGATAACACTTTGCAAATAAATTAATACAGAATAATTGTCTTTGCATAGTTCAGAAGTGAAAAGTAGGAGGCAGCAGTGCGCACGTGCTGTGAACTGACACACACCACCACGAAAACCCAAGTTCCTAGATGAACTTTTGCAGCTGCAAATAAAACAAACCAAAAATACCCCAAACCTCAGAGAGCGCTAACTATTAAAAAACAGGCAGAAAGGGAACTAAAGAGCTTTTTTTTTTCTTTTGCCTTTTTTTTTTTTTTTTAACAGACCATGCTGCAGAAGGAGTGTTTTCTCTACAGACAGAGATGCTTTTAGATAATCTGCCTTGGCATCCCATAGCCTGTCATACCCGACTGTGATGCTCCTTTGTTGCTGCCCATCTGAAGGCCTATTACGTTCTGCCCCTGACGAAGCTGCTCTTCTGAAAATCCTCGTCGATTCTGCTGTGCTTTCCTGTCCAGATAGACACAAAAAAGCAACATAAACACATACCATCATTCTGCATATGCCCAGAGGATCATGAAAGGTAATCTGAAATTGGCTCATGTTAACTGACGTGTCCCCTGTGATGCAATATTTCATTTGCACCATCCCATGGGCTGGACAATACTGGCTGGGCTAATTGCTTTCCTGCAGTTAGAAGTAATGCTCTAGTCAAACCTACACCACTTCAGACTTTCACTGTAGTACTTATTCCAGATCCTCAAGAGACTTCCCCAGCAGCTATGATAGGTAAAATATTTATGTAGTGCTGTATATAACACACATAATAGGGTTAATTTTTGTTAAGCCCTATGGCTCTTAACAGCTGTAGTCCATGGAATCTAATCAATGGGACACCTGTGCTATAATACAAGTTGATACCCATCTCCAGCAACAGTACAAATTGGTATAATTTAACTCAGTGGAGTAAATAAGGGCTGAATGTACCCAGAGAAACAATGGGACAGAGAAGTGATTTGCTCGTTTTCGCAGAGCGGATGGTGGTTTCCTGCGGGACGGAACAATTGCTCTGCTGCCATTTCCAGATCTCTCTCCTCTAAGCAATAGACTTTCCCCTTTGCACCTGTGTCTTAACTGTATGACAGTCCTTTATCTTCTGTCAAAACACACTGACCACTTTTGTTTGGTGTCCCTGGTCTCAAAAGCCCTTTAGATCAATGAACCTTTGTTGGAGTTTAAAAGGAGCCTCTTTTCCCTGAAAATAGCACTGAGGGCCAAAGTGGCGGTTAAGAAGCAGCACTAACGTTTGTACCCTGCTGCCTTGCGAGAAATTGTTCATCTTAGATTAATCTTTCATTTACACAAGGTGGGGAAAACAAGTAATTTACAAGGGAGAAGGATCACTCTGTTGCCACCAAATAAGCTGTATGAATCGGCAGAGCCCCACACAGAGGGAGGCTCTCAGTCAAGCAGACTCTACTCCCACCCAGGTACAATCTTTCTCCCCACTGTGCCTGTTTGTCCTTGGATCAGGTTACCCTGCAATATGGCACCCCCTTGCAATTCCCCTTTTCTCCCCACCCCACCACTAGATGAGAATGCTAGATTAGGCGCCTGCTGTGATTGAAAACCATCAAAATGATCCTCTCTGTGAGGGTCTGATCCTGTACTGTGCTAAGCACACTGGCTCGAGTCCAAAAAAAGCACTTAAACTCTTTGGTAGGCTCAGGGTGTTCAGGACATTGCAGCAGAAGATCCCATGTCGGCATGAAAGCCCAGCAAAGCAGAAAGGTGAGAAAGATCCACAGGAAACCAGTACTGACCTGTCATTTTTCAGTACGTGTCTCCAGTGTTAATGTATAGACTAGTAAGAGGGCTTATAGAAGCCCATCACAGGCTCTCAGATCCCACAGCTCTTGCCAGAAAGCATGCCGGTTTGGAGGGAGGCACACAGAACTGCAGGCGCCTCAGAAAGCAACCCCCAATCACTGCTGCTTAATTTCTTTTCCAGAATACTTACACGGGCACCAAACTACTGCCAGGATCTCCACGAGAGGATGTTTTTAGAACTACTCGTATTACCTAATTGAATCTCAGGTTCACTGTGTCTGCCTTTATTTTAATTAAAATCCCAGGAACACATTCTATTATTTTTTTCTCTTTTTTCCTAGAATTTTCAGCTGTGTTGTGGAGTAATTCCACAGAAAGCTGAAAAGTAACTCTGAACAGGAAAAAAAAGAGAACTGCAAAGCAGAAGTAAAAAGAGATACTAAAGGGAAGCCTGGATATGCTAATAGAAGTTGATTACATATACAGTTTGGATCATACAGTGTTATTTTTACCATCATAAACGCCGCATTTAGTATATGATAGTCTTACAGATAACAACACGTACTTACATTTTGCTTTTAGGATGGTGGAAATGGCCTTAACTGAGACCGTAGAAAAAGAGGTGAGGGCAAGTCTATTCCCCGCGGTGTCTCACACTATGTCAAGGTCTGTTTGGCCTGTCTGCCATCACCTGGCATCACTCTTACGCAAACTGAGCCCGCCAGATCTGTTAACTTTTTGTGCCAACTTTGCACCAGTGCTTGTGGTTGCCAGCACACAAGGTAACAAACAGCCATGGATCCATGAACCTTGCTAGGGCACACAAGGAAGCGGGGAATCAGGTCTGGTGGGACTGGGTATGCGAGACCCTGGCAATGGAAAGTTAAATGGCCTAGCTCAAGTGGGGAGGCATCTTAGTCTCTGTAGATCCATGCATGGATACACTTATTCCATTTAATCTTGACTTCTTTAACTTAAGGCAATTAAGAATCAGCCCGAAAGCCCTGACTCCTGACTAACACTGGGTGGCAGTGAGGGGGCTTGGTCTGCCTGATGGGATGCGTAAGCTACTCAGAAAACAGCTCCTGATCTGCAATATGTTATTTCCTTATAGAAATAACACCAGTTTTCCTTAAGGCAGTGGCTATAAAATGGTATTTGAGGGGCTGCAATAGATATGGATTGGCCATCCAAGCAGTACGGGCAGGACAGACAGCTAGGGGAGAAGGGAGGTGATCACATCTTCGTTTATGCCAATGAAAACTGTTCCCACCCACAATTAAGAGTCCAGATGAAAATTAATTTTTCCATGTAGGATTTTGTTTTAGTAACATAAAACAACTAAGCCTGTCTGGGCCATAGTGATTTCATGTCTGGTTTATATTAAAGCATGTAACTGGATTTGAACCCAATTTTAAACCCAATTATATTCCATAAATACAAATCTATTTGTGCACTGTATTGTATTAAGTTAATTTAAACTAATTTCATATAAAGAATGCATAGGACTTATTCACCTAAAATTCAAGTCTCCCTTAGCCTCAGTTAAACTAGCTCAAGGTTTAAGACAACCCAAGTGAAGTTTGCTTTACTTTTGCTGAGCCTCATCAAGACATCAGGAAATTCAAGGAAACCGAAAACAAGCAGCCAGCACTCTTTTTGCTAACATGCCTTAGACATTTTGGCATAAGAAGTACTCTTGGATGGCAGAATCTCATGCCAATAATATGCCTGTGGGGCAGGAGGGCTAACTGTGGGAGGATTGCCTTTTCTTCTTGTCCCTGCTTCTCAGCCTCCCTAGCCAAAACAAATGGAGTTTTAGAGCAAATAAACAGTTTTGCCAAGGCAGAGAATTCTTCACAGATAAGTGGTACTCCCCAAGAAAAAAAGATGACTAGGAAATGAAATCACTTTTAGTTTGATGAAAAATGGAAAGAGGCTTCATGCCTTCTCTTTGCTCAGTAAAGGGCTCACTATATGGGGGTTTGCAGACATCCATGACACCCTTGTCTTCATTAGTCTTTCTGTCTGTTATCTGATGTCAGGCAAAAGTACACTTTTCCGGCCAGCTAATCCTAGGACACACATATCTGCATGGCTGCTGCCATTTTCATTTCCTTTTCTTCATAAATGGATATAAAGGATTAGCTGAAGCTGCTAAATAGATGAATGTCATCAAAGTGGTGTCTGAATTTCCTAAGTATCATTGCTCTCCTTCTAGGGAATAAGAGTCAGGGATAACGTCAGCGGACAAGAAAATCATGTCTCTTTTTCAGTGATCAGTGTGGGCTCCTCATGCAGCAAGATGGATATGCTACGCAGGTGCCTGCAGCAGGACGCTGCACTCCTGCCTGTGTGCACTACCAAAAGCCAGCCAGCCGGCAGGGTCCCCACGCACACCCACGTCCACACCAACACAGCCTGTAACAGCCTCCTCCAAAAGCGGCACCTCCAGGAGGAAACCAGCGCTGGAGCCACGGGCAATGCGCTCCTCAGCGCCGGTAGTGCTGTCCCTGCTCCGGGGCAGGAGGGACACGTAAGGTGGTGTGACAGGGCTGCAGGAGAAAAGGCTGCGCTACACGGCTCCCACAGGGCTCCTCCCCAGCAGCCCTGGTGTAACTTTAGGCCGACAAGATATGGTGGGACGTGGGCCTAGCCGTGATGCTGATAAAGTTGGGAACCAGCGAAGGGTAGAAAATGTTGCTGCCTGGTTGGGTCTTTGCTTCCCTCCTCTAGACTCCAGAGAGAAAATCTCTCCATTACAAGGAAACTGTGGAAAGATTCTTGTCTTCCTTTCCCAATAAATTTCCTCAAAGCCTAAAGGCAGACAATATTACCAGCTTCCTGGGGAAGACAGCTCGGAGCAGCTGGGTTTTGGACTTTACCTGTGAAACCAGGATGGATCCCCTTTGTAGCAGCCGTCATCCTTGGTGACTGCCAAACTGCCTAGAGCCATTAAGGTTCTCTGCACTGCTGCCATGTCCTTCCCTAGAAAGCCAGACAGTGAAATTAATATAAGAAATCCTCGCACAACAAATAGCTTGGCACACTGATAAACAGTCTTATCCAATGTATTAACTAACTCCCTCAGCTCCCCTGAAAAAGTGCACTAATAGCATTATAAATGCTATTTTACCGTTGCTGAAATGGAGGTACTGACACGCAAGAGCTTATTAAAAGTCATTAAAGGAACAGTGTTAAAGCGAAACTTAACAATTCAGACATTTCCAGGCCTCTGGCTATTTTAATGCCTTCCCCCATACTATTTTAAGTCCTTCTAGATAACCCTTTTGGCAAAATTTTCTCCTAAGAAGAGATCACTTTAGTGTACAAAGAATGGTAATATACACAGTAAAATATGGCTTAAGGAGTACAATGTGTTAAATAACAGTGCTGTGTCTCAGTTTCTTCACCTGTAAACTGGTAAGACTGATCCCACCATTTAACCCCTGGCAATTCCAGACAGTCCCTGTGCTAACAGAGCTCACAGCAGTCCTGGAGAGCTCCTCTGCAGATAACTCCTATCAGTCCTTCCCAATTTAACCATCAGATCACCTCCCAAATCCTTCCTTTCTCAAGCTGCCAAAAATCATAGAATCATAGAATGTTTTGGGTTGGAAGGGACCTTAAAGATCACCTGGTTCCAACCCTGCTGCCATGGGCAGGGACACCTTCCACTAGACCAGGTTGCCCAAAGCCCCATCCATCCTGGCCTCGAACCCTTCCAGGGATGGGGCATCCACCACCTCTCTGGGCAACCTGTTCCAGTGGCTCCTGCCATCCAGCCCACTATTCTTCTACTTCCTCCCTATGTTACCTCACTTCATTCCTCATTTCAAAAAGTCAGGGCTCATCTCATCTTTAGCCAAGTAAAAGTTACATATCTGGTCATCACTGGTTCTTTAGGTTCCCTCCATAAACAACAGTGAGAGAAAAGCTTCTCAGGGGTAAGTTATGCCATCTGTATTGGGAAGGGTGAAATTGCCTATCACTTGCTTAGACGCACAACTTCCACCTAACTGAAAATTCACCAGGTTTCCAAAAGGGCACCTTACGCCTTTTGAAATATAAGCCTTATTTTCAATAGAGGTTTGCATTTAAAAACTGGTATCCCCTCCTCCTACGTCTCCTTCCAAAATGAGGATAATAAATAAATTTTGCTTTTTGGTCAACATCTTTTCTGATTCCTCGAGTGAATTAAAAAAAAAAATCACAAACGAAACCAAACCAAAACCAACAAGGGAAACACAGAAATTTAAAAAAAAATAACATTGCTCCTTTTTTCTTGGTTCTTCCCCTGCACTTTGTCACTTGGTGTAAAAAGGGCAGGGAACATATAGACATCAGAGTCAGACAGACTTTAACTCGTTACCCAATGCAGACATGTTAACTTTTGGAAAACTTTCTAGCAAAAATGAGTTGCAGCATGTATTTCTAACTGTGTGAGGTGGTAAGTTGTTTGAAATCTGCCTCTTGCCTCTCCCTTCATCTGAAATCCTTCCGTAAGTGTTTCTATGACTCTCCTCCCTTTCTTCCTGTTCCAGTTCTTCCTCTTTCCTAAAATAATTTATCTAGTTAAGAGATCTGATTCTGACTGTAAGTTCTTCACGTGGGAAAATAAGTAATTCATAAAAACATGAGATACTAGAGACATGATGATGATAACAGATTTCAGAAATACCTCCAGTGGACCACTATTAATGAAAATCCCTGTAGACCAGCTGGAGTGTAGAGGGAAGCGAGCATTGCGCATTCGTGTTTATGCTATGCATCACCCTGATTATAGGCAGATGGAGTTCAGGGCTTTGGTTCATACAAACCCAAATGTGTAACACACTGGCTGAGGTGAGGAAGACACCCTAAAGCTGAAAACATATAGCAGCTTCCAACTGTGGCTGTCATACACAGCCTATTAAAGTTTATAGCAATCCTATCTGCAGGGGACCGTTTGCTCAGAAAATAAATTGTCAGCCATCCAGAATCCTCATTTTACTGTATTTGTTAACACAAACTGCATCAGACGGGGTCCTTGCTTAAGAGGGCAGCTGAAGAGCCGACATCCCACACGCGCGCGTACACAGGCGCACATGGAAGAGCGCGAGGCAGAAACCCTCAGAGCTCCCCGAAGCAGCAGATGTACCATATGCTGTCACAGCTGCCACATACAACGTCCTTGGGATGCCTCCCGTATAACAAGGAGTGCGGCGACTGACTGGGATGAAGCGGGACGTGAAGAAGGATTTAAAAGTGAATGAGCTGAATAATGACGGCAAGGGCAGAAAAAAAGAAAAAGAAACAAAAGACGGGTAGCAAAATATGATGATCAGCCTCGCGGAGCCATCTGGCAGCCCCCCCCCCCCCCCCAGCTCTGCGCTCAGCTCTGCTTTATTTGTCACTGGCGAGTGGGAGATGCTGCAGGGGAAAAACAGACCGAGTGGGAGCCGAGTGCCACGTGACAAAACAAAGCCACGGCCACGGCCCTGCTTTGCAGAGCCTCCTTGCTGCGTCCAAGGGGTGCTGCGGGTGAGGGAACACCCCAAATCCGTGTGGTCTTGTGACATCTGCCCTCTTCCACCAAAGGATACGAGGGGCTCGGTGGGCAGCATAAAAAGGGCTGTGAAAAATTTTAAATTTCCACTGAGAAACTAACCTAACGGTGCAGCCACCTGACAGAAGGGATAACCCGCATCCTCTGAAGCCAGGCTTGACGCTGGCATTGCAGAAAACTGCGGTCAGTGCCTGCCCCCAGCTCCAGTACTTGCTCACTGACAGCCACGTGGGCTGCCTGCCCGGACCCCCAGCCTCAGCCTCCCCGAATCCAGCCGTGGGGACCCACGCCGACAGCACTGCCTCTGCATCTTCAGTGTCCTCTGCAGCGTGCTTTGAACAGCACAGCCTCGCAGGGGATCCTGGCACTGCCTGCACAAGGAGGAAGGGGCCTTTGCTCACTTCTTACGGTAAACCTTTCTCTTTGGGGGAAACCTGGCTGGAAAAGCACCTTCTCCAGGTCCAGAAAGGGCCCAAACCCAAAGATGGAGAACTGCTCCACATAGGATTCCTGAAATGCTTTTTTGTAAAGGCTGAACGAGCACTCAGAGGTACGGCTGCCTCCTGCCTGCCTGGAAAGATACCAGGGAGGTATCTGTAAAAACCAGCGAACATAGTATCTTGGGCATGGATTAGGGAAAGCTGCTCAGCACAGTACGTTGAAGCAAGAAAGGACCAGAAGAGGGGCGATGCTTCTCCTGGGCCAAGAAGTCACAGAGATGAAGAAAAATGCACCAGATGGACTGAGTGAGTTCGAAACAGCCAACAGCAGATTGCATCCTAAAACATTTCCATTAATCATTACTAAGAATTTCAAAGCAAAAGCTCTCGGAAAACAATTAGTGCTAGAGAAAAGCTGTTTTTCAGTCACACATACTTTTCTTTCCCTATAAACATACAATGACATCTCCTCTCTTTCTAAAAAGGTTATGGCCTGAAGTGTAGGAGCCCTGTAATTGTGACATAGTGAAAAAGAGACTGTCCTTTCTCTCCAGCTAATGCATCCAGGTTCAGACGATTCAGCCCTGAAGCAGCACAGATGCTAGAGGTCAGAGTTATGGGTAGACACAAAAAGCTTGCAGTGACTCACTGCTGGAGAGACATACTGTTTCATCTCAGCACTGAAATGAGCAGCGGGAGGGATGAAAAGGGAGTGGGAAAGTGAGGAGGCACAGATTAGTTTTGGGAAGTCCTAAAATAACAGCGGACAAAATTCTTCTATGTCTCCCTCCTAGGTTGCGAGTTGTGTTTTGACTTCCTGTCCCCTGGAAGTTACTAGCTTTTTTCCTCACATCTGTTGAGAAAAGGTCATGAGTGAAAGGAAGAGAAATGAGGAGAAAGCCACCATCATTAGCAGCTTTTTGTCTTCAAAGCAAGTCCTTTTCATCGTAAGGATCAATGTACCATACTTTCATTTGCATGGTGTGAAGCCATTATGAGATGCAAAAGACTGCAAAGATCAGCCATCTGAAATGAGCTATTATCATCCCTTACAAGATAGATGGAGCTTCTCTTTCAACAGCCTGCTAGGCTGAGGGGGGGGAGGGTGTTACTCCAGGGAAGTGAAAATGCCTTCATTTAAGACATTTAAAGGTAGATTGGATGAAACACTAGAGGCTGAACTGGAAGAAACAGTCCTGCCCTTGTGCCCAAAGGTAGCATTTGTCAAGCAGATCTGGCACCCTGAGAACATTACGGATCCCAGTAACTCCAGCTGTCAGTATGTCCTTCCCTTCTAACCCATCCATAAAGAGCTCCCTAGTCTTTCATTCCTCAAGATGTCCTTCAGAGGAGTGGTCTCTTCCACATATCCCGACAGCCTGTGAAAACAGACCCCACTTTTTTTGCTCCATGTGTGTTCCTACACAAACTATGCTGACTAGCTTTCTCGATGGATCGTTTTCCTCTTTCCACTGTTCCACTCTCATGGCAGATTTTTGACCCTTCGTGCCTGCCTTTCACTACCCTGCAGCTGTCCTTGCTCTGAGCGCTGGCACAAAGCGTTTTGCGTCACCTTGTCCAGAGAGAGACGGGATATATGGTGTATTTGGCTAGAGCACCAGGAAGGGATGCATCACCCCAGAAGAGGGCAAAGCCAGCCGTGCGAACGCGCAAATGACTCAGCTCTTCAGGAACCAGAACTCGCAGCTTCCATTTCGAGCATGGGATGGAGATAGCCTTCACCTGGGTTACTGCAAAACCACAGGGGCACTCTGAATTTTTTTGCTGTTGCCATAGTGACCTGTCTTAACAGACTGTATCCTCAGAGGGAGATGCTCAGCTAACATGGTGCTAGCAGTGAGTTTTGCTTCTCGCTAGTCATAAATGAGCCCTCATAAGCTTCGCAGGGGCATATATGCTCCTGGGAATGTATTTTATAGCTGTAATTTAAGCTTTGCTTGTAATTTGAAAACTGCAGTAAAATTTTGTCATCAGAAAATAAGGGGTTTCCATATTTGCTATTAGAAGCTATTTACTTAGAAATAATTAGCATAGAGAACATTTGTTTTATTATGTCTGTGGATTTCTATCAGAATGATGGGCTTTTGGATAACACACGAGCTTGGAAATGCTCCGTTATGTCCTCAGGGTAATATAAATCCCTCAGAGGAGATAACGCACCACCGGAAGAACATGGTAATGAGGTAAGGCAAACAGAAACAAAAGATAATTACATTAGAGAATATGCCTTAGACAAAATGCACCATTACAACCCATCAAAGCGAAGTAAAATGAAGACTGCAAGCTGACTTCCAGTTTATTATTTTTACCTTCCCATAAATCCACTGTCTGGAAAATATCTGTTGTTCTTACTCCGTAGATTTCAGCAGCTTTTAAGAACTGAGAAATTTGTTCCATCTGCTTGAAAGCCATTTTTGATTCAGAGATCTTTGCAATGGGCTCATTTCCCTTTGGATGTAAACTGTTTATTAACTTGCATAACAGCTGAGAGACAAATACAGAAACAAAATTAGAAAGCAGTCACCAAACTAGAAGGCAATTTCTGCACATGAAATGATGCTGCAAAATGCTTTTGACCTGGCCAGTTTCTGTCAGGGACATAATTTCTTCAATTAAAATCAAAGAAGTGAATTGATAATACTCAAAGTATATTAGAAATGCATTAAAGCTTTCATTAACTGATGGCAATAGCCTGACCATATAAATCCTAATCTGCTAGAAACAACAAAGCAATCACTGGTAAAGGTTATATAACAACTGACAGAGAAGAAACCACATGCCCGAGCCAAAAAAATAAGCAATGTCAATAGAAATATTGTTAAAGTCACATTGGCAGAGAATCAACGATTAGCGTATTCTTACAGCCCACTGCAAACAGCAGCATCTGCCTGTTGTTCAATAAACCAATGGAATACAATGTTTCAGCTACAGAATTATTCCCAAGAAGCAAACAATTATGACATAATGCAATCCTTCAAATTTTCTATATCTCTTCACATTTCCCTGTTGACACTGATTATTTCTTAAAGAGAAAAGTATACATCTGATTTTAAAACAGATCTCATTTAACTGTATGAGAAAAGGTGCTGAAGGAATGAGTCATACTCATATATAACATGCATGACTCATAAGAATCATAAGTACTGTGCTAATTCCAGTGCACTAGTAAAATAATTTTCTTCTGAGATTTGGACTCCTGGTCAAAAGGAAATAAATCAGATACTAAGATCTATATTTTTGCACTGGCCATGAGCTCTGACCAATATAGCTAGATGAAGACAAAACCCAAGGACACTGTGCATATGAACACATGCAAGTATATAGTTGAACAAAACACTTACCGTTCCATCCATCAACCAGGTCTGAAAATGTTGCCTTCCAGGAGGAGGGTGCTCTATCTGTTCTCCACACTGTACAATAATCCAGTTCACCAGCCTAGACTCTAATTCCGGGTCATATTTCTGTTCAATCTTTTCCTGAACTTCTCGGCTTAAGCCATAGCTTGGTCCTCTGTTAGCCATCTCTGGAACCAAAGCAGAACTTACTTAGTGGATAGAGTCCTGATCTGCAGCTTTGAAGTCCGCACCGGAAAATTAAAGAATAAAAGAGTGAGCAGCCTGCCCTATACGTTAGACAGTTGAACAGATGTTCGTCAACACTGAAAGTAACTGTATGGCACCGGTTATAGCTGTTGTGCAGAACAGGGGAGGGATCAACGAGGGAATATCCTTTTCCAAAAGCACAAATCAGCTACAACATCTTTTTTTTTTTTAAAGAAGGAAAAAACAGCAGCCCCCCCTGCCCAACCACAAAAACAGAAGAAGAAAAGCAAGATTTAAAACAGAGTAGTTTTAAAGAGAGGCTTCTGCTATGTTTACAGAGAATACAATAGAGTTCTCAGATCAATGTTAAAGCTGCCTGCAAATCCAAAAGCACTTTAAAATTGCCTACCTAATACTTGCTAATAAGAAGAAGGTTGTACATGGGAGCTCAAGCAATCCGATTAAAGGTGCAGTCAGGGTCCTCCTCAGCAGAGATGCGGGGATGGATATCCAGAGATCAGCAAATCGGAAAGCCTCGATGAATTTAAGAGACGAAGGCTGCCACAATGCCCTGCTGCTGCTGCAGCATCCTGGTTTGAAGAACAGTGTATCGATTTGATTTTCCTCACATATGAGGAGGGTCAGAGCAGGGGCGTTGCTAAGAGCCATTAAAGAGGCCTGCCTACTCAGTCACAGCCTGGGGATGCTGTTTATCTCGCCCATCTGCAGTCTGGTTTCGTGCATGTTTCCTCAGCCTTGCGCTGTACACCCTACAGTCTCAGTTTTACTCCACCTAGTCTGCATCAACCCAAACTGCACCAAGCATCCCAGTGCCAGATAGTTCGAAATACAAATAGAGGGACTTCACCAGACTTCACTCTGTTAAACAAAGGTAACAGAAATGACCACGCATCTCGTTTATTTTTAATCACAAAGCAGAAGCAAATCCTTTTTCTCCCTGTTCTGCATCACGATGCTAACAGGCTTAGAGTGTGAAAAAATAATTCCTCCTCTTCCCTGTTCAAGTGCTGATATAAAGTTTCAACAAGGGGACAATAGGATGAAAAGTCAAGGAGGAGAAGGCAGGTAGTAGAATATTATTATCACCCTATCGTTAGTATATATTAGGCTATCAAATAGTGCAATAGTGTCCCGAGAACACAACTTGAACCACTAAAAACAAGGGGAAATCATGGAAAACTAGCAAACCTACTATAAAGCACAAGGATCGTATTTTCTGCTGGTATGAGTCAGCATACCTCCAGTGATAGGAGGGAGCTATGCCCATGTACAGTAGTTTAAATTTTGATTATACCACTGCAGTGGTGGGAGAGGAGAGAAGGAAAGTTAAGACAAGAGACTTTTCTTCTGGTCTGATTTGCACAGATTTATCCTTTATTAAATAAAATCATTTTGCTCCCCTCTGAGTTGCACCAGACTTTGTCAAATGTCTTTCATCCACGCTGTATTATCTACCCTGCTACGAAATAGTTCCTTTTTGCCAAGTGATTCATGCTCAGCTTAATATGAAAGGAGGCTGATAAACCTGAGGTGGATTCACAGTCGGCTTTGCGAACAGAAGTCCTTCTGCTGTATTTAAAAAGAAAAAAAAAGGGGAAAGGAATACAGCTCCTTGTATATCTAACTCATAATGGTCTCTTCATCCATTACTTTCTCGTTTTTAGACCATGAATTCTCAGATTTATACTGCTTTGGATGCTGCGGGGCTTGAGCAGACTGAAGAGATGAAAAATTTAATAGATCACCTAATTCACTGGTGTCCTCCACAGGCATTTCTTTTAGTGCTTTCCCTTCTCTGCACTGGTAGTTTTAAAACCTTATGAAATATTTGATTACATAACTCAGAGCATGCTACGTGACAGGGCCACCACTTGAGCACTTTCCATCCCAGCGAACATGCTGTTGAAGGCACAGCAAATGCGCAGGAACCAAGACTGCAAACCAAGCCTGGAGATCGGAGGAGGAGTAAAATGCAGCTGCAACAGTAAAAGGCAGGACATGAGTTTGACGTGCTTTCCATTCAAGCAACTGTTAAGGGCCAGGCCTTACACTCCTCAGGCAGTCCCACAAAGCTTTATTTTGCACTTTCAGATCTTTTTGTGTTCTTCTGTTTAGAAGGGAGCTACCTAGGTTGCTTGGCTGTTTCTGGTCACACAAGGGTGTTCAGTGCTCCCTGGTAATGAGATTTCATGAAAGCCACCTACCTTTGCATCAGCCTCTGACCCCGTTTCCTAACTTGGGGCCAGGCACGGGTAATTTAACTCTCCTAAGCTGCAGAGCAGAGGTCTCCCCCTTCACAGATGTTGGCTATGCAACCTGTTCTCGAGGGACTGTTCCATACTGTGAAAGCTGAAAAGCAAGCTTAGCCATCAATATCAATTTTTAATAAGGCTTTGAAAACCAGGAAAGCTGCAGAGGGTTGGAAACATGCCAGCCCTCCCCCCCCATATTTCCAAAGTACAAGTAATCAAATTATAAGTCTGTTTCTGTGCCATCAATCCTGGGAAAAACAATGGAATGAATTAATTTTTTTAAAGCGATAGTGTTGATGCAATTTACTAAAAGCTCTGCAATACATTAGAGCTGGCTACTGCACGACACGTTGATTAGGGAACTAAAGTGACTCCAAAACAACATGACACATTAAAGAGATTAAAGCTGACTAACTAGTAGATCCTATAACATGACTGTAACTGAAAAATCATTAATGATTGCGTATATTTTTATTCAGTTTGTACAAGAATGTGTTCCCAGGCCTGCACTATTTAATATGTTATTAGAAGTCACAAAAAAAGCCCAGACTCCCAAGAAGATCCCAGCTTAAGCAAGCTGTGATGAATAAACAACAAAGATAAAGAAAACTCCTTGAAAGCAGTCTACCTGGAAGCAGGCAAAAATGTGTCTCATTGCAGCCAAAGTCTAGCCATCTTCAGAACACTGCTTTTCAGAACATAGCACTCTGTCCTATGAAAATGCAGATGTTAAGAAAAAATGCAGAGGGTGATGGAAGATAAGCAGGTGGGCACAGAAGCTGGGTAAGACACTGTGACTGAAAGTCTTGGCTGAATAAAACAAGAGCTGCAACAGCAATGGGAATATCCTATCCAGTTCTGCAATCGCCCTCCAGAAAAAGTGGTGAAAGAATGAAGTAAATTCAAATAGTCACTTCAGTAACCAGAGGACTGAAAATTAGAGCCTTTACAGTAACCACTTCAGAAGGATTATCTGTTTAGCTCGTCAAAACTAGAAGTTAAGAAATGGCAAGCACATGTGGCTACAAAGCAAAGAAGAACTGAAGGAACTTGAGTTGCTTCTGTTGGACACAGGCATATTAAAGCCTGATGGCTAGAAATGTAATGTGTGGAAGAAAGGGGCAGGTTTTCAGCAGCAAAGGTACTACCATTAGAACACTTCGCCTACTGCTTCCAATGGATTTTGTCCTCTTATTTTTCTTGGAAACACAAGATTGGAACTTATGACTAAAAATAGAGATGAAGCTTGAATTCTTGAAGTAGGATTTCATGCCTGTAAGCGCTATGGCTCATCTTATGCTTTCAGATAATCACAATATTACCCTATAAATTTAAAAATCTTTGAAAATCTATAAACAAATGCTGCCAACAACAAAAAAACCTGACATTAATTAGCTCACTACCCACGTTTAGATCTAGGGTAACTCAATAGGTTTCAGTGTCTTCCAGCTGGAACACATAGGGAAAAGTAAAACTTATCCTGCTACAGAGCAACCCTTAATCTTTGTTAGATGCACTGTTTGGCAATTCCCTCCTTAGAAAGAGCCTGGTATTTCAGCCATCCCAAAGCACTATCTTTCAAAGTATGCTGGGTCAATTCCCATCAGACAAAGCTATCCAGCAATTAGAATAACTGGGAAGTCCAAGCTCCATTTCCCAGGTCTGCCACTGTGCAATAATGGACCTTTCATAACAAAAAAAAAAAAAAAAAATCAGGAAATTTTGCAAAGCTATAAAACAGTTTACAACACCTCCCTTCACAAGGAAATTTCTGAAGAGCTGCTGAAAAATGCTCCCTGCATATACGCCTATGTCATGATGTCACATTTTCTAGAGTTGCAGAGAGGCTGCTAAGATTCAATACAAGCTCAGTGCAAGTACAGGGCCTTTTTCAGGGCGCCGCAAGGCCAGGGAAGTGCTCTGTAGACCCTTGGTTTTATTCACGGCCTTGCTTTGTCATAAGATACCTGGAGATGTTCTACACAAGGGAACTAGTCAGACTCAGGGAAAAAAAGAAGCTATTGTAATATTGCCATCTTTTTAGCTGTGCAAACCAGGTGGCAGAGATATCAGAACCAGGGTACATTAATTTTAAAAATTCTAACTTCCCCATTCATTTGAAATCTAAAATCTGGAGAGCCTCGAAGACAAAAAGTGTTAACTTAAGCAAGTATCTTCTCCTCCACCTGCAAAAAGATTTCTTTGCCAGCTCTGAAGATGTTAAGTCCCAAGCAAGTGCATAGTTTGAACACCTCAAATTTGGGATTAAAAGCAAAGTAATTCAGGAAGGAAGGACCTTCCTATTTGTGGGACAGAACAGAATACACCGACGCTCCAGTCTGCGGAACAAGGCAGCTCCTAAGGCTGCCAGGACCAGAAGTGTTTCTGGGATTCACAAGTCATTGACCACCTTCCAGGCAGCTTGCCAGCAGAAAGTTACCACTTACCACTGGAAACCAACTCCCGTGGATATAATTGCCAGCATTCCTGATATTCAATACAACCTTGGAAGTGAATTGTGCATTTTAATTCTCAGGATCTTTTGTGCTGAATTGACAGACTCCTTGAAAGAAAACCAACACATTTCATCACATCAATTTTTTATCTGTCCCCAATAAGCACAATACCTTCTGAGAACTACCTTGGTTTGAAAATTACATATTGCGATACACATTTACCAGAAGAACAGAAAAGAAGTAATATCTTTATTTCACTGAAATATAGGTCCAAACAGACAGCAAGATTTACAACCAACCAACCAAACAAGATCAAATCCCTTAACTAAATAAATGCTTCTTATGATTAGGGATTTAGCTTGGCTGTCAGGGACTTTTTCAAGAGTTGCTGTCCTAAGGACTAGCACACCCTGGCACACTTTCTACCAGCAAACCATGTTCAACACAGAAGCAAAGGAGAGGATTCTTACAAGGCCCAGACCTGATCCTAGGCAGCCCATGTCCTTCAGGGATTGCTTTTCCAGGACCAACATCTGGGCAGGTCATTTACATCACTTCAACCTTCAAGCGTGCTACTGTTCAGCATACCTTTGCCACAGATAGGAGCACCTGCTTCCACCCTGACAGGCAGCAGTGACCTTCTCATGTTGCCACGTGGGAGGCAAGCAGACAACGCGGTGCAGGTCAGAAGGCCCAAAAAGAACACAACCTTTCAGATGCCAGCCTAAAAACATTTTAAATTTGTATTTTAGTTTCAGAACCAAGTGACTGGAAGTTTTAGCAGCTGTCATTTGCTTTTCGTTCCAAATATAAATGCAGAGCTAGCCAAAGCTCCTTGCCAAACACAAATCAAGACACTGCAGCAGGCTGAGAACATGTCTATTCCTCACCCATGAGCAGATCACAAGCTACAATTACTGACTGCATCATATGGAGGACGCCCATTTCTCTTTAATGGAATAGAAGCATTGAACCATATAACATACATATGCAGGACTTGAAAGAGGAACACAAGGTCAAGCCTGCAACTAGACTGCAATAGGTCCTGTAATTTAGATCTATGCATAACATGGCCAAGGCTGTAACTAACATTTTTCTGCTCTAGGCAAATATATATTGAAGAGAGATGAGGTCCTACAGTCACAAAGTAAATCTGAGCTATATAAACGGATCTACAAGCAGTAAATCTGTGAGCAGTATATTTTTGTCCTTCGTCTCTGTCTCTTCTTCCCAACCGTTACAGTAATCTCTTCCCCTAGAAGACACCTGCCAGGAGAAAAGCAACATGCACAGTGGCATTAAAACCATGTACATAGCAAGCCGCCTGCTATTAACAGAATGGCGAGTTCCCTCTGCCTTTCCTGTCCCTGCTGGGCTTGAGAACAAGCGCAGAAGGGCAAGAGTGCACACTGATTTTTGGTATTTCTGTATGCGTTCCTCCCACAGTTGTTGAATTTTCACCAAGCTTTAGTGACGTTCTGCATTCTCACACATCTGACTGAATTTGTACATCAGCCCAAAGCAGAGACCACTGATCTTAAGAGACAGGTGAAACACATAACCCTGTTCTATTTCCAGGGAAGCCTTTACCTTTAACATAGTTTTTTAGCACTTAAAAAAAAAAAAAAAAATCTGAAAGGGTAAGGTAGGCCTCTCTGTAACAGCACAGCTGAGTAACTAAAAATCAAAGAGGTTAAAATCTCATTATTCCCCAGGACACGATTTTCCCTCCCACTTTTTTTCCCCCCCCAGAGGGAATAGGGGCCCAGGAAAAATGACAAGCACAGAGCTAACGTAGCAACTCTGACCAAGGCACTGGTTCAGAAAATGTTGTAACTCTGTATTGCGGTACAGCTAGAGCATTGAAAACATTTGAGCAGCTGCAGACACATAGCTGGTTGCAAGTTTCTCTATAAGCACGTTTTAATTTGATATGAAAAGTATGGTACCATAAATCTCAGCCTCACTGAATAACTGTGTGGCCAAGAGAGCCCGTAATCAAAATTAACATACAAATGAAACAGCAGGAGGCAGTTCTTCTAAGGCCTATCCAGCTAAGTTTTTTTGTGAACACTGCTTTGTTTGTATTTAGTGTTGATGCAAAAGAAAATAAGTTAACTAAACTGAAACTACATGAAACACTTAATACCATTTAACTCCAAAAAAAAAAAAAAAAGTTGAAGTGTGTAATACAAAGCCAAACAACAGAAGAGACAGAACAAGTAGAATACTTGACAAGATAAAAATAAGTGTATATAAAACTGCTCAATATACATAGAGTAAGAGCACTTGTTTATTAGGAAACAAGTTGAATGACCTCAAGAGACTCTTTCAACACATACAGGTCTATTGCACAGTTTCTTCCTTTTCAGAAAGCAGGATTGTTTGTTTCACAAGTCTCAAGTAGTTTGATTTTGCAACAGATCTGAAACGAAAATGTTGGTAAGGACTAGGGACAGCTGAGGTCAGCTGGTAATGCTTTTGTTTCTTTTTAATGAAAACTGTTACCCGTTTTTTCTGGTATTATATGCTCATTAAGCTTCCCGCCTAGCTATAAAAGCTTTTTGTTATTTACTCATGAAATTTGAATGACTGTAACTAACTCCTCAGCAGGAGTTAATGTTATGTAGTTTAAGCATTACATATAAGATAAATACCTTGAGGTGCTTATTCAACTACTATTGTTTGATCAAAATCATCACCACAAGCAGCTGAGTTGCTCGGTTACTGTCCAGAGCTTCCTTGTACTGCGTCAGCAGTGTCAGCCCCAACATGTCAGTACTACACTCAGTGACAGATGAGCCCAGAACTCATTTTCAGACCTGTCAAAAGTGAAAGACAATGAGAATGCTAACGACTTAAGCTAAGAGCGCTACTGAAAATAATTAAGTGTAGATTAAGGTATTCGGAGAAAACCAATGCCCCTCAGGCAGCACAAGATAGAGTTGGTAAATTCGAAAGACACTGATCGTTTCGTGTGAGTCAAGCTTACTGTTGAGGAAATGTATGCTATATATTCACAAAACATACTTTGTATTTGGCAGCAAATTAGAAGTCCATAACAACAACAAAAAAAAATACAGAACATAGGAATTCATTACAAAGGATTTTAAATATTTGCACCATGCAGAGCCTTCCAAACATGTAATACCTAGTTTAATACAGTATTTCTGCAGAGAAAAGAAATACTTCTTTTTAAACATGACTAATATTGAAAATAACTCACTATCTAGGCATCTACTGGCAAAGACAAAACATATGCCACAGGCGTTAACTCGGGGCACAAAACATGGCAACAAATAAAATCGGAATGACACCATATGTGAATATTACATTATTCAAGATTGTGAAAACTTCCTGATAGGTCAAGAGCTAGTCACACGTAGGATGTTAGTCTCCCGGTTATCATCTAACCCTTCTTTCAGGCATTTGAACATGCCAAGTTGACAGTAATCAAAATGCTGGCAATTTCCAACATGAACACAAGAAAAATACTATGCTTGTGAAGAAAAATACCAATGGAACTACCGTGGCAAAGTTAGAGGAAAAGTCTGTCTGCATAAGGTCTACCTCAAAGCCACTTCATATTTAAGGAATATAGACTGAATTTAGAAAACGGTAAGTGAACACAGAGAGATGGGCACTAGCATTCACTGAATCTCAAAATGCTATCTGGAATACTGTCTCTATGATGAAAGTATCACCTCTGCTTTCACTGTATGTAGCAAATATTGGGTGTACCTGTAATGTAAATGCTACCACTAACCTCCATTTAGCAAGCAGAGAGAAAAATAGAACTACAAAACAAGTGGCATGCAAAAAAACCCCATCTCCCTAGGATTAGGTTTCAGCAATGCTGTGGTTTAAGCAACTGATGCTGCAGTTTTGTATCTTCAACAATTGTGTCAACCCTGTGATGCTGCCTTCTCCCACCTAATATTATTACAGCAGAATAATGGGGAAAAAAAAAAACCAAACACAAAAACCCCACCACCAAACAAGAAAAAAACCCCACAACCCTGAAAACTACTCACACAACTGCTCCCCTTCACATTTGTTTTCAGCCATCTTGCTCTAAGGCATTGTAACAAAAAGACCTTACCCATAAAATATCAATTATTTAATAAAGGCTAAGATGAAGCTTTGAATGAATACAATGCAATTCTTTCAAGAGAAATACACAGCTACAGTTTACACAGACAGATAAAGACTTTCCCTGTCTGAAGTACTATAGTTAAATTGAATGTTTATAGGTATAACTCCCAATTCAAAAAAATAGCTCAAAACTTTTCAGTTACTGAAGTAATTTTAATATGTGTGAACAAAAAGTAGATCTATCACAACTGGTAACTTTGCGCCTTAATTAAAACTAACTACTTTGGAATTATTGCCGTCCACTTTTTTCAAATTTTTCTTCCAATTAAGCAATCTAAGAGATGTACAAAAGTGGATTAAAAACTGTCACAGGTAAGCTAAGAGCAGAAAGTTTTCAAGTAACTTAAAGACACAGTCAAATCACAATTAAAACTCACAAAATCTATTTTTCAGATTTTATCAGATGCAAGTCACATGAATACATACAAAGATGACAACTGTTTAACAATACATAAACATGGGTCAGCCTTCAGGCATGGAAGTGGCTGAGCAATTTGCATAAATTATCTGAACTAATTTTTCTCAAAAGTAAAAAACACATTGAAGAGAAAGTAGTGAATTGCATATTCATGTAGACAGAAAAAAAAAATAATCTACTCCAGAAACAGAAATCCTTGGAAACAATATTTATTTCATGGAATGTTGTAATTTCTCAAACAAGTATCCTGAGCTAGATTGAATTGGGGAATTTGTACACTTGAATTAGAACATTTGCATCTAAACTAGAGCCATCTGTTTTACTCTTAGAGCAGAATTGCAGCTTCTTGGGTTTTGCAGTATTGAAGCCTAAATAAAACCATACTACAGGAACACATCTGAAATTTAGGGGTTTTTTGTTTTGTTGTTGGTTCTAGTTTATTTTAGTTGTGTGGAAGTTTTTTTAATTAAAAACCACTACCTCAGCAAAGCTCTATACAACATACTTCTACTGACAATGCTAACTCTGAAAACGACAAACTCTCTAGAAATACCTTACCCCCAGGAGCTTCAGTCTTTTAAGGTAGCAGTAGTGATGGCATTTACTACTTAAAATAATAAAGCCAGAAACCACCATATACTTTTGACTGATGTTTCATATTAAGGCCAGCCTGAACTAATTCCAGCCTCTCACGTAAGTTCCTCTTTCTCAAGTACATGACGGCACCGTATCTTTGGACATTTGCAATTAAATCCATTTACTATTAAATTCTATGGATTTACATTACAAGAATTATCAAGTTTCATTTACAGTTTTCAGGCTTGCACTCACGCACCTCAAATTCCAAACTCTGGAAGGCACTGTTCCTAGTAATCCAGTTCTCAAGTCATAGAAAAGAGGCAGTGATGCTCTATGGTACTGTACTCCCCACTTCAAAGAAGTTACTATAAAAGAGTCACTGTATTGATCCAGTTTCCATTTACACCAAGATTATAAATTGTTCCCTTAACAGTAGACCCACAAATTAACTATTACAAAAAGACAGCCTGGAGAAGAGGACATAAACCCTAATGATAAGCATAGATAAGAGGTCTATCTGCACTTTGAGGCCCTGCGTTCTTAGAAGTTAACTTCTTCCTTATGTAGTACCCCAAGCACACCATCAGGGTGTGCCTTCCGCTTTTCAATTTTAACAGTACTTAAGAACAATATAATAATTTATCTGAAATCTGTTTATTATGCTTCATGTTATTCACTATTTCTAATAACAATAACTTCAGTAAACAAGTTTTATTTTGCCTTGCACAGATGGTTTCAGACAAAAGATACAAGAATGTTACAGGAAAAGGACAATACTGAAAAGGTGTCAAAGACATGGGAAATCAAAAGTTTTACCGTACAGGCCAATAGTAACAAAAATGAATCAACATTTCAGTACAAAAGTGTAGGAAGTTTGCAAAAGAAGGTTCAAGTGGTGAAGGAGAGGTTCTGAACACAACAGCAGCACTCCTTCACATTTTGGACTGCCTGTGCAAATGCAGCATTAATAAAATACCTGTATTTATGAAACAGAGGTAAGGAAACAGCAGATAAAGCTCAGTTCCTACTGCGATAGTCACAGGCCTCGTATCATCTTGTTAAGAACAGGGTTTCTGCTACTCATGGAAAAGAGTCAGGTATAGAGTTCATGCACTTATGCTACTCTGCGGCTTATATTAGTGTTGCCAGCTTGTCAATTAAATCATCAACAGTATTCACAAGAAGTTTTGTATCCTCCTTCTCACTCATCCGATGCTGGCCAATTTTGCGGAGGATAACATCCACATCTTTGCTCAAAACACGATCAGCAACTTGCATAGAGATCTGCCAAGGGACATCACCATCCTTCATGCCATGAATAAGTCGTATGGGACATGTTATAGGAATAGGACTATTTAGCACACAGTGATTTTCTGCTTCTCTGATAAAGTCATATGTCAAGGAGTAATATCCTTCCTCATTATGCTTTGTTGGAAACTTCCATTCACCTTTTTCTTCTATTTCTTTTTGTGCCTATAAAAAAGAAAACAAAGAATAGACAAGACAGATGTTACATGATCTTTAGAGCGCCTCAGCTTATTTCTGTGCTAAATGCAGTAAAACTTTCCCAGGTGTAAAATTTCACTTTGTTCATTTTTATTAGCAGAGAAGGTATATTCCTGTTCGCCTTCCAGCATCTGAGAAGACAAACCCCGTACCATCTCACAAAAGCTACTCTGTACATCTCTCCTGCAAATTAATCAGTTAGGATTCACCAGTGAAATTTTCTCAGCCAGAATCTATCAGAAAGAAAAAGATATATAGCCACTGTGAACAGTAAGTCTCTTTGGCTTCAATCAGTTCACTGAACCTCAAACAAGGAGAATCCTAGGAAAAAGGAATTTTCCAGTGATGGGTCTTTTCAGTTCTTGCCACAATAGCTGTGTCTAAACACTGTATGTCCAGAATCTTACCTTAGTCTTAAGTAGAAACACTGACACTATGAAGTGCCTCAGGAAAAAAAAAAAAAAAAAAAAAAAATCAGGAAAATAATTTAATTATTCTATAGTATGAGTTATTTATTGCCATATTTATTTGTCACATTATAACACCTGGTTTGCTTTCCTGAAGACTGGACATTATCATAATCCAGGAAGCAACTTAGAGACATCCCACTACCTAAATCTTATAGTCTTTACAAACACACTAATCTGAAGAATTCCCTTTCTAGACACACAACCTGTGTCAGACTCATCTAATCCAATGTCATCTCAATTACTTTAGCAGCTACTTCTCTGTACTTGAAAGCACAAGGATCCAATCTGGATGCAAATATATGATATTCAACACTGAAGTCTAATAGACTGCTGAACTACAAGGACCTGACTTCACACCCTATACGCCACAGTAATAATATAAACACAATCTAGGTAGTGCTCACACTAGCTTCATACTAGAAGCACAGTATTTTTCAGACTTCTAGATTAATGTAAATTTTCAGCTTACCTCCACCACAAACACAGAAAACTTACCAGAAGACTTGCAGGGAAAGTTGTTTGAACAACAGAATTTCTTAAATGCTTGATAGACTTTTAGATTGCACAAAAGCCAAACGTCAACATTTACCTCAATGGGAAGCTTCTTGAAAGTTGTTACCAGATGGTCTGCTGCTACAGCTACTCCAACTAGAGCAGCTACTTTATCTGGGCGTGCTATTGCAGCATGAAGCATCAGCCAGCCACCCAAGCTGGAGCCCACCAGAATCTGAAAAAGAGAGAAAATAAGATATTATTTTACAGGAAACAGCTAATAATTTTTTTCTTCTTCTACAAAGTATCAGTTTTCATTTTTTTTAACTACTTAAACCTTGGGCATAATCCTGCTGTCCTTACCCAGGCAGAACTGCTGTCACCTCCAGTGGAAATTTTGCCTGAGTAAGCACCACAGGATCTGGTATTTTATTATTCTTTTTGTTTGGCATGGCTGGTTATTGCTGTCTGAGACTGAAACACTGTAAACAAAATGAGAGTTGAAACAATTCAGTATCACATGCATACTTTATGTTTCCTTCTCAAAATAAATGCACATGGTAAAGGCTCAGTGCAGTGAAAGAGGTCAACACAAGGAATTCAGAATACAAAATTGTCTTAAACACAATACCAGGTATTTCCAGGTTGCAGGAGATTTCAAGTTTCTCACAGTCATTTCTAAAGTAACTGAAGAAGTCAAATGCTGCTTCTGCTGATTTTTTTTTAAGCTGTTTTGTCATATAGAGTATCTTAACTTGTAACATTCCTGCAAATCCTTTAATTAATGCATCAGCATGGGACAGTGACACACTTTTTCATTAAGAGGGCTGCACCACACTGGAACATCTCCCTGTCTCCTGTCAGGTGGAACCTCCACCATGAGGCCTTCTCAGACTCCCTAGGATGACAGCCCTGCTCTAAGCAGGAGGCTCTAATAAACAACCTCCAGGAGGTCCTGCCAACCCATCTTTCCATGATTATGTGATCTACCTTGCTTGCAAAAGAGTTCTGATGAATATGACCTCTCAAATGATTCAGCTTGAAAGCAAGCAGGTGTCAGTTGTTAAATGGAAGCTACTATCGACCAGACTTATTATGGCATTTTTTTGATTAATGTTCTACCTTGAGGACAAAAAGCATTCTATATTTAAAAATAAAATATAACCTGTGGTCCATCTGTAAGTTCATCCAGTATAGACAGAACATCTTTTCTCCACTTCCCAATTGTACACTCCTCAAATTTACCATCTGAACTTCCACATCCTGTATAATCAAATCTGAAAAAGGAACCATGAAAATGAAAGTCATAGTACTGTCTACAGCAACATAGAAGCTAACTAAACAGTACCATTTAATCAAATTAAATGGGGGACAAGATACCACACTGAATATTTTCTTACTTGATCCCACATATCACTAGCACCAGAAATCATACGAAAAGAGGTTTAAACACAACACATGCAACTAAGTGATGCAGCATTCTCTTATCATTTGACATAACAATATCCACATTTACCAGTATATTTCCCTGACAAAGAATTTCCCTTACAAACAAAAACCCCCAAATACTTCAATTTTAAAGGCATTTTTAAAATGTACAAGCACTCTTTCAAATGCTATACCCAAATACGAAGACTTAGGAAACTCAGCATTCAACCTAGTCTATCAAAGGAGAGTATCACCAAGCATGTGCATGTTCTTCTAAAACCACAGAAGATACTGGATAATTTAGTAAGATTTGGCAGTTAAGAAGCATGCTTATAGTGACAACTTAAAAAATTAGAACTCCAGGTCCTTTCTTTTTCATTTTGGTGCCTATAGCCTTAATGTAACACATAGCACTGGCTAGACTACAGAAATTTATCAGAGAATTTTCTGAATTACTTTCAGAATACATTCTCCTGATTTACCTCAGTCTCGCTACAGACAGAAAACCTACATTTGAAATGGAAGACAGACACTTCTTAGCTTGTGTACAGCATGCATTCCAATCCAAATGCCAAAGTTTACATATTTTTGTTAAAACCCCTTCCCCCAACGCAAGATACTAGTTTCATTTTCTCAAGAACAATGCTCTGCATGTACCTGATGAAGGCATGACCTAGAGAGTTGCAGAAATCTTCAAGGGCAGTTGCTTTCTGACCATTCATATTTGAATTAAAGCCTGGAAGGAAAATAACCCCTGGATTCCTGCCTTTTAGTTTATGATAAGCAAGATTTGGTCGATCTGGTCGAGTAAGAAAGCTGACTGATGATTTCAGCCTGCAAACTAATAAAAAGAGCTATTTAGTACAATCATCATGATAACCTTGGCAGAAATACTAATATTTTTATAAAACTAGGATTCAGGAAATACGGGCATATTATGTGAAAATAAGATACTCTGGCTCAAGAGAAAAGTATCTCCTGTATTCCTTAATGACTAACTAATATTGATCAACCTGAAAGGGAAAGCTGATTGTGATTCATTCTCAAATCATTAAATGCCAACCATGTAAGGAGTTCACTCAACAATTAGCAAAGTGGTTGACTGAAGCCAAATGCTATGATTTCCTATACTTCATTTGTCCTCACGTTTTATACCATCTTGAATATATTTATTCATTTCACATGAAATGGTAAGATTTTTCATCTGCTTAGTTTAACTTTTTATTTTTCCTTTTTGTTTTTTCTAAACTGAATTAAAAAAAAATATAATTTTGGGACTAAGTACTCTGTGCAATGGTAAGTTTACAAGTACATGAGGTGACAAATTTTTGATGAAAATTAAAACTGAAGGACAAAACTACATCTGCATCGAAACTCCAGATCCACAAGATCTATGAAGGAGATATACAATGGGGAAGTTTAAAAGTGGGAATTAGGAAAGAATCTTGTGACTAACTTTTTCAACATGATGAACATAAACCAACATTAGCATTGTTTAAAACCAAATTAAATAAATAACACCTAGCCTTTTTCATCATAGCAGCAGCGGCTATTTCTGCTTAAGTTAAAGATTATTGCCAGGGACACTGAAAAAGAGGGTCATTTTAACGCTATGCCATCTTAACATCAATCTTTTTCTCAGATATGAAGCACAGAAGGTAAAAAAACCAAAATAAAACTACATTTTCTGTAAATACAGAGCAATACATTAAAAATATCCCATAAGAAACAGAGTCGACCATTGCAGAGCTACGATTTTCTTATGCATCTCCAGAAGAGGCACAGATACCCCATTACACGGTTTGGTGTATTCTCAATGGAGAGGTTACATTATTCCAGTACTCAGATTGTTCTATGTTTATCCAGAATGAAATAGCACTTTGCAAACCTAAATATTTTGGAAATATTTAAAAATTGAAAGATCCTTTAGTGCAACTTCTGTCAAAGTGATCTGCAACATATTACATGAGCAAGAAGTTTTCCTGTCAGCATAAACTTAAAATTATTTTGTTTTGTTTTAGTTCAAGATAACAAACCAGACAGACACATTTGGAAAGCAAACACTAGGGTGGACTCTGTTATTCACATTAATAACCATCAGAAAGTTGAGTTGGTTTCAAACAAGGAAAAAAGATTAACAAAGGAAATGCTAACTAATGAATAACTATGCTGAATCTCAACAGCTGCTATAGTATTCAATCTAAGTTTAGCAGTCAGTTGTACCTCTGCTGTGGGTGGGGGCAAGTGATTTGTAGAGAGGTGTTACGGAGACTTAATCCACTCTATTATGCCACTCAGCAAGATAATTTGTTAAACTGAAAGCCTGGTCAAGACTTCTAAGACTTTGATACTCTCAATTCTTAGATTAGAAGACGACTGGTTTTTCAATACTGTCAATCAATATGGGGCTACAAAACTATGCAACCCCAAATACATCAGGGCTTCCTAGTGGTACAATAACTGGATAAATACTGCAAAAACAGGCCACGACAGCATCACACCATTTAACTGTTCCACAGCTTTGAGTTCTGTTTTCTCACTATCAGAGAGATTACATTCAAGGGGTTTTGGGAGTTTTGTTTGTTGTTAAATTTGCATGTGCATTAGTAAATGTGGATGCACAGAAGATGCAGGATGCAGCTAGCATCCAGCGCTTTCCTACAGTCTAACAGAAATTATACCATTTGAACTATAGATTAAAACCATTAAATCTTTCCTGAAACAATGCAATGATTCTTTATCCTATTGATGCACCGATTATTATAAAGGGTATAAATGCCACATCAAAGGTATATTTACTCAGATACATCCATGCTATGGCTTTTGGTTTGTATCTCTATCAGTAAGCCAGTCACTTCTTCACCTGCCAGTAACAGAGGAGATACACCAAGAAGTGCTAAACTTGATAGAAAAAGGAGTATTTTTCTTCCCCTTAAGCCCTGGTAACCATCTCTGAAGTCACTGGTTTTCCATCCTGCGGCACTCTGTAGGTATGCTCAAACTGATTCGACACATTTGGGCAGGGTTTAAACTGCAGCTACAAGACACAACTGCTAAACTATTCCAAAAACTAGTATTCTGCATTTAACAAGTTACTCTAAGGGCATCAGCAGCAATCCTAACCTGAATAATGCAAAACTCTAAAGCAACTACCCCAGCCAATCCAAAAGCAAGGCTCACTGGAGTCATGCTCTCAGACTTCCCTTTAGACAAACAAAAACATCAACAACTGAGCAGCTATCCAGTAATTTCTCCTCCTGATTTCAGTGAAAGACCTTGGTGAAAGCAGGGAAGCACATCTGAAAGGTGCAAGGTGGTACTTAATATTTACAAAAGCAAGTTACAGACAGAAGGAGCTAGCTACAGGAAGACCACAGGACCCTTGCCCGATGCTATGGAATTCTCTTCGTATCAGAATCACTGTGCAATTTTAATTGTGTTATGACAACAGACACTGTGATCGAGACCAGTGCTACATGCAAAGCCAAAGAAATCCTCCAAATAATCTTGGGAATGCTCCAGCACTGTGACCTACCCACTGCCAGTAGCAGCAGCGGATTAACATAGCTCTGGTAGATAACAGATACAACATTGTCCACACCTTGTTTCATGCAATCACCTACGCTACAGCAGTAAGGCAGCCACCAGTTCTGCCAGCAGGAACTGCTGCTTAGCCCAGTCTCAGAGCACCTAACGGCACACTCATGAACCAGCTATTCTGATCACACTATCACTCTGAACACACAGCAAGAAAGAACATCAACAAAACCCCACCGTATTCATGTTTTTATGCAGATACGACACGTGCACCCTTAGTGGCAAGTAAGTTTTACTCACTCCTACATCGGGCAAACTCAGACGAGGTTCATTACCTCATCAAGAAGAGCAGCTGCCTCTCAAAATTTAAGGCAATGAATAAACTCAACAAGTCAGACAAGCACTGCACCTGGAACGGCAAGGAGGGGCACTACGCGTTTGGGCAGAGGCTCATCTCACTCAGAAGTGAACGCCAGCAAAGCTGTCCAGGTGCCTGGTGAAGCCTCCCACGTAGGCATGTTTCACACCCAAGCAAGCGAACCGGCCCACTTACTTCCAGCTCCGCGGAGAGCCGCGGCGGCAGGAGGAGCTTACAGCGAGCTCGACACACGCGGGAAAGCAGCTGCTCTGCGGAGACGCACAGCTTTGCGCGGCGCCTGCCCTCCCCCGAGCACCGGCACCGAACCGGTCCCCGCAGGCTCGGCAAGGCCTGTCACAAACCCCGTCCCTCGGAGCGGAGTTTAACGTGCCCCCCCCCCCCCCCCCCCCCCCCGCGCCGGGTAGGCGGCCCGGCCGTTCCCGACCCAGACGGCGCTGAAGGGGAGGAGGGGGTGTCACCTCCTGCTGCCCGCCCCGCGCTCTGCCGAGAGCAAACGCACCTCCCCACGGCCATTACACACGGTAGATACACCCGCCACCGACACGCACGCTTCCCCCCCGGGCTCCCAGGCTGGAGGAGGAGGAGGAGGAGCCCCGGAGTGCCAGCAGAAGTGCCCTGGGGCCCTTCCCTTACCCGGGAGCCCCAGGGCCGCCCTCAGCGGCGACAGCAATATGACCACGGCCGAGGCACGACGGCGGCCGCCGCCCCGCACCAAGCCCCGCAGCGCGCCCGCCGCCGCCATGCCCACTGCCTCACGCCGCACACCCCCCACTCGCGGCCGGCGGCGGGGGAAGGCGCCTCACGGGGAAGGCACCTCACGGCGCAGGCGCCACCTGCGGCGCCGGGGCCACCGCGCATGCGCCGCACGGCCTCCCACTTTCCCAGGCTGGCTTGGCGCCGCCGTGCGCGTGAACCGGCGCTCGCCTGCGGCGGGCGGGGAGGGGAGGGGATAGGGGCGCGCATGCGCCCTGGCGTGGGCGGGAGGGTGAGGGCTGCAGGCCGGCATTGACCGATATATTAATGCCGTATGCTTGTTTGTGAGGTAAAGAAACCAGGTTCCGTCAATAAAAACACTTAATAAGCATTTCCCTAAGTGCGTGTGTATTGTGGACCCTCCTTGAAGGCCTCTCTGTACCGGACAAGGCTGGTAAGACCCACTCTGGAAACCCCCGTACTTCAGGTTGCCTAGATATATTAGGGTCTAGACCGTTACGAAGTGTACGTTTTGGTGTATATATGTACAGCGTAATGCACGTAATTACCTGGCCCTTACAGCCAGCCAGAAAGGACACCTCACAACCCATTGTCCCTCCCTCAGTCGCCTCTCCGGCAGCATCTGGGCCTGGCCGTTGCTTGGCCTGCAGGGCGTTTGAAGCAGCTCACACCTCCTTACCCACCTCTACTCGGCCTCAGGCGTATGGGCGCAGTAGCTAAAACAAGGTCTTTATGCGCTTTTACACACAGGCCGTGGCAGCCACCCAGAAAAGAGGAAAATAACGCTAGGAAAGGCCAGTGCCTGCAAAGGTAAGGGTGTTTCCCCAGGCAAGCACCAGGCCAGCCCCTGTCAGCAGCTGTAAGGTGAAGGGACACAGCGGCTGAGGTTTCTAAGACACAGCCTACGTGGCTTGCAATTGCCTGAGGTCCTTCAGGCTAAGTGGGTACTTGACTCCCATGGGGGTAAGCTTGGAGGGCTTGCAGACGGATCGTAAAAGATAGTGCCTACCGCTGTACTCATATGTCTGAGTTATGGCCTAGCCCTGGCGATACTGCTCAGTTTAGGGTTAAACATGGTGCCTTGTCTTTCCAGGAGGACCATTACTCAATAGTTTCACTATGTAGGCCTGGTTACTTTGTATAAATGATGCATGCTTTGCTAATACTATATCCTTGAAGAAGGAACTAAAGACTGATGAAAAGGAAACATCCTGCTCCAGAAGGCACCCAAAGCCGGATGATTGCCAAAGAAGCATGAACTAGGGGAAAGATAAAGGTGGCAGGGGGAGATCATGACCTCCGATTCAGTTCAAGACTGGAAAGACTTGACCCACACACCTGCAAGGAGCATGCTTGCTCATTTACACAACAAGCGAGGCTAATTTAAATATAGCTAATAGTAGATGAGATGGTGACTACCAACCAATGAATGTAAATTTAGGTGGCTTTTAACTAATCATGTAACAGAATAAATACATTGTAGTTCTTTGGTGTGGCGTGCTAGCTTTGTGGAATTATCACCTAGCACCCATCTTTGCGCAAACATGAAATAAATACGTATCTTGGCTCTGTGTGTATGATTGGCTTATTGCACATTGGGTGACGAACCCCGCTCGTGGGACAACACCGCCATGCTTTGCTTACGTTGTCTTGATGTGCACCACTACAAAACCCACCACACTTTGTGATGACATTAGCAAACTTAGTGAAAAAAATCATAAAACCGCATGGGCTGCTACAATGAGCTAATGCTTCCTGCAGTTCAAGTCATGTCTAAGTCAAATACTGGGAAAACTGGGAAACCCTTAAACTTCAGCAATTTCTGTTTTGCAGTCAAACAAAAAAATTGTCTATGTCCAAGGCTGGTGATAAATTTTTCAAACAGGGTCATAAAAAATGAGAAAGGTATTATATTATATACATGCAGTAAACAGACTATGCTCCTAATTTCACTGCCATCTGAAAGATTATTTTCCATAGCTCTTTTATGGGGAAACACATGGAATGGTTAGACTAAGCACTGCTAAGAAATACAAAATTGCTTGCACAACTGTCTATGACTATTTAAAAGACAAGCAGAAATGTCCCAAGATGAAGCAGCAAGTGAATATTTAAAACAAATGTATTTTTAAAAATGTTTATTGAAATGCCTTCATTGCATCATGCAGGATACAAAAATCATTATTAGAAAACCTTTATAACATACTTAGGAGTAAAATCAAGATACATCAGGGAAAAATAATAATTATATAAATCAAAGCAATTTATTTCTGATAGGGTTTTAAATCATTAGATTACAAGCTGTGATCTGCACAGATGATAACAATTATCTTGCAGTAACAGTCCCTTTCATGATTCAAGTGGAAACTGATGTTCGTCATGCTAGAGCAACCGTATCACCTGTGTATACCACAAAAAATTCAACCCGTTCATTACAGATACAGCGTTTAAAAAGTATAACAAAAATATTCTGCCAGCATACTTCTATTCTGCTTTCAGTTTTTTATTTGTTCCATCAAAAGCCGTTAACTTTTCATCAAGAAAAAAAAAAGGCTAACGTACTTTCTTCTATTACACAAACCACATAGCACATAAGTTTTGATTACTGAAATAGAACCTCTTTAAAGTCATATTATAAGAGACTTTCTTGAAGTTCAGTTCAATTAAATAATTTATGTTTTTGCAATATTAGTCAAGGACTTGGAAGTGATTTTCGAATGGAAGACCACTGCACCCTCAGTATTTTTGTTGTTTTAGGAATCTCAATCTCTGCTTCTTAAAATTTTCAGGGTTTTTTATTCATACACTGCTTAGTGTAAACTCTTGGAACTTGCCTCTCTCTTGTTATTCTATTTGACAGCATAATTCTGTGCAGATAATGCATTTTAAAAAAACTCTCCAGGGCTGAAAACTTGGCTCCAGAGAATTCAGATAGGTAGAGATTTTGATGCTGGCTTCAAGGGGACCAATGTTTGAGAGGTTTCAGTAAAGCATTCACTTGGCACAGAGTCAGGTTAGGACCATGCCAGGACCTTACTACATAAAAGAAAATTGCTGTAGGGTCTAGAATCAGCTCATTCTATTCAACGGGGAAGATTAAAAAAAACCCTCCTTATGAGGAAGTTAATACATGTGTTTCCGTTTCATATCCTTGTGGAAAAATGCATCTTTATAAAGCTATCCTCTTTTTTTGTTGAGCTCCATAGATGCAGACTTTAAACAAACAGTTGGTGTCACTGAGTGTTTGAACACACAGAATATCATAACAATTTAATTACATTAAAAATCATGAAGAGTTTTGGCACTGTCCCCTTACCGAAAGTTAGGTGCAACTAACAATATGAAAACATTATGATAAGGGAATCGTATAACTCTTTGGCTCTGTTGTAATACTTAACTACTAAGGCAAGAACTGTGTGTACCTTAGGGTTGCTTTTTTGTTTATATTTTTATAAAATACTTGACTAGAAGTTTTAAAAAGTCACCTAATCATCTATAAATGTCAAATGCTGCATATTAAAATATATGCTTGTTACACCTTTTTTGTTCCATTACTAGAATTTTTGCATACTGATGAGAAAACACACATTTGTAAACTGTTCAGTATGAGTTTATGAAGACATTCTCCATATAAGAGAATTTGTAGAAAATTATCATTGAATCAAGATACTGTAATTAAAATTGCCTGATTATCCATTTTGGAGCACTACGATTCTCTCAACAGCTTTAGCTCTTTCATTCCTATAAAGATCAACTAAAACAAGTAACGACACCCCCCCCTCCCCTTTTCAGTGCATTTGTAAACCCCTCTCATTCTGAGGTTTCTGGTGCACATCATAAGGAGGACGTTTCAGAGTATTCACTGGCTTTTCAGATTTCACTACATATGGCTAACTTCATACGTTACGTTATTGCAGTATGCCCTATTGCCCCCTTTTATTATAACATGAAGTGGGTGTAGCCTTCTGCACCTGTAACAATAACATCCATCCATATCCTCATGGCTTCTGGCGAAGGAGCAACCATATAGTATATCCGGTCATGTGTCTTAACACTGAAAGTGAGCAACGGGTTGGGACTCTAAAATGAAACAGAAAGAAGGATATCAAAAGAATGAAATCAAAGCCATTTATTGGTACCAGAAGTGAAATTACTTACAGGGAGATTTACAGTAGGGTTAAGGAGAAAGATAAAATGCAAAATGGTGTACCACTGCATCCTACGTTGCAGCACTGGAAGCAGAGGTGTGTTTAAAGTGTTTGTATCCACCATAAACAGTTCTTACAATGTATTTCCACTAGACTATTACACAGTAGTACAGGGCTCCAACTGTTGTTTCTTGCTCAAAGAACTAACTCCCCCACTCTGTCCAGTGGTCAAAACCACCTTGGCTTTCACAAATTCATGTGCCAAGGATATATTCAGTTTGTTCACAGCTCATTTAAATTACAGGCAAGAGGCAGGGATGCCATGAGCTGCCGGCGCCAGTTAACTCCCTCTCTGTGACAGATGCATAGAGCCATTCCTTGATTTGCCAAAGCCACTGATTTTAGTGGTCTCGCCACTGGACTAATGAATTGCTTGCAGCAAATCCCACTTGGCAGGCAGACACTCTTATCTCTGCTTTCATCAGTAGAAAAAAAAAAGGGGGGGGGCTAATCCCTGATCTGGCTTCATCTTCCTTTTCCTCCACTCCAGGGTTTTTTTGTTTCTTTTTTTTCTAATAATGTCAGCTCTCTCTTTGACATTACCATGCTTTGGGTACTGCTACATGATACTCAGTTAAAAAAAACAATAACAAAGTTTACCTTGTATGCATTCTTTAGATGATCATAATAGACTTCTTCAATAGCTTGAAAATATATTACACCTTTTAATTTAGTTTCGTGTTTGTCTAAAATGGAAAAGAGAGAATCACTTGAGAACTGAAATGAACAGTACTTCAAGAAGCAAAAGCTTAATTTGTATTTCCATTTATGTTCAGCTGATAAGTAACTGGATTAACACTTCTGCTTGTGAAATCCCACAGAAATCTCCAACCTTTCTTACTAGTTGGTCGGTTTCATTGAGAGATGCATTTCCTACTTTAATATATTTTCTTTTCCGCCTGGTTTCCAAGGAAATAAAGCGTTTACAATTTCCTCATCTATTTGCAAGTCACTCCCTTCACTGAAGTGTCTAAACATTATGGCCGGTATCAGCCAACAGAAGGACAGATGTCTCTGAGATACATCCGATCTTCCCATTCCATGAAAGCCAGCCAGACTTCACATAGCTCGCAGGCCAAGACCTACACTTTGCCTTCAAAGGAAAGCTGTCATGATAAGCAAATTTGAAATACAATTTGATAGCAAAAGCTTTACGTTAGAACATCATTGCTTGTACTTACTAAAAAAGATGCTTCTTCCCATTTATAATAATCTCCCTCAGTCTCAAGCTAATATTTATTATTCAAGTGTGAGGTTAGCAGATTGTAGGCGAATTTCTATGAGCTCTGACATGGAAGAGTTTACAGGAGATTAAAAGTTCCTGGGCACCAGCTGCAGCATCATAATTGTCTGTTTGCACTCTCCTACTCTGACACCCATGTTAAAAGCCAGATTAATTAGATGTGGTTTGCCCCTGTTGCAAAAGGTAACACCCCATTTGCTTGGAGCACCCGAGATAAGAACGCCTGAATGGATAGTTACTCCAGGGAGGCTGCTAACAAGAGTAGGTTGTTACCCAGTGGTACTGTGTTTCTGGTACCAATATCCCACTGAAGCAAAACTGAAAGACAGGGTGGGAGTCTTCGCACTTAAATTTTGATACCTACAATGGAGACACAGCTGACTTAATCTCCCTTTAAAAGCAATGGAAAGAAGCAGACAATTACAGAGGGTCAATTTTAAACTATTTTAGATATCATCTAATGTTGCCTTCTGTCCCAGCATTAGCTAGTGAATTGTTAGGGCAAGGAGGATAGACTGTGAACTTAACACCCTAACAGTCACAACTATAATGTTTAACAAGAAAAAAGGAACAGGGCAGGTAAGCATCTACAGTACCCTCCGTTTTCCTGGAACGGAAGTGAAACTGTTAAATAATCCCAGAGGGTGTTAAGAGGCATCACAACTGCATGTGACACCGAAAGGCAAACTTCCTTCCACTCCCAGTTCTTTTATATTAGGGGAATATAATGCCTTGTGACCCCAAGTTAGTATCACCTTAACACTGAACAGTCATGCCGAACATCTTTATCAGTCCCATGAGAGATTCTGCTGTCATTTTGAACACTCACGAAACTCAGCTTACATCCTACCGGTAGCTGCAGGCAGTTTTGAAAGCTTCATATGATGGCAAAAAGAAATCCCAGAGACCAAACAATATAGTGCTGGGAATCTCCCTGCCAGCCCCCAGGGGACCAGTAGAAGTACTGAGGTATAAGATTACGACGTTATAGCACACATTATACTAAGCTAAATGCAATACCATACAAAGTATACTGTCTATGCAGTACAAGCAAACAGTGATCCACTCTCCTTTCAAGCCCCACCCGGGGTCTTGGTTACAAGAGCATTTCAGGTACCCACAAGCTCCCAGTCTTTGTGGAGTTCCCTGTGCGCTTCAGGTCAGAAACTGCAGATGCTTCAGCTGCTGCGCCAAATTGTCAGACTTTAGGGTAAGTTCTTTGTTCAGTACACTTCAGAACTAAAACAATATACCAGTATATTCACTTAGAGTTCAATTACTCTGAATTTACAGCATCAATATTTATTTTGGAAGTCTAACTATATATTTAAAGATCTAGATGGATCCTCACTGATACAAACTATGTTTGTTGGCTGCAGTTCTTGAGACATTATGAAAAGTTTTCTTTGGTAATTCAAATTGCATTATGGCAACTGTACTGCACTCAAACCCGAAACTGTTAACTATTAACATAACTACTACTAAAAAAAAGAAAAAAACAGTACCAGATGGGAACACTACTGTATGTTACAGGCCTTGCTAAGCAATAAATCAGATATTAAGAACAAAATAAAAAAAAGTTCGTCACATTCTTCATAGTATTACTGCAAACTAGTAAGAAATACTCAGTGGGTATGTAATGAATGAATGTAATGAATTCAAATATGTGTTTTAAAAAAGATGGACTGAGTAATGCATAACCCTACCATCAATTTTAAGTTCCTTATAAGTTGCTGGAAAGCAGTAATGTCACAAAAGGAAATGGAACTGTTTGGGTGGGTTTTGTACTCGATGTTTTCTTCTGCTTCTTAGCAATGAACATCCTACATATGCCCCTGTCTGGCCCCTCCTAACAATAAATATTCAGAACACAAAGTCATTTTTCTGGCTTCCTCTGAAACTTCAAAGTCAAACCATGTGTAGATTTGCACAGCAATCGGAGAGACATATATGTCCTTAAATTCCAAACTCCTGGGCTTACCCCAAGATAACAAATTAACATAATGCTTATAATGGCTCCAGATATCGTATAACGCAACTTAGTGTACAGAAACCTCTGTAGAGTATTGCATGTTGTTCATTTGAAATTCCTTAGACTCTCAAAATACGGCAAACTCAAAAAGTCTACTCCTGTACATTTAATCTCCTGAAAGACTTTTCAGCACATCAAGCAACGGGACTGCAGAAGCATTCCATTTAATTTTCATGGTAAGTATAATAAATTATATTCTTGTATGAAGGGTGCAAGAAATCATTCTGCCATGAGGGGAAGTATATAATATTCAAAAATAAATTATGTGGAGCCATTATTCTGTGTGCTAGGAACCTGATGATCTTCCATTTTTTCTTCTTGCCTATCCGCATCTCTCCCTTTCTCTGTAATGCTCATTTCTGCCTTACCTGGCATTAGGATTGAACACTATAGGGAAGGGATTGCACAAGCTCTAAGTGTGCATGTAAAACACCCGATGAAATGGAAATGTAAGTTTTATTCAGGACTCCCTACGTGTTCATAACTCAGCTGAGGTTGATAGGAAAATAGAGGGACAGATGTACCCTAGTAGTGATCCTGCAACCTACCTGCATAATAAGTAAAAGTTCTCTTGTTTCTGTCAAAAACAAACCATCGTTTTTTCCATGTTTTAATTTTTCCTCCCATTTTAATCAGAAAGCCTCGGCAGGTCTTCTCTGTGAGGGAGACATGGTAACAGGTCTCTATGTTGTGACCAGCTGTTTCGATGTGACTTCGTAGGTCAAAGTCTTCCTTTCTAATGGGCAAATAGCGAGTCAAGGGACGGGCCTACAATAAAGAAAAGAAAATCATATTATTTTTAACAGAAGTCTTAACTTCTTCACTCTTTCTGCTGCAAGGACATAACTGCAAACTACCCATAGATTCCAAGAATGAACATAAGAAAAATAAAGAGCTTTTGCTACAGCCCTGATTTTCTTTAAAAAAAAAAAAATCCTTAAAACTTGTAACTTTACATAGTGTTGGGTAACTTTATAAAAGCCAGATTAGAGCATAGGAGTTTCTTGAAATAATCAGTTGGTAAGCTGGTAAAACAGGGGCCACACCATAGAAAGGTGGTTTTAGAATTGAAACATTAATTAAATGTAAAGGTGTGTTGCTGCTTTAGATGAAGTGTAAGAACTTCATTTGCATGATGTTAAGTTAACCCTTTATTTCTCTGGGGTAGGTACTCACTACACATATGTCACTCATTAATGTTTTACTGCTACAGGTATTTTCATGCAAAGTATATCAATAATAAGAACATGCTATTACAGGAAAAATTAATAATGAGAGTGAACTGTTATCGCTCGTTAGTCTCACAGAGATTGCTGTGAACAAAATAGAATTATTTTCTTCTGAACAAATTAAACGTGGTATCTAGTTCACAGTCAGGAATACGGTATAGAGAGCTGAAGTGCCCCCCTCTGCTAGAGACAGCAAAGCAGCACAGGAAACGGTGCCTCATTCTTGACTGCAGTTCAAGACTTTGCATCAAGCCTGGATAGCATCAGCTGGGAGAACAAGCAGGAGGAGGTAGTGATTTGGGACCTCTGCCAGCTGAGGGAATATGCTTGTTTTCTGTGCCTGAAGGGTCTATGCATAACCCCCCTCCATTTTAAACACATCAGACAAGTCTCCCAAGGCTCCCGCTGCAGTCAAGGCAGCCAGAGGCTACATCACAGGGCGATTCAGAACAGAAGCTGAATTTAGGTGCTTTGAATGACCTGTGAAAGGAGCATCTTCCTCCCCCCTCTCCCCCCAACTCCAGAGAAGTCAGTGACCTGGAGAGTCTAATCTGCCCCTGCTCCATGCCTAAAGTTAGCCTGTTTAATCCCACTGTGAGTCACAAATTGAAGGGACTTTTCCTCATGGCATTCTCATGACTCTCATTCCTTCCCCCAGTTTACATTTCTAAGTGTCAGGAGGTGCTGAAAAAAAGTAAAAAATTGGGTCTTACTGTACAAAGGAAAGAAAAAAGTTAACAAAAAAATTGTAGTTATTTTTGACACATACGTTTTGTCCTCCAGCCAATTCAGACTTCAGCCCCTCTGCCAAGTCTGCCAATTAGCAGTAACTGATAGGGCATTCTATTACAACACATGCATGCTCCAATTTGGGATAAAGATATAAGCATTGCACCGTTGTTTACAACATACTGGAGTTGTCACTAAAACTTCTTAGAAAAAAGAAGGCATTCAAGTAAAGTACACATAAAATTTAACATGTGGTAATTGCATTTTATATAAAAACAAAGGAATGGATATATTTAACCAGAAACAACTTAAAGTTCCTCTGGCGTTGTCCTATTGTTCTGATTTAGTGTTATCAATTAGAAAGGCAAGTTATGTAGGAATGTTCATAACAAAATATAATAGTAACTCATAAAACAAAGATTTAGCAAAGGTAGCACAGATAAAAGCAGAAAGATATTAAGATATGATAGGGAATCTTCTGCACTCAGATACATATATTAAGATGGAGACATTGTCTTGCTATGTTATACTAATAATAAAATGTCTGCCTAGCCTATTTGCTGTACCACATAGATCTTATTAGTTGTGGTAGAATAAACAAATAGGTAAGACCTTTAAGCCTAAATAAAGCTCAAGATGCCTCTAAATCCTAACAAGAAGCAAGAAGATGTAGGAGGTAACACTGTTTTAATTAAATAATGTTTCTCATGTTATATACTCCCAGGAACATCAGAAAAAATACTATTTCCTCCCTACAGTAGATGTGGAGCTGGAAAAGCTTCTTTATCTGTCTTTTTTTTCAGTCAAGTATTTGGAAGTGACAATTCACATTCCAAGATATTTTATGTATTAAAAGAAAGAAAAAACCACACCAATCATTTATAAAATTAAACACGCTCACAAATTTCTGTTGTTCAAGCTAAAAAGTTCTGCTCTGCCCATACTCAGTAACAAACCTTATAGAATTAATATTTATACTTTTAGATAGAAGATGCTAAATAGATATCTCTGCTGTTATTTAACTTTACATGAATACTCGGACATCTATCTAAGGCTCCAAGAGCCCAAACATAGTTTTAGCAGCACAGTTATACCTCAGAAATACTAAATCCATCTATTCAACTGAAAGCGGTTCTGTTTACCATTGGCAGAAATACACTTAGTCCCTTCTGTATATCAAGGGGAAGTCTTGCACTTAAAAACCATTTCATGTCAACGTCTCACCTGTGCTCTTTGTTTCTCTCGTATTTTGACTTCCTTTTCAATTAATTTTTGTCTCTGGCTAGTTTCTTCTTCCAATCTTTTCTCCAGTTGCTCTCTGCGGCGCTTCTCTTCTTCCAGAGCTCGTTTTTTAGCTTCCATCTCTCGTTCCTAAATACCACAGGACATGCAGAACTTCCATTATATGTGAAACTATAGTTGGTAATGTAATTTCTAAGCTAGGACTAAATCCAGTTTTGCCTCTTAAGTAGGCAGAAATATATATCCAGCAAAGTGGACCAAGAATTGGAATCAGAATTGCAAATATTACTACTCTAGAAATGAAGGTTCTTCTTAAGCAGCTCTTCTAGAAGGTGTAGGAGCAATGCTGACCTAGCTTCTGACGGGATTTTGCCATCAACTCACCCAATGAGATAGCAGCTGTTGCTCAAAGATGTAGTATGAAGGTGAAACCAGACCAAACCAAGGGCGCAGAGGTAATTTTTTAAGTGACTATTAGGTGTAAACTATTTAGGGTCCAGTGTTGCATTTAGGAGGATATTACCTAACTAATGTGCCCACTCTTAGTTTCACTGATCAAATTATGCTTACCCTGGTCTCAAGCAGCCTAGTCTTTTCAGCATGTGCTTGTTTCAGAAGTCTCTCCATCTCTTCTATTCTTGCAACATTTGAAGTGCTAGCGCTGAACAAAAAAATCAGAGTTATTTAGAAAGAATACTTGGTATTTAAAGACATATTTTACAGTCCAACATTAGACAGTTTAAGAATGGAGTTGATACTGTTCTGATCCAATTCAGTGCACTAGGCACTAACAAAAAAATTATGTATAAAGTATATGGTATGCTCTCAATGTATACATTCCCCATGCAGAGTTGTGAAAAATGCAGACTTGAGTGCCTAAAAATGCATCTTGTCAGTCCCCTGTGACCTGTCATCTTCTCCCAGATAACAGAATATGGATGGAGATGGTTACCGTATTCTAACAAAATACACTACTGATCCTCAGAGCTGGCATTAGCAGCCATCTGAATATACCAGTCTTTCTGGCTGTAGACTGTCTTTGTTTTGTGTGTCACTGAGCTTATTATTTTAATATTTATTTATGTTATTATCTTATTTTTCATCTTATGCTGTTCGAGAAAAACAGTTGATGTTAAATATTACTGTACTACCATTAATAATGCCATTAGACTAAAGCACAATGTGAGGAAATAGAATGGATTCAAATGTTTAGGGCAGAGAGAGAAACTTGACTTGGGATTATACTGGAAAGGCTATATGACCACTGAAGTGGAATTGGGTGTCAGATGGCAGATTTGTTCATGCTACTTAATAGCATACAGACCAACTGTGAAGGGACACAGGTAGAATGGAAGTAGTCCAAATATGTGTCCTGGGCAAGGAAAAGAAAAATTAAGAACAACATCCTTCACTTTCTGAGCACACCTCTGACGCTTATGTCTGTAAGACCAGGATTTTTGTCAGAAGTATGACAGTCTTCAGAAGACATTTCTCTGTCTGATACTGGGGATATGTTTCATGAGAGGATAAAATGCAATACAAAAATAACATACCTCATTTAACCCAAGCTTGCAGAAAAGGTATAATCCATCTGAAATTTATCTGAACTCTAAAAGCTTACTGTCTCTGAAAAAAATGAGGCCACTGACTTAGATGCCTAAGCCTAGTTTGGTCAAAGTACGTTTAGTTGATGGGCCAAGAGAATCTGGGTCAAATAACTTCAGTAAAAGCAATGGGGCCATAAATCAAAAGTCATTTGAGCAACCTGGAAGATAGTTAATTGCAGTAGGTTTTCCCGTATTAAACTGGTTAACACTTCAGCTTATTTAAATTCTTTCATCCTTGATTTGCTTATCCTGCTCACAGAAATTAATACATAGCAGAAGATCAGTGTCTCTGAAACCCCAGCCATGAAAAATAAGTTGCTAACGAACCCTGGAACAACTACTGTTTGGTGAGTTGATGAATGACTACAGTGGTTCTCTTTCTTCTGTACTTTGAGCGCAGACAGATTTTACGCATTTCCAGCAAAAAAAGTCTCTCTCACCTTATACAAGGTAGAATATAACTTACGTATTTTAAATATGTCAGAACAAAGCATCATAAATTGTTTTCCTCTAAAGTCTGATATGGCTAGAAAAGATTCTCAAACACCATCTAAAACAATCTGAATTAATTTTGCTTAAGGGAAGTTTTGTCAAGGAAAATTAACTGCCTATCTTCCAAGTTTTATCAACAAAATCAGCCCAGGCTCTTTTCTTCCCTCACCAAAGTTTGCCTTGTGAGAAACTGAAAGAACTGTTGGAATGGGTCCTTTTCTGGTTTTTGGATTGGTTTGGTTTTTTGGTTTTTTTTCTTCTGGCATTGGCTGGAAGCTGCAGAAGAGCCAGAGGGAGGCAGAAGGGCAAACAGCACCAGTGAAATTCAACAGCCATCAGGGCTCCCCCATCCTTGGCCAGAGATTCCACTTATGAGATGGCTCCAAGGTAGCTCAGACACACACCATCTTCCTCCAAAATGGTCAGAGCAGCAAGTCAGAGAGAGACAGATTTCATACCACTGCCGTGTTAGATCACTGCAGAGATAGAGTTAATTCCCAGCCTGTCTCCAGCTATCAGAAACTTGCCGACTGTGTATCTATTTAAAACAGAAATTCTCAAAACCCGAGTCCTAATGTTTTTACTTTAAAAAACCCCAAACCAACCAAACAAAAAAACCTACCAGCCAGCAGAGTGAGTGCCACTGGTATTTTCTGAAACCCTTATCACTGCAGTGATAAAGACTACAAGAGGAAATCAGTGGGCTGCTACCCTGTTACAGGAAACAGATGCTGAATAAAACACAACATGCTAGCCAAAAAAGCTGTCCTTGTGTTCACAAGGGATTCTTAATCCCGTGACAACATTGTACTTAATTATCAGCCTCTATTTATGCTTGTGAAACTGCTGGGGCAGGACTGTGAGCAGAAGTGAAAGCATTATCATTAAAATCAGACTGTCAGAAGAAAATTGTTTGCACACAATTTTGAGACTCAGCTGGACTTTCAACACAGATCATTGATGTTTCTTTCATCTGAGGAGTGGTGTCTGAGCTGACAGTCTCTGAGGATGAGAAAAGCAGTGGAGGGCTCTAAGCCCTTCAGTGTCATCTCTTCATTTTTATGGACTCAGTAAAGGGAGAGGAAATGGCAAAAAAGACCACTGAAGGAGCCCTAAGTGTTTCAGCATAAGGCTCTAGTAAGTTAACACGCTGGACTTGCAGAACAAGTGTACTTCATCGCTGGCAGATGTCTGAGAAATTTCCTATCACAGGAAATTCCTTCCCTGTAGTGGCCAGGGAAGGAAGCTCAGGTATTACCCACTGAAAACAGCATCGACAACTTCATAATTTCAGTTCAGGACTGACACTGATTTCTCTGTGGCCTTCAACATTATCACTTAGATTCTCCATATTTTTATTTTCCATCTTCAAATAAAGAGGTGAGATAATAGTTAAACCTCATTATGAAGGGCTACACAAATACTAAATATTATGCCTGTCTAACGGTCATATATTTTCTTAACCAGTTAGCAGCATTCACATTACCATAGCATCAACATGTGCATATTCTCTTTTTTCGTTACAACTCTATGACCATTACAACACCGGAAAGAAAGATGATTTACCTGGAAATGTTATCTGGTGAGCATGCTGATATGCTTGTCTCCATACTGTCAGAACTGTCTAAGCTTAATGTATCGAAGGCATGGTCCTTGTAACTACGATCGGGGTAATGGAAACTATTCAAATACACATTCGATTCGGATGCTGTTCTGCTGTAGAATTCAGGAGACTTCTGCCTTTGATTTTCACAGATACGCTGATGATTATACCCTACGGAGTACAGAGGAAACATATATTTTACACAGTAATTTTGTGACCCGAACATAACGTGTTAGCAGCACAAGCGTTTTGAACATCACCTCAGTCTTAACTGCACCATGACCAAGGTACTACAATATTATGGTTAATTTGACAAGTTAATCATAACTGAAATAAAACCTTTAAATATCTGTTTTATCTATGATGGACACAAACATATGCAGATTAGTATGGCTGACTTTTCAATATGTATTCTTATATGTGTATTATGAAAATTTAATTTGAATGAATGAAATTTTCATTTTAAAATGAAAATTAGGCCTAATCTGGAAAGTAATGCAGCTAAATTCAGGGATCTAGAAGAATTGACACTGATTAAAGTAAAGAGAAAAAAAAAAAGTCCTGATATTCGATGGTCTTGAGTACTTGTTTGGTTGATTTTACTGAATATGGATTATTTTTTGTCTGTTTGGGGAACTTTGCCTTCTGGTAACTGCAGGTTGAGCTTTTAGTTTCAGCTGAAATAATATAGGCTACCTGGCACATCATCATAGTGACTAGTATAGAGGTACTTTCCTGGAGTTTTGAAACTGCAGTTTGCCCTACATGATTGAAGCAGATCCCTATAGCTCAATGACTGTAAAGAAAAACAAGGTTTATGCACATTTAAGTTCTTTGTGCTGTTATTTTTCAACAAAATCATCCTTTCTGAAAAGCCATCCATCTTGAAGGCAGGGAGCTTTGTTTGGCAATGTCTCCTTTAAAAAATATTTCTTCAGAATTATTTTTATCTCATGTCTCCATTGCTCTTTGTAAATAATGCAGCAGTATTTATACAGACTTACAGAGAGGTTGTTGAGCTTGCCTGATGAAGAGTAGAGTATAATGACAGTTGTCATTTTAACTGCTGAAGTTATTTTACAGTGCCCTTTTAAGGTTTGTTTAATCTATGTGATTACAAATGCAACTGCACTGCTCATCTTTTCCTTCAATCAATGCCAGAAGTGAGACTTTCTCACAGTTCTGATACTCAGTCAAGTTTATAATAGTCTCTGCACATTCCTGACCCCAAATCTGAGCTGGGGGCAGAGTTGGAGATTAGGAAGGACTGTTAGACTACATGAAAACCTCCCATTCGTACAGGAAGGCAGCCACTGAAATTCCACATATTTAAGATAAACAGACACTGGAAAAATGCAGACAAATGTACAAATGCAGCAAAGTCCAGATAAAAATTTCTACTAGACATCATTACAACACTGATGTTAGGAAATGTCCTGGTTTCAGCTGGGATAGAGTTAACTGTCTTCCTAGTAGCTGGTACAGTGCTATGTTTTGAGTTCAGTATGCGAAGAATGTTGATAACACTGATGTTTTCAGTTGTTGCTCAGTAGTGTTTAGACTAAAGTTGAGGATTTTTCAGCTTCTCATGCCCAGCCAGCGAGACAGCTGGAGGGGCACAAGAAGTTGGCACAGGACACAGCCAGGGCACCTGACCCAAACTGGCCAACGGGGTATTCCATACCATGTGACGTCCCATCCAGTATAGGAACTGGGGGGAGTGGGGGCAGGGAATCGCCGCTTGGGGACTGGCTGGGTGTCGGTCGGCGGGTGGTGAGCAATTGCACTGCACATCATTTGTACATTCCGATCCTTTCATTATTGCTGTTGTCATTTTATTAGTGTTATCATTATCATTATTAGTTTCTTCTTTTCTGTTTTATTAAACCGTTCTTATCTCAACCCACGGGTTTTGCTTCTTTTCCCCATTTTCTCCCCCATCCCACTGGGTGGGGGGGGAGTGAGTGAGCGGCTGCGTGGTGTTTAGTTGCTGGCTGGGGTTAAACCATGACAGGAAAACATGCTTAAAGTGGGAATATTTTCCTGCCTTATTCTCATTCTCTGCACATACAAGGTTACTGTCTGGTATTTTTTGCCATGCCAGAGTAGAGAGCATCCCAGTTCAAGGAGCCAACAACTGCAGCTCTACCTTGGAAAGGCTATAATATTTGCCAAAAGGTATCTGAAAAGCATGACTGAAGCTGAATAATTAAAGCATATTATTAAGGAAATCATGCCTTACAAGCATTTCCAAGGCAGATAGTTTCCTCTTTCCTCCTCACTTCCCTCTGTACCATACCATTGTCTTGCAGACAATTAAAGCTGGTTTCTAAGGAACTAATAGGACTTCACTTGCCATTTGAAAAACACTAAATTTCAATAAAAGTTCAACTGCACCTATTAGTAAAAGAGACAAAAGGGACACAAGTACACCTCAGCAGTCATAGATAATAGCATCACACAACACAGGTGTTACTGACTCACATATGCAATTTGGTTTTTTTCCCATTATTATAGCAAATGCTGATGTTATTGCAGATAAAAAATTACCTTTCATACTCGAACCTTTGGAATGACTAATTGCTCCTGTGAAATGGTTATCAATTATTCATTATGGAAAGAGAGAAAAAAATATATTACTGAAAGAACTTTATTCAAATGCATGGTTTTTTGTTAAGCCCTTTGCAAAACCTTGTCTACTCTGAAATCTTAATTCCGTATCTTGTATTTCACTGAAAAATAAACCCATCTAAAAGGCACAGAGAAACATAGCAGTTTTACAAACGCTCTCCTAAAGGAAAGTCAACTTTCCATGAAGATAAAGAACCCATTTTTAAGTAAAAGATTTATCAGTTAAATTTATGTAATCATGCAAATGTAACTACACACTGCAAGAACTATGCAGTTGTTAGGTCGCAAAATGAGATGCATTCACAGAAACAAAGCATAACTGAATGTTCTCATTTTCTCCTCATGCTGTAAGCAACAGGCAGTTCAAAGCTCAGCATCAGCTGCATACCGACACCGAGAAGCCTCACAACCAACCCGCCTCCATTACAGCCCCACTTACACATCACACAGGCACAATCTGTCGCCTAAGGAATTTCTAACTGCTCAGGTGCCTATCCATAGAACATGCACTTAAAAATATTAGACTCCTCTTAAGAGCCAGCACTTCACTAAAAGTTTCCCACAAGCCAAGCCAAGACTTGTATCAGCCAAGTCTAAGGTGATACAAGAGCTAAAATGTTTCTTGTTGCATTGACTTGTATTCTCTGTAGTAAAACAGTAAACTTAACACTGTTAACAGACATACTGTGGAGCAAAATATTGCAAATATCCATAAAACCATATCATTAAAAAAAATATTCCAAAGGAGTTATTGCAGAATCACAAAAAACAGACATACCACCACAAAATTATGGTGAGATCAGAACTATAGGTGAAAGCTGTTATTGAAAGTGGCACTGTCAAGTATTTAAAAAAAACCCCAGTATTTCATAAAAAAGATCACAGTATATTCTCCTTTATTTCTATTCTTTCTTCTTTTTTGTTTTTAAAAGATTGACATTAACACGTCAAGATAAATCTTTTGTATGGAAACATGCCAAAGTAGGAAGCCCAAGTCTGTCTACCTTGTCATTGTCACCCACAGATCTGCAAGGATTTCTAAATTTTCTGCTCTACTTGTGTGGCTATCAGCAAAGAAGCAAAAAATTAGGCCTGCACAAAGCTGTAGCTCTGCAGAGATTAGCATTAATCTGAAGTTTTGTTGTGACAGGTTATTTGACAGCAGGAAAAAAAGAAATTTTGAAATGATATCATTATTTAACAATTATTGAAAAGTTTTCCAAGATTTTGGGAAGTACTTGACAGTGCTGATGCAATCAGTACTTTTGCCAAAACATGACAATGATAGATTCAGCCAGGTAAGGGGATGTTTTCATACCTTTTCTGGCTTTTCCTGAGTTCAAGAAAAGAAAGAGTTTAAAAAAAAAAAAAAAAGCATACTGCTTTGAAAAGCTTATAATTTGTTTGTACATATATACCTTGCCCTCAGTATACAGTTTTTCTGTAGAGCTTAGAAAGAATACAAATAATCATCTTGCTGGTACCTAACTTCTCCGTCCCAACAGTTTTGTTCCCAGTGCTGTGTCTGGTCCTACATCTTAACTCCCAGCTAACCATTCCCTCTTCCCTTCTGGAGTGCATTCTGCAGTCAATGGGACTGAATTAGCTAACCCTCCCTCCTCGCTCCTGCCCGTCCTTGCGCAGGCTTCTGGCACCCAGCACCCCATGGGCGCTCCCTGGGGCCAAGTTTCAACCTGTGCATGCAGAGTGAAATCTCTACATTGTACAAAATAGTAGCTTCTTCGTTCTTTTTTTTGCACATGGTTTGCTTACAAAGGCGTGTACATAGGAGGTGAAGTTATAAATACAGTCCTTCAAAAACACCTCATGAATGGCTGCTAAGAAACCATTTTTTCCACTAATGATTTATATCAAAGATGCATCCTCTTAAACTTTTTGTAAGTTGCTCTTAACTCACGCTATGATTACTGACAGTGACTGTTTCCTTCAAGAACAATTCTTGAACTCACATGACTGACTAAACACAGTTTTGGTAATCCTGGAATAAAGACTAGTACTTAAAAATCTATGAAAATATTTCCTACCGGATCCAGCCTACAATTTATTCATAGACATTACTTGTTCCTGCACAAAGAAAATGAGATTGAAATCCACATTCAAACTCAAGTGGCTGTTCTTCATTTCCTGACTCCATTTTTAACTTTGAATTTTTCATCTCAGACTTTTACATTTACCTTCTTGGACTGAAATAAGAAAAACTGGAGACAGCGTATTAGAGAAAACTCATTTTAGACCATTACTAGTTTAGTGATAATTCTCAGGAAATACCTTTAAACTAGCTGAGCTGCCATTTCCTTGAGGCACCATTGAATATACTTGTTTTCAGACCTATACAAACACGCCAAAACATCTGGTCTAGAAGTTTGCACAATGCTTTTACGGCCTAACGCATGCAGTAAGCTACTAATACCGCTTCAGGAGCGCATCATCCTCTTTGTATAGCAGTTTGTGGGACACTGCATGATAGCCAGTGCTCCAAAATGAGTGGATGCAGTGGCATTTATCATGGGAGTCCCTGTGTCTCCACTGAGCCGAGCACACCCAGCTCTGATGCACTTGGTGCAGCTCTATGCTCAAGGTAACAGTAACCAGAGACCCCCACATCGTTTGCAATACATCACCTTGAACACAGAAAACTGACAGAGTGGAAAACCTGTCAAGTGGAAAAAAAAAACGCAAGGAAAGCAAGCAGTGGCTCAGTACACATGACAAGTCGAGAACGCTTTTTACCTATTTGTCACCTATTTTAGGTGAACAACTAATTTTTGAAGCAGGAAGAGAAGTGAGCGCGTATTTATCAGTATAAGCCGTTATCTATACATTTGCAGAGTTCCACTGGTTTGGTAGAAAATCTTACTCCTCAAAAATACTCACTTAGTCCAAAAAGGCAAACCTGATCTTCCTCAAGAATGTTTTTGTAAGAAATACAGTGTATTTATTATATAATGAACATTTATCGCAGAGTGATGGAATAAAAGAACATTGCCAAGGATGTCCACTGACATGACATTTGGCTTGGTTTTCAATGATGTATTTAAGGATGTCTGCTGAAATTAACCTTAGTTACAAAGACTCAAGTCCTGCTGATTTTAGTGGAAGCCACATAAGATTTCAGAATTTTAATTGACAATAGTATTCCATTTCAGTTGTACTGTGTGGTATGTTTAAATATTACACCATGTTCAAAATATTTCCCAACTCTCACTGTCCCACAGAAATGCACTTTCTTTACTCATTACTTTGAAGAAAAGCTTCTTTTTCCTCTGCACACGGAGTGTGGTTATGAGGTGCTAGGGGAAACAGAAATCACACCAAGTTGAACTCAGTCCCTTCCCAGCTCATACCATGACATTAATTAAGGCTATGCCTATAAGGCTGAATGAAAGGTGCCTGAACACTGTTTCTCCAGCCCTTCTGTATAGCTGGATAGCAATACTTTGGGATCTGACCCTAGGCACCTGACTTGGACATCTCTGTCCTTGCTGAGTTCTGCACTGCAGTGCAGAAAGAGCCCTGCAAAAACTTTCATGCTGTGTTACCAAGACAAAGGAGCTTTCCCCAACGTAGAAACATGGCACTTCAGAGCAAGAGAAAGCAGTTATACTCTTCAAGTTCCTTCAACAGCAATAAATTCAGTGAGCTCCATGTTGAACGCAAAGGGAATAAACCCTTCACTAAGAGAGGTAGTCAAGCAACAAACAATCCTTGCATTCCTATATCCATTGTGTTTTGACTCTGTCTCTTACTTTGCAAATCCTGTGACCATTCAAGTAAAGCACCTGTCAGCAGCATTATTTCCCTTTGGCAAAGCTGATGTTTCAGAAAAGGACATCTAGAACTGTCCTCTTTCCCAGTACAAATTAATCCCTTAAGGGTCTCTTCATAATTTAGTATTTCCATTCAAACTGTTGGATCTTACAAAAAAATAAGGGTCAACTAGCATGGCAGGCAGTATAGCACACATGATTCCTTGCAGTATATGACAAGTATTGTGCCAAGCGCCTTAATGAATACATCTCTCATTCTCCCCTGCCTCTCTTCTTTGTCAGGCCATAATTCAGTTTTGGTTTGTGAGATTTCTTTCATTCTCACTCTTAGGACACGAAATCTCACTCTACTCTTAGAACTCTCTTAGTTGCATGGTGACAAAAAATTAAACATTAAAACTGATTGATTTATTTTTAGAACTCTTATCTTTGCCTGTATTAGGTTTGGTAACACTTTGTAATTGTGTTTTAGGTCACACACTAGCACTCTTTTGCAAGCATTTTACAGAAATATTTCCCAGTTTAAACACTCGATCTCTTGTCATCAAAGTTTAACCAAAACATCCTTACTGATTTTCAAACTGAGGCAAAGTGTTTTCTGCACAACAGCACAATGATGAGTCTGAATGTACTTGCAAGCTATTCCACCCTTACACACACATTACATCAGAGAAGCTTTCCCAGCTGAGTATGAAGCTCCTTTTGTATTGCATGTGAAATACTTCAAGATAAGTTAGCCACAACACCGTAGGTTTGTGGAAGGCCTGCTGCATAACTAAAGCTCCAACCCAACAAATCACAGCTCTATAAAGTGAATGTAGTAAGTCATGATCCTTTCTCAGCAAGCTTGTTCCACCCCTGTATTGAGTCATCTCGGTGCGTACGGCTGACCTCAGTCATCCTCTGACCTTTAACGGCTGCTAGCTCTGACAAGTCCTGTAACTACAGGATGGATCCTATCTCAGCTCAGGCTTAGCCCGTGCAATTCTACATAAGCACCTCTTGCACTTATATTGATAACAATGATGCAGATGCTGCAAAGAAAATAAACTGACAGATGGCACTGAGGAGCAACTCCATTTGAAGATAGGATACTTAGGAATAATGCATCTCATTAAAGCAGAAATTAAGTGTATCGACCCAGGTCAACAAAACCAGACACAGAATCTCATAGCCCACAAGATTGTGTTTCAAAAGTGTAACTTTCTTTTGGATCCAGAATTGTCATGTCCCTATTACAAAAACGTAGCTATCTATCCATGATAGAACACCTCTCTCCTTTCATATTTTGTAGCCCAAATATTTAAGACCATTTATAATACCACAGTTACAGATTCTCAAAGGTATCTCTGTCTGGGGAATTTGTCCAGGCAAAAATATATATATGCCTATGAAAAACAATTTTTAAGATCACAACATGAAAAGAATTATTAAAAAAAAAAGGAAGAAAAAAGAAAGCAACATGTAATATATTGCCTCAGAATTACTCACAGAAATTATCCCCTTAACCCAATGTGTATTTTTCAATATACTTTTCTTGTTTACTAGATTATACTTGGTGACCACGTACTTCAAAACTACATGTGCACCTACATCATAATCTTAACATCTTATTTTGCCAATACCTGAAAATTACATTTAGAGCTTGTTTTTTTCACCAAGAAGTAAACTTTTATTTTACAGCCCTCTTGATTATAGCAACACAAGTTTCAGGCTTATTTCCTGAAAAATTGAACACTGACTTTAAACAGAAATGAATGAAATAAAAAGGTCTTACCTTTGTGCATCCTTCTCGACTCTGACTCTTTGGTCATGGTTGCCAGGCAGTGAGGAAGTACGCTGCCACAGCTGTTGCTCTGTCCTAATGGTAAATGTCCCTGCAGGAAATTTTGTAAATATGTGCTTAAAACTACACTTCAAGACTTTTTTTGTATCAGCAACTAATGGTAAAATAACTTGCTTTGTCATGGGTATCAATGCAATGTCATATCAGTCAGCTATGGATATTTTAGCTGTGCACAGTCCCTGTTAGGCCAAAATGTTTTCAAAGTATTAGCTCCACCTTCCTGCTGTTTGTTGGTTTACCGTGTCACAAATAAAGAGTATCTTCACTTTATACATAACTTTATCTTGACCATTTAGAGGCCTTAGGCAGGAAGGAAAACAACCTGTTGTGTCTCTAGAATCAATTTAAACTATCCTGAAAATACAATCCTTGAGATAGTAATCATGCATTTATGAGTTATGTACCACAGCATGGCATTTCCAGAGGCCAGAATAAAGGCTGGAAGTACAGAAGGCTTCATGTATATTCCCATATGTTAATAAACCTGAAGTTCTTTCAAAGTCAATTTCAGATGTGAATTTGGGGGATTACATAATGCTTACAGTGCTACCCAACCTTACTTCTAACATAATATAGGTTTTTATATAGACACTGGAAAGCTATTAATAGCATGCAACTACGTACTTTAGATGCGACGCTTCGTCCAAGCGTAGCACTATTGAAGTGCGGTGATACAGACGGAGTCGTTTTCTTGCGAGGTAAAGTATCACTCATGTACATGCATTCCCTGTGCTGCTTCTTTCGCTCTTCCAGATTTCTGAAATGCTTCAAATGTAATTTGTTACAGTTTTGACAAAATGAATCGACCTACTTGGTCAGTTATGCTCTATATGGAATATACTGAAGGTGATAGTCTGGGAACTTCACTGGAAAGAATGAAATCTAAAATACAGAATACCTCCTGCTTCACAGTGCTTTCTAGGATTTCTACAAATATCACATTAAAATCATGCTGATTAAGAAAATGCATTAAATTCATGTGCGCATTTTGTGTACCTGTCCCTCTACCTATTTTTTGTTTTTAAAACTCAAGTCTAGTGTACAAGTGGAATCCAATTACAAAGAAAAACATTTATTTTCAAGTTATTCTAATAAATTGGTGGCTTAAAACCAATACAGCTTTCAGAGGCATTGTTCAAATGTAAGTGAAAAAATAATTTAGGATTTCAAATGTAGCCACTTGTACTTTATTGCTGCAAGTCTTCTGACAGTTACAATGGCTCCTGAATATTAGTATTTGCCTCTGGATTGTTTATATAAGGAGAATTTTTGTTCAGTAACATGCTGTAATGCATTGTGTTGATTTTTAAACGAGCAGTGCCTTTCAGTGCAACACTCTGCAAGCACAAACAACTTATGATCTATCATATCATTCTATAAACTTCATATGTAAATCAACTTCATGGCCACCATAACAAAAACAAACAAAGAAAATAATCCCAAATTATCAGCTTTGCATCTGTTACCTGTTGTTGCCTGCGGTGTTTCTTAGCTGGCAGAGGTGGAGGTGTATCAGATAAAGGAATAGGATCTACATGAGTAGCCATGACCTCAGGCCAATGGACTGATGGAAGTTGAGCAATAGAGCGAGGAGAAAGAGAGTGAGGAAACACAAATCCAGAACAGAGAGGTGATCTTAGCTTTATAGAAAAAAGAGAAATTACACACAGAGTTTTCTTTTTGGAATTGCTCAAAAGATACGGCACATACAAGCTGCAGTTTTAGCACTGTGTTTGTTGGAGCGTTTAGCAGGAAAGGAGATGTGTTGTATTGCAACTCTCAAGGCATATTGAACTACCAGAAGCAGCACAGAAATGCCAAATTCTAAACCAGTTGCTGCTTTATTACAACACAAAGGTAGGTGGCTTTACATTCATAAGTTTATTCCATTCCTTTAAAAGGGGATTTATTCAAAATTTGCTATCGTCATTACAAAGGCAAAAACATCACAAAGGATGACAAAAAGAGAGAAAGCTAGAAGACACAGACTGGACAGACTCCGTGGAATAGCTAAGATAAGTAGAAGCTACCCATCTCCCACAAATATTCAAGATATACTTCTACCACCTCACAGAAAAAATAAAAAAACCCATACGAAATGAACACCTAAGCACCGTTGATCAAGTAATCACTAAGCGTGTCCACGGACCGTTTACCAAAGGTGCATTACATTCTAGTGTTTGACATGCAAAGATTGTCACTTATTGCTGTTTGGGTCATAAGCATTCAGGTTTTTTGGCCTTCAAAGTCCCATCTACATCATCAAAGACACTTTAAAATTGGAGCAGTCCTTCAGCATTACTATTAAACTGTTATCTGACTTGGTAACTGGCAGACAGCAGTTTGCCTTAGGGTCAATTTGTTACATGCTGAATTACCAAAAAATAAAATAAAAAAAATATTAAAAAAAAAAGAAAATAAAAAGGCAGCCATGAAAGAACAATGCAAACAAAGGGAAATGTCTCTCAAACAAACCTCTTTATTTTGTGGCTGGCTCGTCAGCACAGCCGTGGAAGGCTCAGTGGCAACTGCTTCAGCATCTGTGGGGGGCTGAGTGGAAGGGGATATATTCGTGGAATTGCCATACAGCTCACTAATTTCACTTACACTGATATAGCCCTAAAAGGAGGAATTCAGAAGTTAAAAGGAGCAAAAGCCAAAAGACGTGCAAGAGTATTAATGTATCCAGTACGATGAAAGTTAGTTTAGAGTGATACAGCCAAATATTTGTTATCATTGAAATAATCATAAATAAAATAAAATTACCATCAAGGTTTTCAAATGTTAAATCCTTGGATTCTGAAAATTGTTCTTCATTTAATTCCAAAAACATTTGTGTAATCAAAAAGCAAATGTACATTAAGTGACCAAAAGACTTTACTAAAATGTAAATACCCTTTAGAAATGATGTAGCTCTTTCTTGGGAAAGCAGATTGGGGGAAAAGGAAGAACAAATCTTATTCATCCATCTTTTTATTTCTTTTTTTTTTTTGTCCATGTTTAAATAAAATAACCTACCCTGATTTGTTTCTTGCCTAACTATTAAGCTAGTTTGAGTAAACCAAATGACTAACAGAACTGGGAAGAACTTACATAAGAACAAGCCATTGCTACTCTATAAATTATGCTGACACAACACCTTCCATTTGCATTGTCTGGAAGTTGCTTCTAACTTCTAGGTGTTACCAGGAGACTCAGGTAAGATGCTGTTATTGTTAGCCTCTGTCCTGGTTTCGGCTGGGATAGAGTTAATTGTCTTTCTAGTAGCTGGTATAGTGCTATGTTTTGGGTTCAGTATGAGAAGAATGTTGATAACACTGATGTTTTCAGTTGTTGCTAAGTAGTGTTTAGTCTAAAGTCAAGGATTGTTCAGCTTCTCATGCCCAGCCAGCGAGAAAGCTGGAGGGGCACAAGAAGTTGGCACGGGACACAGCCAGGGCACCTGACCCAAACTGGCCAACAGGGTATTCCATACCATGTGATGTCATGCCCAGTATATAAACTGGGGGGAATTGGCCTGGGGGATCGCTGCTCAGGAACTAACTGGGCATTGGTTGGTCAGTAGCGAGCAACTGCATTGTGCATCACTTGTTTTGTATATTCCAATCCTTTTATTATTATTGTCATTTTAGTATTGTTATTATTAGCATTATTAGTGTCTTCTTTTCTGTTCTATTAATCTGTTCTTATCTCAACCCTCAAGTTTTACCTTTTTCCTTCTGATCCTCTCCCCCATCCCACTGGGTGGGGGGGGAAGTGAGTGAGCGGCTGCGTGGTGCTTAGTTGCTGGCTGGGGTTAAACCATGACAGCCCCATAGCCATTACAGTTTGCTTTTTTATTTATTTAATTTTAAACAATCATACAGGAGGTGATGGACTGAGGAAAGGCACAGACATCAGAGTGTGCTTCTGCCTGCAAAGAAGATTTATGGAGCCAGATTTGAGATGTAACAGCAGAATACAATTATTGCATGTGTTTTGGTGTTAACTGAACAACTGTTATCTAAAAAATAAAATACGGATTCTAATCCATGGTGTATAGGATGCCAGACTGTACAAAGTCAAATGTCCTAACTTCTTATCCATAAAAAACAAGGCTATGCAAAAGGAAGAATAAATCACCGTTGAAGCAATATTATAAAAATGAGATAGTAATATGCTTATTTTTTAAATCAAGATGGTAAGCTGCTTTTAAGTTTGGAAGATGTTGAAGGGCCCATGTTTCTATTACTGTACCAGCACACTGACATGCCAGTATGTATACTTCAGCAAATCAGTAAGAGAAGCCACAGACTGCTACAGTATTTCTTCTTTTTAAAAATGCATAAATTTAGCAATGATCATAGAAGGCAAGCTGAAAAAAATATGAACCCTACACCCTATTAGCATAATTTTCAATGTATTTTATCAGTTATTTCAAGCAGATACACAGTTCTGGAAAACTAAGTACCATACTGTGAACACAACACTCCAGAAATAGGAGGCAAATCTTAATTGCTATTTGATGAACTATTAAATGAGAAGGAGACTGGGTAAGATACTAAAGTTTACCTCTCAAAACATGTGGCCATATTACAGTAAAATAGAGTCCAGTAAGAATAAACATAAAACTTGCTTAACCATCTTGTAGTAGCAGTATATCAGTAACCAAAACTTAGGAAGTCTATGAATGCAATATCGTATTAATTTTTATAGAGGATAAAAGTACTTTCACCATTATATGAAAAAAATTCAGTTCAGATTCACAACTCCAATGAGGATTCACCATGGAGTTAAAAAAACCAACCAACCAAACGACTGTGCTGTGCATTAACTCAGGCCCCTATTACATTAGATTAAATAAATGGTTTCAAGGCAGAGTAGGCATCCAAGCCATTTTGTCAATGCTGAACTTTTAAACAGCATTGATTTTCCTCACTTATTTAAGTACTGGGATAAGCATCCTACCTCTTTACGTGAGGTCATGTTACTCTATTGCTGTGCATGCAGGGACTAAGCTTCACGATGAATGGAAGAGAGTTAAAAATGTGTGCTTTGGTGAGGAGGGGCTGGGAAACGTTGGACTGCAGACTCGACTGATACATGAGCAACTGCATGGTGAAATTAACTTCTGTGTGCAGGCAGTCTGTTTAAGCCTGTGTACCATTTGGTGCCTGATTTTTAAAGGTGCTGGAACAGTCAGAGAAAAATTAAACTGGATTGAGACAAACATAACATCTGGCAAGGAAAGGCATTTCTTTTATAGGACAGAGCCTATGGGGACACTGAGCGTGAAACAGAAAACCCATGCTGTTCTTCTCTCATTTGCCTTGGAGTAAGTCCTAACTGACTTCACTACTGTGAACAGAATGACGCTGCTGAATAATCCGTTTCAATAAAAGGAGTGTCAGGCTCACTTAACGTAGTTGCATTTTGAAATATCTGTGATTAAACAAACCATTATGTGGATATGAAGATAAAAATCAGAGATAGCACCCACTCTTTAGTGAGACAATGAACAGATCCATCTCAAAATGAAAAAAATGAAGCTTAGACTTGCCAGGTGTCCTGGTGGGAGGTCAGATGTCCAGGTCAGAACACAACCTAGGACACTGAAAGTCTAAGCATCCGCAACATGGCTTGCAGTGAGGAAGAGTGCTCAGCCCTCCTGGCATGTGCTGGAGGCCACCCAGGTTCACCAGGAACTTGGAGGCCAAATAAGCAAGATGCCATTTCCCAGGTGCTGAAAAGACACGTGGTTGCTTTAGACGTCAAGAGCCCAACTTCACACAGTGAAACCTACATCATTAGATGTGGCAGACCTTGTTCAGGGCTTCAATACAAGCAGATCCAGCAAGCCCAGTCAGACCTCTTAAGCAGAAGTTAATGAAGCAGCCATAGATACCTGTCAGTGTATTTTAAATGCTAGATTTTCCGCTTCTCCAGTTATACCTTCATGTTTATCTGCAATTTGCAGATTCATCAAGTCAAGTCAAGAAGATTAACATGGGGAGTTAATGTTAATATCGTACGTGCTAACTGACTCTTTGCAATGGGCTGTGGCTTACCTTACGCTGACTTTGCTCACGGACCTTGAGGCTTAAAGCAGTACCCTCAAACCTATGAAGTCTTGACATCTGAGGTAAGTTCTGGGTCTCATCGTGCATTACACAAACTAACTCACTTTTTTTCAGCAAAAAATACTTGACACCTACTCTAACTATTCAGAACAGTTAAATAAATAGCTCAATAGGTATCTTACAGCCACAATAGTTTGAAGTCTTCAATTCAATGCTTTTTAAAAAGATCAAAATATACACTAGTCATGCTCTACTGCAGAGCCTTAGAATAAAAGGAGGGGAGGCAATGATAAAATCTACAGTGCAAAAATAAGACTGAACTGTATTTGTACTTGAACAGTTATTCCTGGACCTCATTCTTTTTCACTTCAATGAGGTTTAATTGTCTATTTTGAGAAAATTAGACACATACACCCCACACATAAAACCGATCATTTTTCCAGAGCAAGAGATTAAGGAGATACCAGTCACATCTGGGAAAATGTCACGAGAAGCTATTTTTGCTCACCCATGCATTTGGACTTCCATGAATAGCTTTACATAGTAATTTCATCACATCTCAAAAAATTTTTATATGAATAGGACTTCACTAAATACTAAAGTGCTTTTGTACGAAGTGTTATTAAAAGTTACTTATGGTAAAGTCAAAAGCAGTGAATCTCTTTACCTCTTTTAGACTATTGGGACTGACAGGAAATCCCTTTCCTCCAGAAAGTGTGGAATATTTCTTTTCCAGATTACAGAGGTTCTCTTTTTCCTGTTAAAATCAGACATTTTATGTTAAGTACCAACAGCCATGTAGTGAAAATAAATGCTAGCCATTTTCTTAACTGTGTATAAGAAACATGCTGGGATGGAAGGCTAGAAACTGCATAGCAGAGCTTCAACTTCATCCATTTACAGCAGAACTGAACAAAAAATGGAAGTACAGAACAAAAAGCTAGTGAAAGATCTTACTTAATAACTACAGACACACCAAATAGGTCTTCCTTCAGCATTTTGAAAATGCTGATTCTTCTTAATGAACTAAACATGATTTCTCTCACGATTAAAAGCAAAACATAAAATGGATGCAAAGGGTTCATGCCAGTTTCTTATTAACCAGATGTTAGCTGATGTTAAGTAGGTCATCTTGTGGCCTAGCATGGGCTATTACAAGGCAAAAATCTGAGCTCTCTGTGCACAGTTCCAGCAGCCACACAGGGAACACAGGCTTCTAGCTTCAGCACCCAGTGGGTGCCTCTGGTTGAGTCCTCTGGAAGGGGGGCACCTCTAAAACCCTCTTGATTATCAAATGCCACTAGCATTTTCTCTCAGGAAATCTGCTGATTAATTACAAAAGATTTTTTTTTTTAAAGGATAATGGAGACAAACAGTGTCTATCACATTATTACATACTTGCTAGCTTCTACACAACTGATGCTTTTCTTGTACTCTATGTTCTTTTATTCTATGAAATGCTCTTTTGTTACACGCTAAAAATATTTGAAAGACAATAAATACTTACCCTTTGCAGCATCATTATTAAGTTGTTTTTCTCTTTTACAAAATGATCTTGTTCTCTTTGTGCTTGTTGGACAATATGATTGGCTTGTTTTTTGAGAGCAGAAATCTTTTCCTAATATAAAAAGAAAATAATCACAATTTACATGTTTTATTTTCAAAGAACAAGACAACCTGCAGCAAGGATCCTATTCATAAGAGTTCACTCATTCATATGAGTGAAGCAGTAGGAAAAGAAGTTTTTACAAGACAGCTCACTGCTCTGAAGGAGATAATTAAACAAGATTTAGACAGTAAAGAGAATTTATTCAAGAGACAAAAGAACAATTGCACATATTCTTTGAAAATATGGTGACTAGCATCTATATACTGAACAGAACTGGTTTAGAGATGCAACTTCTGATCTCTGCAAAACTAGTATTTAATTGGTTGAGATAGGACCGTTACAACTGATCTTAAAAATTAAGGCATTTCTTTAATTTGATGTTCTATTATTATTTTAACAAAATCACCTAACATCAACATCAATCGTGATCATAAAACAACTGTAGTTTTGTCCAGAGTGTACAAATCTCCTTTCTTAAAGAAGAAAAAACAACACTTTGGTACTTTTTGTAGCAAATTAAAGGGTTTAATTTGCATATGCAAATATACAAACAGGGCATGGAATTTTATTTATTTGTTTCCTTTTGGAGAAGTGAATAATTTGATCTGTGTGGGATGTTACTGGGCTATCATCTTCGCTCTGCTTCAGAAGCTTTTTTCAAAGAGGAAAGTTTTGCATTATTTGTTACAGATGGGCAGATTGTAGCTCCATTTCATCTTCTTTATGCTCAACAACAAAGAACAAATGAAGCGAGTGTTAGTGCTTTTACCTTTCTACTGACAATGCTGCGCTGATATTCAGCTACTTCACGCAGGAGCTGTTGTGTCAGATTTTCTTTCTCTTCATCTAACCTGCTTTCATGTTCAAGCTGCTGAAATTCCAAATCTTCAAAGTGTTTGCTTTCTATGTCCAAAAGATCAGCATCCTTAAGCAAAAAAAAAAAAAAAAAAAAGTAATCATGCTTTCACTAGACACCAGAGATACTTACACAAAAATCAGTATAAAACAGTATTTATGTATCTCATACAACATGTTCAAACAGGAGCTCAATGCTTTTAATGACCTACTGTCATAATAAGAGAGCAAATAGGGCTAATCATTATCCCGACGTTGCTTTCTGCATCACTCCTACTGTCCGTCTCCCCCAGCTGAGAAAGATGAAGCACCTGTACGGTGAGGGGGCTGTTTTGCAGTGTTCAGAGCAAGCTGGAGCATCCTGAACACCGAGAGTACCCTGGCTGGGCAGATCACTCTGCTGTAGCCTAGCTGTGACACCACCAAAGCCTGAACCCATTTGGTGAGGTTGTCACATGCCAAACTGGGAGAGCATCTGCTTACCAACCAAAAAGGACAGAAAGTATCATCCCAGTAACACCGGAGAACTGCACACTGAATTAACTAATTATGGGAATACACACTCAAACGAAGAAGTCTGAACTGCAGTTAGAATTTCTTCAGGTCCAGCCCAAGTACCAGCACTGTTTTTATTAACAGACATACGGTCAGATAAGACAAAAGAAATGTGGAGCTGCGTGCCATCAGCACACTGCCATCACCTCAGCAGTGATGTCCAACCGTGCAAATTGCTCAGCCAGAGGCTGATCGTGGACCACCGAATTGGTGCTGACAATTGCTCCCTGTGCAAACACGCAATTAAGGACTCTAGTCATCCACCCTAGTCAGTAGGTGTATTACTTCAGAAAAGATACCAGCCCGCTTTTATGCATTCCCCTGGACCAACGCCAGGTTTTGTCAGGAAAAAGAGGTTGACTGCTGCAGAAAAGACCCAAGAAATAAGAACACACCTGCCTTCCGCTTAGGGATGATGAGATAAAACTTATGGTGCTTTTCAGCACAAGAACTGAGTGCTAATCTTTCTCCTGCAACATTTGTGTATTCGTAACATGAATTCCTACTTGCAAGTTCCAGAGTTCTGAAGAAAAGGGTGCTTTTAATAATCACAGTATTATTAAATGCTAAGGGTCTCTAAAATAGGTTCATTGTACGTAACTTGTTACGCAAGAAAACCAACATCCTGTAAGCAATTTTTTATTTTAGAGAAATGCAAACTTACTCCTTTTCTTATTTTGACCTAGGGCAAAGGTTAGTGACTGAGATAAGCAGACAGGTCTCTACAAAGGCATTCAAAACCAGCTTCCGATGTACCAGGGAAAGACACGGGATGCAGAAACTGAAGAATCCAAGTTACTATATGAAATACCAATATCTTCCCATTATTCTCCAGATGTGCCTTTCACTTGTAGGAGATAGCGAAGAGATCAAAAGCAAAGGCGTGGGCTAAAAATTACAAGAAAGCAGTTGCCTACTATACAGAAATGCTTCATTCAAACCAGTCAGCCATCTTCAGTATTCAAAACAAACAGAAGGACTTTGCCTGGGCCATGAAAGTCAACAAATTCAGCCTATTTCATACCACATTAATTGCTACTGAGGTAGAAGAACAGACTTCAGAGAAGGCTACTGATACCCAGAAAGGCAACTGGTAGCCAGCTGAGCCCACAAAACACTATATGCTTTGTGGGATGTGCTATGGAACAAGACCTTCACCACATTCTGTACCACTGTGCCCACTGGGGAAAAACAAACATACCTAATTCAAAACCAAGTCCATTTTCAAATTAAAAACCCTCCAACGGGTAAATGGCAGTAGCTTAGCTCTACCAGTGGTTGCAGGCACATTGCAGCCAGATCACCAGCCAGGCAGGCCCACAGGGAGCGAGACCCCGGGCAGCCTGCGGGAGCAGGGCACAGTGGCAGGAGCACGAGATCTGGCTCTGAGATGTGCCCACAGAGTCCTTGCCACAACCCTCACAAGGATCCTACTCGGCAGCATAGGATTTGTAGGAGGATCGCCTTCTTGCTGTAGGCGACGGCTTCCTGAACCAAGTAGCAAGCGTACTCCCTCCTTTTTATTAAAACCATTGACATCCACATATTGTAATTTATAATCTATTAACAAACAACAGACACAATGTTTCCATATTGGATTTCCAAACCATAAATTTCTCCCGCATCTCTATTACTTCAGTAATGGCACTGGAGAAAATTCAATGGGAGAGAACCTGGCCCTTACTTCAGGATGTGGTGGGAGCTCCATGGGCCGACATCATCTGTAAAAATTAGGAGAACTTTATCTGAAGAGTAAGGTATTTCCTAGCAATGGACAGCGTCTCTTCAGATCTCTGCAGGAATCCTGGCATCTATTCTCATTCTCCATTTACACGTACCTCTGTGAACCCAGGCACATGAGAACAAACAAGCTTTGATGCTTTCACACTAACAGGGAAGGGTGAATCCTGCTAACTAACTTTAAATAAGCCATCAGGCAGATCAATGTTTTCCCTCAGTGCCTTCCACAAGCCCTCAGGTTTCACCAGTCTCTGATGCCCGAGAGGGAGAGCGTATATTCATTACGGACACCGGGAAGCATACAGAGTGTGCCAGCTGCCCACTGCCAACCCCAGCCCGAACTCCAGACCCACCCTGCAGCCAGCTGCTACAGTGAAACTGGCTGCCCGCTCCCCGGGGCACAAATTACGAAGTTACTGAAGCCCCAGAGGTGAAGCAATAAGGCAATTCATCACCTTCACACCTTCGGCGTTGGCAGTAAAGTAGCACAACATAACCTGCTGCAGACTCAGGTATTTAATCCTGTACCGGGCTTATCTGGGGGGAAAAAGATATTTTCTCTATTTTGGGTACGATACTTACAGTAATTTCATAACTGCTTTCACACTTGATATCCATTTGAGAGCTACGGTACACTAATTCAGTGATAAAATCTACTGCTTCGACCACAGCAGCCACAGCTAACTTTTGCTACAGTTGGCCGGGAATAATATGCAACAGAATTAACTGGACATTTAACTACACCTGCACATTTCAAGTTTTGTCCCACTTTCAAATCCAAAATCACTATTAAGCCAACTTGGAAGGAACAAAAAAATTAAAAGAATTTAACTAAACAGATTTCTAGAAGCTTCTTGGTGGTCAATAGTGAAAAAGGATTTACTACCATCCCACAGCAACAATACTGCAACTTCTCACGTTCACATACCCTAAAGTATGTGACTGCACAGAAAAGGCTTCCTTTCCTTTTAATATATATGAGATACTACATAATTCTGCCTTTTTTTTTTTTAAAGGTAACTTACAAAAATCCTTAAGTGTCTCAAAACCAGCAAACTTCTCAGTTACTACAGAAGAATTTAACACTGCTATTTCCAAAGCTGGCATTTTTTACTTTTCGCTCTTTGAATTAAAAAAAAAAAAGAATTCTGCAAATAAACCAAAATCTAAAGAATATTTCCTACAAAGCAGAAAAGCCCTTTTTGGTCACTGCTATTACAGCCCTTATTTCTGATATAAAGACTCAAGCCAGAAAAAAAAAAAATTTTAAAAAATCGAGTTTGATTTTCAGATGGCCTCGAGCTTGCTGTATTGATGCTTTGAAAATGATTCCCCCACCCCACTAAAGCTAACTATATGTGCTGTACAACCCACTTAACATTAATGAATACTAAAATCTTTCCACAGAAAATAACTGTACCTTCACAGACAATATTGTAGCTTTTTTGGTTACAAATAATACAAAACAAAATCAGTTTGCAATTAGACTTTACGCAAAGGTTATTATACTAATGTGCAACTGTTGAAAGTCTAGGAAAAAATAAAGCTATTACAATAAGTAGTATAATCTTCAAAATGAATTTTTCAAAGCACAGTTCAGGCTAACAGCTAAGTTATATACTGAAAAAAAGAAGTTATCCATGGCTTCACTGAGACAGCCATTTACAGCGTTGCAGAGGAGGAGTACACTACAGGACCGAACAATTGCAGCAGGGACTGCTGCTAAAATGGCTGATACCACTGACCAAAGTTCAATTCCTGTCTTTGCTCACATAGGTAAAGAGTGATGCTCCACCATCCATCTAACAGCTTCCACTCCACCCAGCAGGCCTAAGGTGCTGATTACAGGCAAATAGCCCAAAGCTTTAAAAACATTCAACACAAAATGATTTCTAATCTGCCCATTTGCACTCTACTCGTTTGCCACCATACACATTATCTGTTACAACCATTCCACAAAAAACCATAACCCTCGAGACTATTACCAATTATAAGTTGCAAATATGTTCAGACACTGGATACTTGAAACAGAATATGTTACACTTAACTCAAAAAAAAAAAAAAATCAACAGAAAAAAAATGTTAGTGCAATCTTGAAACTTGCTACTGACCCTCTTCAGCTGCTGCTGTAATTGTTCCCTCATGGACTCAGGGCAATTATCAAGCTGCGTCTTCTGCTCGGAGTAAAGCTCCTGAAGCCTCTCTAGTTTTTCCCTCTCAGCATCAAGTTTTAATTTTTCCTGAAGCATGAACCAGAAAACAAACACAATTACCTTCAAACCCAAGCAGTTGTTAGTGATTATGACAGTATGTGGCAAAACCTTAACAAACAGTTGAAGCATGTAGGTCAAAGACAGAAATCTCTTGTTAGTTGAAGTGCAATGGTGGGATGCAAAATGATCAACACAAAACATTAATCATTTTAGCGCGGTGATTAATTCTCTCCCTCGTCACTGTGTTTTGTACCCATGCCTGGATGATGCCGTTAAAGCCCACTGCCCAAACACTTGTCTCACCTAATAAAAATTTAAAAAAAGGAGAAATAGTAGCCATGTTAGTGAGGTAACTGATGGAGGAGAGAGAATAGAGTAGCTTTTAGAAAGCAAAATGGATGGAAAATGACTGTAGTCTGGCAGTGAGGGGAAAATGGATCTTCCCAGGAGAATGAATTACATGCCTATGTGCCTCTACAGATAAGTACATTTAGCAAGCAGTGAAAAAATGGAACAAGACAGAGCTTTATAAAGAAATAACTCTGGGCCAGGAAATCCTGTTGCAGCAGAAACACCAAGTGATTTAGCAAATTTGCTTCACTACAGAGGAACTGTAACCTGTTCTCAGGGATCAAAGGGGACTGCTCGACCTCCCTGGTCTCCTCCAGCTAGTTCAGTTTTCCTCTTGTTCCACTCGAGTAGCAGTACTCGGCACACTGCTTCTCACCCTCAAAAGCCTTTAACCTTTAAATCTTTGTAATAAAATACTACATGATTTACTGTGCGGCACTGGTCCAAAGACTGGCTGCAGATCACTTAAAGCTACCTTGTAGACTATTATTTATCTATGGACCAAAGTTTGGGAACCAATAAATCAGACTGCAGACAATTTTTTCAATGCCTTTTACTTGCATCTACACTGGCCAACGTAGAAGATGCATTTTCTTCAACTAAGCAACTAATAACTGGAAAAACCAATATGCCTGATATGCCAGGCAGAAATAATCAAGTAAGTCCCTGAAGTCCAGCTCTCTGCTACCTTCTAGAGTCACACTGGCATAGTTGCCTTTTCCTACTTCTTGTTCTGTAGTTATGCATGTCCTGTCATATGGTCTATAACTCTCCCTAATACTCAAAAATTAACAGTATCTGCCCCAAAATTTCAGCTTCTTCTTTTGGATGCTCCAAGAACAGTTGAATTCTGTCACAGCATCCACTCATTTGTCCTCTTTCCAGTCCCAACTGTTATTTAATTTTAAAATCAAATGCATGGCTCAGCAGGTGTTATATGATCAGACACTCTGCAGCACCCTTACGGCACATGCCATAGAGAAGGAACTTCTTTTAGTATACAGCACTTGCCATTTCAAACTGTGGGATGGTCTTTCCCCCAAACTTCCTCTTTGGTGTTCCTGACAAGGTTCTCAAATCCTCACGCACGGTGGAGGCACAAAAACGAACATGTATTAGCTGCCTGCTTTCTTTACGGTTTTATCTCTAAATCTAAGTGGGATCAGGGGCTGGGATTTCATTTTCCCAGTATTTAAAAACAACAACAGGAAGCATTCTCATTCAAGCTCAATGTCAACCAAATTCCCAGCTCTGTTATTTTCATTTACACGTGCAGCTTCACGGCTCATACCATCAGCCAAACAAAATGCTGAACACAAAAGCTTATGGTTTTTTTCTAAGCTTGTAAAAGTGAACAACTGAGCCAGCATATTCAACTACCTGGACTTCCTATATCAGCTTCTGCCTTAAAACAATAGCAGAAGAGCTCAGAAATACGGAGGATGTAGCACGTGCGAGCTGCACAATGAGGGAGAAGCATGCAGCTCTTGAGAGGTCACCTCTAGACCTCTGTCCCCAAGGAACCCCATTTGCTGAATCATCCTTACTTTCAACACAGAAAGAAATCTATGAATAAACTGGTAGTTCCCCTCCTCGCAAACCTTGCTGTCCGTTTAACATTCAGCCTATGGTCTGCCACATTGTTTCTCGCTTTCCTTTTCTGCCCGCCCTGCAATCTAGAGCAGCAAGGACTTCTCTGACCTTAGCTGCAGCATCATGCCTCTGAAGCTATTAATAGCTCTCTCAAAGTCTATGCGCTGCCACAAGCACACTCGTTCATCAACGAGCAAGTCAATCCTCAAGTGTGAGGAGACATCATCAGCAAGTATAAAACTCCCTGAGAATCCTGCCAGAGATACTGTTACTTCCCTCAAGAAATTAGAAATGTATTCCTTTGAGATTGAAAGTGATACTCATCTGGTCTATTTATAGCAGAGGAAGTGCTAACATCCCACCAAACTGGCTCCCTGCAAAACGTGTAGTCTTAACAGGAAATACCACTTTCGGCAATGAGAGGCATTATATGCTTTGCAGCTGTGCAGTTAAGTTCACTGACATCTCTGGCTGTGCATTGGTAAAGTTCATTTAATTCACAAAAAGGAATTTGATAAATAAATGAATAATCAGGATTTTTTCGTACAGTCTCTTCTATAAATGGATCAAGGCAAGTTCTTTTAGAAGGGAAAAGATTAATAACTTCGCAAGCTAAGTGCAAGATGCGGACGAGGCGGGCCTGCGGCTGACTCCGCGAGCTGTTTGCTCAAGAGCAGCCAGCAGCAGAGCTGTGAACAGAACCCATGCGCTCCAGCTGCTCATCCTCATTTAACCGCATGAGCTTGTACTTGTTAAACATTTCTCTGCAGACAACTGCTTCCCAGCCCCAATGTTGACTCCGGAGTCGCATTAATTGCAGTCTGGCTGAATTCTTAACATCCTGTTTCCAGAGAAAAGAAGTACAGCTCAGTAAAGCATAACATCTGGTCTTAGCTTACTGCCCAGCTTGCCCCATGGTCTGCCTCTAGATACACGTTAAATGAACTTGGGATCAGCCCGGATACAGAGCAGGACTGTCTTGGTTTTTGATGATGCTGGGGCACAGCTTGGATCAGTTTTGGAAGATATCTGAATATTGTGATGGATAGCAGTAGAAAAAATTGATGTGTGACAGTGTTCCCCAAGAGCACAGACATAGGATGTCAGCAGAGCACCCATGGTATGAACACAGACCAGAAGTGATCAACATGGGTCACAAAAGGAAATCAACCTTTAGATCTGGTAGAATTGATTTTAGGGCAAAGAGAGAGAAAAAAAAGAACACACATCCAACACATCTCATAGATTATGAGGACACAGAGGAGATAAAAGGACAGTATTAAAAACAATCATAGCCCCTAGAAGAACGGGAACAACAGAAAGAGACCAATTGCCTCAGTGCTGTCTCCTGTGGTTAAGGATGCCCTGTGCTTGATCAATACTGCTACTTAAAACCCCGGCAGGTCCCCACACCCCTTCCGCAGAGAAGTCATCCTACTTTTTGATTTGTCATTCATCACATTCTGCTACTGTAGGCAGGCAGGCTAAAACTGTAGAGTGGCATGTGTCTGCATGTGTATGTGCCTTCTGAATCAACCTTCCTGCTTAAACTGGTAGACTCTGCAGAAATGAGTCAGAGTAAATGTGGATGAAACAGAGAAAGCTTCTCAAAAATCCAGATAAAAATTGGAAAAAAACCAAAGTGAGAAACCTATCATTTTTACCAGGTCACTCTGAAATGGATTGTATGGCTAGGTGAATTGGGCTCACTCTACAACTTTCCAACCCCCATTCCCCAAAACACCCCCAACAAAAACCCAACTTATGTGTTATTTTCAGAAAGAGAGAGAAACTGCAAAGAAACCTACAAGCCATAAACGAAGCAAAAAAAAATACTGAATGCCTTCCCATCCAACAGGCTCTTATACTTTAAATGTTCCAGTCTGAAGTACTCCAGGATCTCCCTCAGCCCAACCCACCTGCAACTCATCGTGTTTTAAGGTAGCAACCTCTCATTACCCACCCCAAACTTCAGACATGCATGCCCTGTCTCTCAGTATGCAATCGGCTAGTCTCACAACGCTCACAGGTTTCTGAAAAATAAGGAGAAGCACATGCAGTTCTTTGTTCTGAAAAGCTTATCCATCTCATCTTCAGGCTTTCATCTCTAGCCAAACTTTATTTTACACTCCAGAATAACATCCCTCCCCTTCTTCAAAATAATCTACAGCAAACAGAAGGACTGCAAAAGCCAGAAGTGGAGGAGAAAGAGCAGACTACAGAAATTATTCCTTTCCACTCGGAAGTGGTGTGATGCTACAGAGTTTGTCCATTCAGTAAAACAATTTGGGGAATAAGTGGAAGAGCAAAAAAATTTTACTTTAACAACTCACTGATGAAATTGGCCTAACCCTTGCCATGAATTTGTAAGAAAATAGTCTAGTCCCTAACAGAAAGCAGGCTAGGAAATGTTATCTGCTCCTCAGTGGTTACTTGCTGAAAGGGGCAAATGGTACATCTGGGGAAAGCATTAAATCTGAGGTCTACCAACTCTTCCAGCATTCTTGCAAATTGAAAGCATTTCCAATGCTATGGCTGATACAAATCAGACTGCATACAACTCTGATTAAAAAAATACCGTTGAAATGAAACAGATAGTCCTGTGCACAAACTGTACATGCCCCTTTTCTATATTTTTCAGACTACTCTTTCCCGCATTCCTTGATCTCTTTCAGGAGAGAAGCATAAAACTTATCACGATTTAGTTATTTGTCACTAAATGCCTGTGAGTTTCATGAAAGAAGCCATTAAGAGGAAAACAAAAAAAGTATGCCAGGCATATGAAAAGGAGCATAATATGATAGAAGAAGGTATTTCATAATAGTTCTTTTTACTGTATGAGTGGCAAATAATTTATTATATGCATCATAACAGACTATACAGTGATGGCATCTGTATGAGAGATCTCAATGGTTTTGTTTCACATGCATGTATCAAGCCAATGTTAAAAAGCATTTTAAATCAGAGTAAGCAATCCCTCTGCTGTAAGTAAAAAAAATCACAATAGTTGGACACATTAACTTGCTCCTAAGACAACTCAAGTTTTTTGGAATTTCTAAGCTCATTCTCCAACCATTGCAATTTGTTGTTCTAGTGAACAGATGGGGAGGCAAAAGAAAACCCCTGATTCTAGAGCACTGTTCTTTCATGAATGTAGAAGTAATCATTCAAAGCAGAAGAAAAAAGTGAGAAAATTAAAATTCTGTATAGTCTTCAACATCTAGACAACAATAAGAGGATTTCCCTTAGTGGTACAATCCATTCTGCTATTTCCCTTGTGACTGTTCTAAAAGAAGGCTTGTGAATACAGATTTTTCTCCTTGAGTCTTCATAATCATCTTTTTCCTCACTAGTGTTCTCTCTACAGGATATCCTTATGTGGATATATCTAGTGGATGCAAGTATTCCGCAGAATACTTAATGTTGGGTATCTTAAAGAGGTTAATAATGTTATAGACACGATAACTCATCCATTTAAATCACTTGCTTACATCTTGCTGAACTGGAATCTTACCAGGAAAGATCTAAAAGGCTATGCTATGAGGCATAAATTTGTCAGATTCATCAGGACAAAAAACAGCAGCAGGAATTTTGAATCCAGAAGAGAAAGGACTGAGTAGAGACCACCAGTATATTTAACTTTGATTGCTGGTGTCCCCCTTCATATGGCTCATCAGGCAGCTGCTCTTTCCTTGGCTCAATTCTTGCAAGTCTTTGCAGTACTAATTCAGCAAAGAGGCCGAGCTTCAAACGTTTTGGCATGTCTGGGATATTCTGTTAATGACTGAAAAATATTTCCGCAAAAGCATGCGGACAAAATTAAATGTATTCCAAAAAAAGATGAGTTATCTGCTACCAGCTGCTCCTGATTTCTGCTCTCGAAAAGGGACAGGAAACCCAGCCTGATAAAAGAGTCCCAGAGTATGTATTTCCACCATGCATAAGGCAAAGGCCCTCCAGAAGAAAATGAATAACCTCCCCCTCTTAAAACGCAGTCTAAACTTTTGCATAAATAATTGTTTTGAAACTCTCTGCCAAAACTCCCATTTAGCTATGATTACCTCCTACAGCGCTTCTGCTGAATTCATTACTCATTTTCAGTTATTCCTGTTTATTCACGCCTGCTGATCCATTTTTTCTTTCCCCAGCTATGTTGTTACTTTCAACTCACGCTTTAACTTGGAGACATCAGGCATGGCTAATTACTAAGCATCTTTCTGCACATATGCTGGACTGCATGTTTTAAAACTATACAGACTAAGGAAGCACTGTATGAAAAGAAAGTACTTTGCAAATCTGGATTGCATCTGATTGGGCAAATACAATTTTCTCCAGCTTCCTTATAGACATGCGTCAATCCTGAACTAAGTCTCATGAGCAAAGGGTCATCGGGAGGAAGTCATAATTGTAAATAGCACCAGGGACCTGAGGTGCTATTCTACTTGAAACAATAGCATCATTATTGTACACCTACAGTACAGTAACATGAATAAGTGCCGCAGTAATTACAGGGAGCCGGGCCCGGGTGGCAGGGAAAAGGGAGATTGGCTCACCTGCTTGCTTGTTTCTGGGCACTGCCCAGCGCAGCTCTCTCCAGAGCAGGCTGCACTCAAAGTAATTTTGTCGATACCTGTAGCAAAGCTCTTTCCTGGAAAGCTTCAAGCTACATCTGTCAAACCGTGTTACTAGCGACTTATCAGGGCTGTCCCTGCGTAACTGGAACTTGCAATTAATAGCTTAAATGCTGCTGTTCAAATATGCAGTTGGTCACCTTTTTCTGTGGATAAAACCAAATATGTAGCGCATGGTAGTTAAAAAAAAAAAGAAAGAAAGAATGAGACAGTTGTAGGCTGTGCTCAAGAAGCACGGTCATGGAGGCAAAGCCGGACCTTCCTCCATACACTAGCACAATTTCCAGCACAGCTGAAAGCACAGGCCATGCCAAACAGCTCTGGAAGTAGCTACCCCAGCCAGGACGACTGAGTCCTGTCAGCACTTGTACCTGGCAGAGATGCACCACAGCCAGAACTATGCCGAGTCCTGCAACGACACTGAAAGGCTCTGTCATCTCCCTTTCAAAATGGCAACCACTCGTAGCTCTTATTTCCAAAACTTAAGTAAATGAACCCTAATTGCTTCGTTCCTTACAACGTGTGTGCTGGCATACTCACAAAAGCAAGGGAAGCACTTTGAACTCACCACAGGGTGTGCGCTACATTATCTTCCCCACCGATTCACTTGTTCTTCCTCACCGTTAGTTCTGCCTGACACATGTTCAGGTAGGGCTGAGCACAGGACTCGAACGAGATCAGAATGCAGCCTACCATATAATGTACAAACCCGCCTGCAAAATTCATTCCTGATTTACAAGCAAGGTGCTGGGACACAGAGACATTGTACCACAGCAAAGAGCTCACTGGCACAGCCCAAAACCGAACTCACAACTGTCCTGCCATCTGCCTTCAAGTATGATTTCCAGTTGATTCTCCTGCCTCGCAAGTGCTAGAAACTGTGGCTTTAAAACTGTGGCTTTAAAATCATGCAAAAGTTGGCAAAACTTTGTGTCCTCATCCAAACAAATTGTGCACAGGGCATTAAAAACAAATTAAAAAAAAAAAATCAAAGAATCGGGTAGAAAGTAGTACAAGAGCTTCTACCTACAGTCTATTTCAAGCACATAACATGGCCCAATAATTAGATTGTAGTTTATGATCTCTCTTTTTAAGAATTTCACAAGTTTTTCAAACAGGTGCATGGGTAAGGATGAAACACAACCGGGCAGGGGTTTCCTGTCAAACAGGTGCTGAGATCAGTGGCAAATTCCAGGAGACACTCAAGTCGCTCCAGAGACAAGTGCCATCATGTACAGCACTAACGCCCCACCATCGTTTCGTGAGTGAAATTAACTCTTCTTCTCATTTCAAGACGACACCATGCGGTGTATTCAGATATCACTCCCTTACCCTGACAGAAACGTAACCACTGTCCGAGCAATGGGACCCGACAGCTTCTTGCCAGGAAGCCCCACCAAAACCAAGACCACCAGTATGATTCGGGGTGAAATATTCAGGCAACTAGAAGAAACCATTACCATTGTACAGACACTGGGACACTTTTTCTTGCAAGAAACAACACAAAAAGTACCATCAGCAGGATGGCAATCGCTAGCCAAAACCTGAGCCTTAACTCTGTCGAGGAGGTCGTAAGTTTCAAATTATTTCAGCAAAAAGGACCACCTACAACCTCCGCCCAAGCACCCCTTTTCTGGGGGGTTGACCCTGTACTACTACAGAGCCAAGATGTTGCCTATCTTGCATCAGATCTGCAGGGCTGCAACCTTAAATGTACAGACACACAAATCAAGCTTTAAAAAAATGCTTGTTCTTTCAAGTCAGCCAGAACTTTTATTTGTTGACATGATGTGTGCCATCTGTTTTGCTGGCTGACACTACTTTCTCCAGAACACTTCAGCTGTCGCTTTATATTTTGCCCATTTGCAGAAGCTTGTCTCCCACTTCTTTTTTAAACTTTCACTTCTGTGCAATGCTGTCAGACATTTTTCAGAACAAAACCTGTGGGCTCTTTTAAGAGTTTATTTCTACAAAGATAATTTCAGTATTAACTGAGCCATGGCTTTAAGTCTAGAGCATGCACTCACAGCTGAGTTGTTTGTTTGTTTGTTTAAAAAAAAAAAGGAACACAAAAGAAAAGACAACTAAAAAATCATAACTGATCTGACTAGTGACATGCTTCATACTGAAAAAAATGTTTTGCGTGAACTTGCCTTTTAAATTACGAAAGTGCTTTTTCTAGGCTGCTTTCCATGTTTCAGTTCAACTGAAAATTTAAACTAGACCTGGCATTTTAATTTTCTGACTGCTACACACTAATGTTCCATCATATGATTGCAAGGAAATTTAAACAACCTACAGGTTTTAGAACAATTTCCATTAGTTTTATTGAACTTTGAGGCAACTAGAGAACAAATACAAAAGGCAAAAGATCTCTTGAATTTCTGGATGTGTTATTTGTTACCACCTACCACCCAAAACTTCTAACAGCATCCTTTTGGAGGGTATCTGCTTGCACCACCCTATCTGCTGTTACCAACTTCAAACTCATCTTTATACCAAAAAGCAAGTATGAAACACGTTCCATGGACAACTTAAAACGTGACCACAGGCAACACTGAAAGCTGAAGGATTGCTGAGGGGTACACAAGAACAAGGAAAAGTGCAGGCAGGAAAGTCCACAGAAGTTCAAGCTTAAACTGGATGTGCGCAGTCACTCCGCAGGGCAGAGGTGGGAGCACCATTCTCCTTCTCAGACACAGGCTTGATGAGTACAGCCACAAACCAGCATTCAGGCTCATGACAGGGTAGGCAGAAACTGAAGACAAAAAGCTCAGAATAAAACAATGCAAGCTGCAAGGCGTGAATTAAACGGGAACTGTGAAAGAGCTAAAAATGTGCAGCTTGTCTAAGCAAAAGCAAATAATGCAGAAGACGTCCAGATATTTCTGGAAAGCTTAAAAAAAGAGGGGGAGAGACTAGCTAGAGTATTTCCACAAGTGACAGGTTTAAATTATGAGGTAGAGGATGAAATTTAAAAAGGAAACATTACTGGCTGAAAGCCCTGGAAAAACTTCCTGACCTTGAGATATTATTGGCTGTGGCACATCCCCCGTGGAGAAGGGAACTGCCCCCGTGGAGAGGCCAGCAGAGCCTGCTGCAGGGAACCAGCACTCCCTGGTTTGAGGGGGACAGCTTCATCTTGCAGGCCCTTTCCATTTCTGTACTGAAAATCTTATTACAGTGCTATCCAATTTTGCAAATATATGCATATATACATTTGCTGTGTATTTGAGAGCAATTAAGTCTCTGACTGTATAGGAGTACTAACTAATTCCTCGGACTTAATCACAGAGAGAATGTTCCACAGTACTAAAACTGTCAGTCAGTCAGCAAACAAAATAAACCAAAATAATTGCTTTAAAATTATGTACTTGACAGATGTCTTATGTATACCATTCTGTATAATAATAGATAGAGCCATCTTCTGAAACCACAGCCTTCTTTCATTCTGTTCCTTTGCTGAGAAAGGATTTTTTTTTTTTAATTCAAAATATATAACCTACAATGGAAGGTAGTGGAACAGTTCAATTAATACTGTTCTTTTAAACAACAGATAACTCAAGTCCAAGCCCTATATGGATTTTTTATTAATCAAAAATATCTTCACAGTAGGTCAGGTCTTTTTACTTAAGTGTACTATATTTTGCTTGTCAAGTATACCTTGGGAAACAAGATTGTTACAGGGAGATGATGGTGACACAACTATTTTTTTCTTCCATATTTATCAAGTAAATTTACTGCTAGACAGTACTTCATAAAAAACTCTGCATCAATATGTTAATCATATAAATGTAATTTGAAGATCAAGGGGAACAGAGCATACAGCTAGCTAAGTTAACTCAATTACCTTTGTCTTTTCACCAATAACATTTCTCTCCAGCTCAGCTATTTTTCTGTTCAGATGATCCAATATTTCCTTCTCTTTCAGCAGCTCTGTTGTTTCAGATTTCTGTTCCCCATCCAAAAGGGCACATTCCATATCCAACTAGGAACACAAAACATTTTTCAGAAGCAGTCCAGATTAAGAAGAAATCTTGATACACATTATTTTCTGGGGGAAAGGGAGTGGGTTGGTGATTATTCACAAGAAAGAAACGTTTTAAAAATAGGAAGAAGAAAAAAAAAAGTAAGTTTTACTGCCACAAAAGTAAGTTAAAAAGAGATCAGAAATCTGAGAAAAAGTAAAACTGCACATAAAATACTGCAAAATAAAGTCCAAACCAACTTTAGTTTGAAGATTCTTTTTTTCCAAAACTTTTTCTTATCTATCTCTTCTCTGTGCTTCCTCCTGTTATGATAACTGTACCGACTCGCTGTGCCCAGGCTCCGTAGGAAACCCTCCTGGAACAGCTGTTTCTTTCCTGTCACTGATAATTGGAGCAAGCACAACCCAAATGCCTGGCCAGCTTAGTCTGCAACTGTGAGATTCCAGAAGGCAAGAGGGTGCCAACATACCCTTGCCACCGTAAAGCCAAGCAGGTTTGAAAGGAAGTTGTCTCACTTCCTTTCTCTTTAAACGGTCACAGGAGATACCACCATAAAACTCCAAAGTTACACAAGGTATTTAGACCAATTGAGTGACCATTAAACAAGCAAGATTGTTCTAATTCCACTGAGGAGTATAATGGTTACAGCTGGGAAAGGCTAATCCGAGCATCACATCCATCTCCCAGCTGGGGAAAAATAACCTTCATAGTAGGACACTGCCAGGTCCGTGATTCTGTGCCTAATGCTGGTGAAAAAGCACAGACTATGGAGGCTACATACATCCATGAGTTGCCTATGTACTTGCTGAACCCATCAGACTTATGCTATGTAGACATACCTAACAAGCAAGACATTTAAAACCAAAACATACTTCATACCTCTCTCGAGGATTCATCCATCTGGTCATTTAAATCTTTGATCTTCTGCTCAAGTTCTTCCAAGTTATTCAGTATTACTATGCGCTCCTCCTCCAGTCGACCAAGCTCCTGCCCTCTTTGCTCATCACTTGTGCATTCTGGTATCTGCAGTTGCACGTTACAAGAGGTTCATTAGAAAAAGAGTTAAACACTGTCTTTCCTTCCCCTTTCATATTGTGTTCGTTTTAGACAAGTATGGTACTGCTTGTTCTGAATCCATTACCTATTTCATATCTACTATATTGCTATTTCTATATTTAGAAGGCGCACAAGAGAAACAAACATGATACTTTACTTCCAGGCATTGGAAGTAAATACTATACTTAACAGTAAATACTATTCATTCTACAGGAATTATTAAAACCTAACTTTTGAGAATACTTTACATGCTGGGCTATTTAGGTTGTAAAAATCCAATTTTTCCCTTATAAAAATAACACAGATAGATGAAGATGCTTTTTATGTAAATTTCAGCTGTTCATATAATAAAAGCCAGGAGGTAGGATAGGACATTTTCGTAACTAGCCATGAAGATGGGCAGCTTCTGTAAAATAAGGACAAAAGTTGGTTCTGTCTCCCCAGTTAGCACTGAGGAAGTAGTACCCCTAACGTTGCTCTTTTCATTGCCATTTACTTACTAGGTAACTGTGCCAAGAAGTAAACAACATTATTAAGAAAATACCTGTGATCATATACCAGCAAAGGCTAGATCAAAGAGTATTGAGTTTCAAATGTGTTCTTCATGTTCATCTGACCCCAGGGGCTTGCGATCCAATTACTCTGGTAAGGCTGCTCGCTCATTGTCCCCAATCAGAATTAGAAGCGGGCTGTGTGCAGGGCTTCGTGTTAACCGCTGGACCACACAGCCTTGCTCTAAAGAGGCTCAGCTCAGCTACTGAATGGCTATTCTGAGAGCTGGCATTTTATCCTGAACAAATCTGATCTCAATATTTTAAAACAATGAGCTATGTTTCATTAACACAGTTACTTGTTATTGCTTTTCTCAGGGCTTAGCAGAACACCCTTTACAATGAATGAATGAATGGTATTCCTTGATTAGCATTAGTAATCCTAGCAGGAAAGCCTCTTTTTGTCCGGTATCCTGCTCGGATAATGCTGACATAACATCTTTGATTTCAACTTCCTAATAAGGATTTAAAATAGCATCGCTGACTTGCACGAAGAAAGCTACAAATGGGAAAGAAATGCAAGACCACAGTAACTTGTAAGCGAAACGTCTTACTACCTTTTCAACATGGAAAGACCAAGTAAAGCCATAATAGCACGTTTCTGTTCAGCATAATTTCACACCAAAAGACTCAGCGGACGGACTTCCAGAGAGATCCCCTTTATAAGATAAAATGTTTTTCTATCACACCTCTCTCTTCTTCTACACATACACACTTCTGTTGACTACAAATACGTAAGAAAGTTAAGCAGAGGTTAAATACAATTCATGTTAGGCACACAATCATGCTGAAGCTCATACAATGTGTAAATAACAGTAAAAAGGAGGGACACAAAGTATTTCGAAGGTGTGAGTTTGTTAAACGGAAACCTGCTTTTGTGGCTTTGTTTGGTCTTATTATGCTCCTGATTCTAACTCTTGAATATAGTTATTTAACACACTGCCTGTCACCAGGATTTGCTGCACTGCTGGTCTGGCACACCAGAGCCCAGGCACTGACCCAAGACGATGAAAGGTCCCTGCCCCAGCCCAAAGGAGGCTGCTGCTGCCCTAGCTGAAGGAAATTGTTACTCGAAGCTCATTTTTTAAAGGACAATTTCCCTTCAGTAACAAAACAGCAGCGTGAGGTACGCAGGAAAGGAGCTGCAGCTTATTAAACAGAGGAGCTGGGTGAGAGAGGCGGGATGCTGGCTGCCGCCGCGTGCCCCATGAGAGGCAGCAGCTGATTTGACAAGTGGCTCAGGTCCAACCCCGGGAAAGGAGACAGGACAGTAAATTCGGCTCAGGCAACTCCTCTTCACCTCCCATGCGACTGTTCTCGTTTGCCCATGAGAAAACATCCTCCTCTTACAGAAGACGGGAGCCTCAGGCTGGGAGAAGATGGCAGAGCTTCCCTTCCCTCCTACACCCCAGCACCGTGCTAAGCAGGGTTCCTGAAACCTTCCTTATTTGAGTAGCTATAATTGTTCAAGCAAATCCTTCTCCCTCGGAAAAATCTTAAAACGCTTCCCGAACTGTACCTACCTCTGAAAAAAAAAACCTTCCAGTGCCAATAGCTTCCACAGAAAATGAAATAATCATTTGCTGGCTGCTAAGTGGTATGAGCTCTGAGATCAATTCTCACACCTAAGCCATCCTAACTGTGGCCCCTGCCAGGACAGCTGACTCCTAGAGGAGGATTTTGGGCAGTCGAACCTGGATGGTACTCTTTCCTCTTACAGAGCATTACCTTTGGTGTGATGCTTAGGTAGGATGATTCGGTGGCATCCTTCAGGAAGGTGGGAGCAGCGAAATGCGGAGGCTTTGCGCTTTCGTTGAAGTGTTCGTCGGCTCTCAACCCTCTAGAGGAGAGGAAAGCAGCAGTACTGCGACTGTGGCTGCTCACCTCCGAGAAATCCGAATCACTTGCAGATGATCTCAAGTGGCCTCTGAACCTCGTTTCCAGATTCATCTGGGAGTCTTCGAACACCGAATCCTCATCGGAGAGCTGAAGTTTTTCGAGTTCTTTGTTAATTTTTTGAACATCAGCAACTGTTGTAGCTGCAGCGGGGTCGCTGTCAGATTTGGAGTATTCTGCACATAGATTGAGGATTGTCTCCAGCCGCTGTCGTTCCTAGTTTTAAAAAAGATAATAGCACTAAGCGTCACGTGTGAACTAAAGTAAAGATGAAGTTAAAAAGTTTGCTGGGTTTTTGAGGGGTTTTTGGTTTGGGTTTTTTTAGAGTGAAGGATTAAAGTCCTCCAGTTCCATGTATGTCTCTAGCACTTCGAGATAATAAACAGATACACGTAAATAAATTACAGCGCAAGATGAAGAATCAAAGTTAACATGGAAGAAGAACTTAAAAAATTAAAAGTACATTTCACAGAAATGAATACCTACTTAAATAAGATGTCCTGTTTATCTTTCCAATGTAGAAAATGCTCATATTAATATTGTTTATTCAGGTTGTTGTAACCATACCCCATTTGTATGTACACACGTCCAGTGAGCTCACTGTATAAATCACCAGTTGTTCCACTTTACACTTACACTATACTCCTACCAAGCTGCAAAACATTGCACAGATTTTCCATGAACTCACTCATTACTGACTTTTTTGGATTTTCTGTTTTGTTAACTTTTATTCCCTTTTTTGGGAGAGAATTAGTCCACATTTTGAAACAAACAGTTTTAGGAGCATTAACAGAAAAATGAGGCATCACATCTAAAATACAACAGATGTTAAATGTCCAGAAGTGAGGGATATCTTTATTTACCAGTTAACGCAAATTTCCTATGGATTCATACTAATATTTCAAACTCAAGAATCTGAAAAACTGTGCCAGTTTGACCTGATGTGCTTCAAGTTGCTATAAACATTTAATTCCCGAAGGATTTCTAGATCTTTATGATACTTTATAAAAAGTATCAGAAAGCTACATTTGTTTTATTTTACTGTATGCATAGCTTCCTGTAACTTCCATTTCAGATGACATTTTTTTCACCTCTTCATTTTTAAGAGGTAATGCTTTTATGTAAGTTTGTGTTTCTTTTGCTAAAGAAGAAAAATAATGTAAATAAAAAATTGCTTACCATAAGGCTATTGAAAATTCTGCTGGAAAAAAAAGACCACTGTGAGAGTTCCATGCTTGGCATTAATACCTGCACTAATGATCTCATTTCTGATTTCTAGGAAATCCTTCTTATTTTTAATAGTATTTAAAAAGAAAGCCAAGAAACCAAAATCCTCAGCCTCCTTCCCCAGGAACCACTCCAGACATATTTGCTTTCCAAGCTCTATCTGGCATTACATTTGCAAAGCAGCTATTTCTGACAGTCCTAACACTCCCTATGCCCAACAGCAAGTGATAACAAGGATCAGGCAAAGCAGTTCAGGCAATGCATTGCCTGCCCTTTCCCTGCAGCAAGCCATTGGAGTTTCATGAAAATTTAACACTGGTTTACAAGCACACAGCTCTTTATGCAGCTACCAGGAGATTACCCGGTTGTACGCACTACACGTTTACATCACCCCACATCACCCGCAGTTAAGAGCTGCATTTCTGAGCTGGAGAACCCATCTGAACCCATCCGTTTCCAAGCACTACCCAACCGAGAGCGCGCCACAAGACAGAAATTTTGCCTTCAGATAGCTTATTCCCAGGTTCGCACTGCAGCTTTCCTCTGAAGCCTCCTGTAACAGCACTGGCAGAGACGAGCCGTTGAAATAACGAAGCCTGGGGCAGCTGCGGGGCAGCAACTGAAAGCTTCTATTTTCCACGAAATGGGTCCAGCAGATTGTGCAGACATCCTTCAACCCCAAATGATCGACATAATTATAACTCCCCAAAGCCTCGTTCCCTCCAGGCAACCACTGCCAGACCCTAAGCCTCTTCCCTTACCCCTCCAATGCCGCTATCCTCCCTCTTACTAAGTCTTTTGGCCACGCAACCCAATTCCTAAAGCACTGTGCAAGTGCTGGCTGGGATTGCCGGTAATTATGCAGCTCTCCCCGTTGTGACGGCACGGGGCCTGGCCTTTTCATACAGTCATCGTAATGGTTATAGATGGGAAACACGACATCAGGACACGAAGTCCCATCTTTCCCTGCAACAACAGCGTATATTGGGTTACCCCGTGCCAAGCCTCCATCCCTTCAATAATAATAGGAAATGGCAAATTTCAAAGTGCAGCTGCTGTTCATCCTAGCCTAAGCGCTCAGGGAAGGGGCTCTCACTGCAAACCTGCCCTTTGCTGAGCAGTCAGGAAAAAAAAGGATTCTTTTGTCCCCCCAAGTCTCAGATGCTCAGGAAAGCTTAAAAATTGCAGGAAAACCTCTGCCAGTCTTCAAAAAATTCCTGATGAACTTTCAGACACATTACAGAAATACCGATACCTCTCACTTCTATTTTGACATGTGCTGAGAGGCTTATGGACAGGAAGCTCTGTGGTTATTTTATACACTCTATTCTCATCATTTCATCTTGGCCAACTCATTCCAGCTCCAGCACACCTGCATTTAACTGTTTCCAGCATAAATTTCTGAGTCAAGCAGCGAGCTAGGAAAGCACCCCTGCGATAAAAAGTGCAAAAGCAGTAGCACATGGAAAATCCAGTCAATAATTTTGCAAGAAATACCACACAAGTTATTTGTGACACTGAACACAGCAGAGGAAAAAAAAGGTATGCCAAAAGAAGGAAATTGGTTTAAAATTGGCTCTGGCGGAAGGGAGGGGTGTTGAATCAAGCCTTGTAAGCCTTTCAGTGTATTTCCCCATAAAATGTCCTTTTTAACAGACTAAAACATCTCCATGTATTTTTTGTGGATCTCTTACCTGCTATGAGAAGGGGTACACAGGTCTTGTGCACTTTCTGCCTGAGCAGTTTCACCACTCCTGGCTTTGAAAAAGCTGCACGTCACCTATGGATGGCTGCAAATTTAGGTGCTGAAGGAGAAGGGTGGAAAAACGGGAGAACCACCCTCCTCTGTTATTGATTAACAATGACATTAAGAGGCAGGCCTGGCACACTGTAAACAAAAATATTCCAAAATAGCAGAGATAAATACCTCCCACTTTTTTAACAGCAGCCATGTCAGTGATTCCTGGATTTGTTCATCTGCTGCTTGTCACGTATATGAATTTTACAAATGCGTAGAGGTGATGCTATATCTAGATATCAAGGCAAGACTTGGTTAATCAGCTGTTGCAAGCAGGAAGCTTTTTAGATAAGTGCCATTAGCAACTGGATAACCCCAGATTTCATTAAAAATACATATGCAGTCTATCCTTTGTGACCAACGCTAATGAGAATTATGGCTAGTCCGTGCAGCCAGGGCTCCCTTTGCCTGAAGAAGAGGCTGTTGCTCTTTTCAGCTACCAAAGAACAGCACTTTTCCACTGTTGCTTTTTAAAACCTCACAGGCAGGCAAACAACCACCTTCGCAGCAAAAGCTTGGAGCAGCAGCTAGTCGAAAAGGATGGGGGGTAAAAAGGCAGACATACCAGGCAAGAGAGCAGCAGAAACTCCCCAAACTTTCTTTCTTACAAATACATTCAGTACCCCACGGACAAGAGGCAGGAGAAAGGCTTCTCCTTCCTCTGCATTTCTAAGGAGGTGGTGATTTCACATCTGTCAGATACCGAGAAACTTATTTCAAAGTTAGACTTTAACTGGGTCTGAGAACAGCTCGCCAACTGTTCTTCCCCTTCCCTCCACTTTGCACCAGTTTCTCACTCCAGCCTCATTTATTTCCTCACTTTCAGTCCTTGTTTTGCTATAGTTTAATCTTCTGGCTCTGAGGCTACCACTAACAGCACAGAATTCAGAAAAAGTGCCCATATTTCATGTCTGTCTCTTGCAGGCAGCCTTCCACAGCAGAGGCACCTGCACGGAGAAGTGCTGCAGAGGCCAGCTCAGCTCAGAGCAGAGGGCCGGCTGCGGGGACCAGGCTGGCACGCCTCGTCCTTACCTTCCCAGTACAGGCACAGAAGAACCAGACTGGTAAAAGCAGAAGAGATCAGTGGCATGGAGTAGAGCCAGCCTCCAGAGAGGAACTGAGCAGACGACTTTCTGCAGAATTAGCTCCTCTATCTGCAGGCACGTATTCGGCTCCTGAGGAAATGCCATCAGCTTCCAAAATAACAGCGTTGTTCAGACCGGTGCCCTTTTGCCCCTACAGTACCTATGCAGAGGCCCCTTTCCAAATCATGCCGAGGGCAGGAGCCTGAAGACTAGAGCTCCAGTGCAGTACTTAAGTTCTGTAAATGAGAATAGTTCTCCTGAAATTGATTTCTTCCTGGCACATAATGTTCATTTGCATAAAACATATAGCTGCAAAAATTAAGTATATGTAATCCACCCTTTGGATTATTAAAGATCTCACAGAAATGTTTTGAAACACAATTAAAACTGAACGTTCCTGAAAATTTACTGAGTTGTCAGTATTAGTTATATTCGGGGGGGGGGGGGGGGGTATCCTATTATAGGGCACTTGTTCCTTTACCAAACTAAACTGATGTTAAGTAGCTATTCTATAACACTATAGAGCCTGTCAAATACTAGTGGTGGGAAAAATTACCTTGATCTAGCCTTTGTCTACTTGGCTGGGGTTTCTGTAAGAGGTAAGTCACACTTTTACATGCAGCTTGGGTACTTCATGTTTAAAGGGTCTATAAAAAGACAGAGTGCCAATATAAATTTATAAAACACGCATATGAAGTTTTTCCAAGTTGTATGGGAGATTTACATAAGCTCTATTAACCATAGTTTTAAAGCAGTATCACCTTGAATATTCCAAAATATTTTCATTTCATTTTCCTCTCGCATGAACACATCTTACTAAATTGTAATGCATCAGTGCAAACCAGGCACAGAGATATTCTGTATTATTTCCTACCTGCTGAATAAACTTAATGAAACTCAATACTTCTCTGACTGTGAAAAAGTGGACTATGGAATAAGCTCCTTGAAATTTATTATTGATCGTTCAGGCATCGGCCATATAAGCTGAAATCTCTCCCAGAACAATTCCTGCATCTAGTAAAACTTCATTAACAAGCATCGTACAACATCCATACAGACAGCTGGACTATGCAAGGTACCACGCAGATACTGCACATGTAATTTTTAAGTACCTACCACCATCTAGAGGAAATACATTGTACTGCCTAAAATCCAGCAGTAGAAAAATCAAGTTCAGTGCTATTCAAATGAGCAGGTATCAAGAAGGGGCAGGCAACTCAGGAGGACTACAAGGATGTTGTAAGGTTATGCAAGAAGAAAATTAGAAGGGCCAAAGCTCAACTAGAACTTAATCTGGCTACTGCCGTAAAAGACAATAAAAAATGTTTCTATAAATACATTAGCAACAAAAGGAAGGCTAAGGAGAATCTCCATCCTTTATTGGATGGAGGAGGAAACACAGTGACAAAGGATGAGGAAAAAGCTGAGGTACTGAATGCCTTCTTTGCCTCAGTCTTTAATAGTAAGACCAGTTGTTCTCATGGTACCCAGCCCCCTGAGCTGGAAGACAGAGACAGGGAGCAGAATGAAGCCCCCACAATCCAAGAGGAAATGATTAGTGACCTGCTACACCACTTAGACACACAAGTCTATGGGGACACCAAGTTGGGCAGGAGTGTGGATCTGCTCGAAGGTAGGAAGGCTCTACAGAGGGATCTGGACAGGCTGGATCGATGGGCTGAGGCCAATCGTATGAAATTCAACAAGGCCAAGTGCCGGGTCCTGCACTTGGGTCACAGCAACCCCATGCAGCGCTACAGGCTTGGAGAAGAGTGGCTGGAAAGCTGCCCAGCAGAGAAAGACCTGGGGGTGCTGTTTGACAGCCGGCTGAATATGAGCCATCAGTGTGCCCAGGTGGGCAAGAAGGCCAACGGCATCCTGGCCTGTATCAGAAATCGTGTGGCCAGCAGGAGCAGGGAGGTGGTTGTTCCCCTGTACTTGGCACTGGTGAGGCCGCACCTCGAGTGCTGTGTTCGGTTTTGGGCCCCTCACTCCAGGAAAGACATTGAGGTGCTGGAGCGTGTCCAGAGAAGGGCAACCAAGCTGGTGAGGGGCCTGGAGCACAAGTCTTATGAGGAGAAGCCGAGGGAATTGGAGCTGTTTAGTCAGGAGAAAAGGAGGCTGAGGGGAGACCTTATCGCTCTCTACAACTACCTGAAAGGAGGTTGTAGTGAGGTGGGTGTTGGTCTCTTCTGTCAGGTGGCTGGAGATAGCACAAGAAGAAGTGACCTCAAGTTGCAGCAGGGGAGGTTTAGATTGGATATTAGGAAAAATTTCTTCACCAAAAGGGTTGTCAGGCACTGGAACAGGCTGCCCAGGGAAGTGGTGGAGTCACCATCCCTGGAGATCTTTAAAAGACGTGTAGATGTAGTGCTCAGTGACATGGTTTAGTGGTGGACTTGGCAGTGCTAGGTTAACAGTTGGACTTGATGTTCTTAAAGTTCTTTTCCAGCCTAAACGATTCTATGATCTAGAAAAACAGATGGCCTTAATATCTATCCGACTATGTCGTCTGTGCTGTTCCACCCCCGACCTCCCCCTGCACCGAAGAGAAAGATTGCCTTTCAGTTCCAGCAACTACCAAAGTTGGGCTTTTATCTCAGAGTGAGATTTCCTCTTTAAAAAAAAGAAATAAAATTCAATAGCCAACTGAATCTCATTGAATATCCTTGGCTCACAGTGATAAATTTTTTCCTTGTTTATAAGGCTCCTGGGCTAGCTTCAGCAATAGCTAACCCTGACTTCTACTTGTGTAAAGCTTGTATAAACATCCCTATGCCAAGATGCAGTGTCTGGTCAGCTGGGCTGGAGAGGAAGCAGAAGCAGATTGTGACCCACCAGCCTGCTGCCTGTGCAAGCTCCAGGAGCAACCTCGTGCCGTCCCACCTGCTCCCAGAGCCCACCAGTCCCCAGTGCCAGCAACGGGAACTCCGGTTCCTCCCGCTCCTCAAGTCACAGAGGAACAGGCTGGCAAAACAGAAGCGGCACCAGTCTTCAGCTAGTTTGGGTGAATCCAGCCGTGAAAGGCAAATCAAAAGAGAGAGGGAGAAACACCAAATCCTACACAAGTACATACATGTCTTTTCTGTTTGGTGCATGGGAACAAATTAAAACTCAGACATATAAATCATTCAAAAAAAAAAAAACCAAAACCTGCAATGCTTATTTTCACTATTTGTACCATTTTTTTTAATTGTCTGTTTATTTCTTTGGGCAATGACAGCAGATCATTTTGTTTCATACACAGGCCGTAGCAGCGGCTCAAAATGCAAACTTCCAGAGGAGCCTCTGTCATTTAAAAAGCAAACTAAGCACAAGTAAAACTCATAGAATAATTTATATGGAAAAGAAAAGGAAAAAAAGTGAAAGTAAATACTAGAGACCAAGGACAGATACTAAGTCAGATTACAATGTCTGCATAGATTTTACTAAAAAGAAGTCCAGAAGTTAATAGCAGCTATCAAATGCAATACCCCAAAACTGCTCTGTGCCACCAGGATAGATACAGGGGCAGTGCTGGTGCAAAGATGCTCTCCACTTCGTATCTGGGCCATAGAGCAGTCTAATCCTCTAAAAAGGAGGCTTATGTTTCTGATGAAGTTCTCTAAGTATTCCTACATTTTTCTTCTGCCTACCTTGCTTCAAAAACACAGTATGAAAAGAGTCTGACACTTGTGCACAGAGGGACTACGTCTCCCTTTCTATTTACCTACCAGCTACTCAATCTGAGCTTTTATTTAGCAATGAAAACCCAAAGAACACAGTTTTGCTATCCATGGGTGCTTGTTTAGTTGGTTTTTTTATTCACACCTTCCCCCACCCCCAAAAAAAGAAAAGACCTGAGCAGACCTGGATCTCTAACCTTTGTCCAACTCACGGTACACAAGGTCAGACAAAACTGCTCTTTGGAAGCTCAGGCTGCATATATAAAGACCCTGTTTGGATAGACCCATGACTAGATCCACACAGAAGGACAAAAAGAAAACAAAACCAAAACAGGACAGGCCCTAATGTACAAAGAGCTGATGTGTGGATTTTGGTTGTTGGTTTTTTTTTTTTAACATATTCCTTCTTCTCAGAGATCTAAAAACCTATTTGTGGCATTTTTCAGAATCTCAAATCATTGGAAGGAGGCACTCTCCTGATATTCAACATTTCCACCAGATAGCTCTAACAAGGGGGGAAAAAAAAAAAAATATTGAGTGGGGTCCTGAACAGAAGATGAACTCAAGAGGAAGTTCCTTCATGTTCAAATTAGGTACAACACACAAAGCATCGTCTTTTTTTCAAAAACTTTAACATGCTCGGAAAAACAGTACACAAATTCTCTTTTTCATGAATCAGGACTTGAAGGAAGTATTGTCTGGCAAGAAAAGAAATTGTGTGTGTGTGTGTAAATGTAGTCATTACATCCAAATATAAAACCAGAACAATTTTTAGCATTACTGATTACTGAAACAACCCCATATCTTCCATCCCTCACCACAAAAAAACAAAAACCAAAACAAAAAAAAAAAACCAAAACCCCAAAAGCTGTTCTCTTTGAAATACAAACACGCTCTACTACGTTGTCTTTTATGAGTGATTATCTCAGGTTTTACAGCATGACTGTCTGGAAAACCCTCTGATAAGATGCAAACGCCACTTTGCACACACAAAACACCAGGACTAGGGAGAACGGAGGAGATTTCCAAAAGGAGCGGAGGAACGGCAGGCAGAGACAGCAAGAAGAGAGAGAAATAACCCGCCAGCACTTCTGCTGACGCTTCCCACTTTTGCGAGCACAAGCGTAAAAACCTTTCCTAAGCTGCCCAGTCACTTCCACTGGCAGCTGGCCCTCCTCGCCCCAGGGAGCCTGGCCCCTTCTCCCAAGAAGCCACAGCTCCAAGGGGAGCTGGCAGAGGTTTCGGGGGGCAAAGGGGGCAAGGCAGGGCAGGGCAGGGGCATGCACACCTTGCCGCTGGACTCTACAGCCCTACCTCTAAGCAGGCAAACCAACCGCCTGTATCCTATAGACTACAGCGCCAAGCGGATTAGGGATGAAAAGGCAGGCTCCTGCCCGCCTAACACGTTCCTCACCGATTTGCATCAAGGACATCGGTGAGAAGGGAGGGAAACATCTGAACAGGTTACAATCCTTCAGCTGAACCTGCTCGCAGGTGCAGCTCGAAATGGGAGCAGTGGCCCTGCACAGGCGTCGGGCCATTGCTGGTGGTCCCTGACAGGCAGCCCACTGCTCCCGCATCCCACTGCTCCCGCATCCCCATGGCTTCCCGCCCTGGCCTGCCCGGGAAGGGAACCCCCCTGCAGGCTTGCTGTCTGTATGCAAACTAGACAGGTTTAAGAGTATCCTATCCCCGTTTTGCTCAAATCCATAGAGATTTGAATTAAAGCACACAACTGTGAAGTTAATGTCTCGAATCTAAGACTCAGTAATACAAGTTGGCCTAAAACCTAACGACCTCGGTTTCTACATGGATGGTAACATCAGTACAGTATGAATGCATGTTAATAGGGTCAGAGACTTGTAGCTGCTGAGAAAACTTTTTTCAAAGAAATACTAAGCGTCCTTTCAGAGACAGTTTCAATAAGAAACTGCTTCAACCATCTTTGTGTGTTCTGAAGACCTTTTTTTTTTCCTACCCAAAAGTTGTTTCAGTAATACATAAATTACATTTGACTACCAAGTTTAATCCTGACCTGAAGCAGTGTGCACTGCTTTACGTTGACTAGAGACAAAGAGAGAAACTCTGTCCCACTCTGCTACTCTCCATTTCGGAAGGGGGAGAAGCAAGGAGACCCATATTTTAATGAAAATACTCAGAACCACAACCAAGCAGAGAAAGCTCTGATGATGGATGTTGAACCCACACCAATGTATACCTGACTCCACAGCACACACGGCTGAACAGCTTATAGCAGAGTCTCATTTTTTTTACCCACTTACCCACAAAACAGTGCCATCATCTAAAACAAGAAGTGCTGGATCCCTGCAGCGCAATTTGTGGGTTTTATGTATGTACATATTTTAACAGAGCCCGCAGGATGACTGAAGGCAATTTACATGGGTTCTAACATTTTTTTAGGATGGCTGAATGGTACTGTCCATCCGAGCTGTTACAGCAGCACGCTATTTAAGCATTAGCTTCACAGACTGCAATAATACAAGGCACCTGAAACAGGTAACATTTGAATTTCAAAACATGGCAGCTTATGCTTTGCTGTACCCTCCTGATGGCTAGATCTGGATGGACATACTGCAAATGCTAACCACCAAGAAAAACTAAAGGAAGAGAAAAAATTACCAGCCGTTCCATCTCCTGCTCCCTAAGCCGCTCTTCCCTCTGCCTCCTGTGATAGTCCATGAGGTCTTCTCTTCCTGAAATGGAGCTAATGCTGTTCTTCCGCTCTCGCATGGACGTTTGCAGTGAGTTTGGCGTCTGTCTGTAACTTTCCAGATCTGGGTCGTCAAGTTCCATGGAACTGGTGGAAAGATTTCTTCGGACAGAGAAAGACCTGTCAAAATCCACTGGGGAGAAAGAACTACTAGGACTTGTTCCTGAGAGTCCAAGTCTATCGAAATCATCGGAAAGATATGGGGAAGAAGGTGCCAAAAGCATTTTTTTAGCAATTCGAGGGCTTGCAGGAACACTAAGAGTTGAACTGACGTAGGGATTATTCCCAGAGACAGAGTTGGCATGTGGTGAAACCCCTGAGCTGCAAGAAGAAAAATTCAGGTAATTATCAGCATCTAAAGCATTCTGAGGTAGATCTTTTTCTCCAAGTTTTTTCCTTTTAGTATTACCCAGAGAGCTTCTGGGAGGCAAACTTAATGGCACCAGCTGGCTTTCTGTTGATTTATAAAGTCTGGGTAGGGAACGACTGTACATTCCCATATGACTTAGAGATCCACCAGAGTATTTCCTAGGCCGTGAACCCAGAGTGTCCATCACCACATCCTTGTGCTTAACTGGTTTTATGTGAAGGGCCAGGCTGTCTTCAATATTCATCCTCCTGCCTTGCTTTGGGCTAGAAGGCATGCTGGCCGCCCCCGAATTGCTAGCAGGTGAAAGCATCAGCTCGTTCCCCGAGCTTCCATTCCACATTGTCAGAAGAGAGCCCGAGATCTTCTTCGTCTCCAGCATTCCTGGGAAGTAGACGTTGTCATACGATTTGTTTTTCTGACTGTACTTTGAGTAGTGAAACTTATCCATGTGTCCAAAGGATTTTTCATTTTCTCTGCTGGTATGAATATCAAAGTCTGTCCTTCCTAAGCTGTACCCACTGAGGGATGGAGACGTGCCTGATACAGAACCCAAATGCTTTACAGAGATGCTTTTATCTGGAAGATATGGGCTTTCACAGGGGAACTGCTTGCCTCCTTGAATTTTGGTAACAGAGTGTGTATTTTTAACACTGGAGGAAGGATTAGGTTTAACTGGCATAGGTTGTGAAAGGGTTAAATACGAGCCAGCATAGTCCCCGTTTGTTTTAAATTTGAGACTTGATGAATATTTCTTTGGGTTGAGGTTTTCCATAATATCCTGGAGGCCATTTTCAAGGGAATTTGCCACAGAACCCTTTCCCAAACTAGCATTTTGTAATTCCATCTGGTTTTGTGTGTGGCTATACTCTGCCATAATCTTACTGGAATCTGTAAGGAAGAGAAAACAAGAAAAAAAAGTTTTTAGCAAGTAAGCAGCCTCTTGCATGTGCATGCCTGCACATTAACTTGAAAAGAACACATTTTGTAATAATTACTGCGCTTGTAATAAATGTGGGTACAGGGATATCGCCAAATTCATCCTACAAATCAGCAACACAGTTGGAAAGAGGCTAGACCCTTTCTTTGGTGTCCTATCCATTGCATGATTCTATGGCTCAGCCTTTATAATCCTGAGCCTCCTAAGATGTCCATGAAGTAAGGAAGCATTAGTGTCCTGATGTTTTACAGCTGAGGAACTGAGGTGCGGGGAGAAGATGCAAAGCAGACAGCAAGGTAAGGAACTGAATGCAGATCTCCCAGGGCTCAGGATACAGAACATAGGATACTGCTCTGGACCACCTCTTCTTTTAACCTGTGCAGCTAATGCATCCGAGCCCCAATATACTAATGAGCTCAATTCAAAGCTCAGTAGGAGTTTGTCACCTTTCTGCTTACTCTGTGAATTGTCGTGCAAAGCTTCATGGAAAAGCACAAAACGGAGGCCCTTCTTTCAAGGTGTTTCAGCTCAGTGCTCTTAAAATACAAAGGTGTAACTACATCTGCAAAGGGCACTTTAGTTAAAAGATAGTCTTAAGAAGTATAATGCTAAGCTCCATGACTTCATTCAAAACAACAACAAAAACACATGACCATTAAAGACACCGACAGGGGTTTAAGGTTCCAGGTCCTGACGCTTGTTCAGAATTATCATTTATATTCTGGAAGAGGACACTGACTGAAAAAGCCTTTGCTGTGGTGGATGTTACTGCTCAACAATGTGTCAAGCTTCAGCCTACAGTTCTGAGCCCCAGTTTGCCAAAAGCAATGAAAGAAATTCAGCTCGTGACAGTGTCAGTCGCTGCCGGAGATAAACAGGATCCCCAGCAGGCTACACTTAGACCTCAGCTGATGTAGAAATGGCACCATTAACATTTACAGCAGCTCCTTGGATGTGCTAGGCTGTGCTTCGAATTAATAAAGCACTCTTCAGTGTCAGTTCCTACAGTGCCAGCGAGTATTGCTTCTGAAAATAAGGGTCATTTCTGGGATTTACTCTTGACTCAGTCACATTTCACCTGTGACTTCAGCCACCTCATGAGAAACCTGATTTCAGCTTGTCACTCGGCAGGAAAACCTAACATCCAAATGTGTTAAGTGCCTTTAAAATCCTCAGCAGCAATACTTTAATCCTCTTCCAAGTACCACTTCAGACAATTATATGAACCTAGACACAAAACTTGGATTCCCACCGCCCACCAGAGCTGATACGATCTGGTTTCATTGAGGACTGCTAAGTTCAGATATCTAGTCAAAGGTGGCAATGCATTCTTTGAGCAGGTCCTCATTTCTGGGACCTTCCTTGCTAACAAGGCAAAAAACCCTGGAATTCATTACTGTCCAGGGCATCGTTCAATAGACCTCTGTTGCACAGGCTTCCTCTACACAACCTGTGGTAAGTCTAAGTGCGTAACAAGACATTCTCCTCAATTCTTAAGGAACAAACCCAGAAGTTTAAGAACAAAGGTAACCATCATTAATAATGTAATTGAATAGGCAGAAGATAAATAGGAGGCAGCATTGGGGGGAGGGGGGGACAAAAAAAAAAAAAAAAAAAGAAAAAAAACAAACCCCACCAAAACCCAAACACCATCTTGAGCATAGTGGACCTGGCTAAGCATGTGTTAATTACAAGCTCTGCTAGTGGCCAAAAACATTAACTTGCAGCTTCAAAACCAAGCCTCAGGTTTACTACTACACAGAATTTAATATTTTTATGCTGACTGATTTTTTTTCCTGTAGTTTTAACGTGTTTGTTATAATGATACAACTATCTAAGTTGCCTTTGAACCAGTAAGTTCACAGAACTCTCTGTCAGACCATCACCGCTGTGAGCAGTGAAACCGCAGTTTCTTATAATTTGACATTTTACTTGACATTTTTTAGCTATTTTCACAATTTTTGATCAACAGCAATGATGAAGTCCAAATGAACAAAAGCAGGAACGTGACACACGTTCAACAGAACTCTTGTCGGGACAAGACAAAACCATCTGGAAAAGATCAAGCATTCATCATATTAGTGGTGTTAAAAGGAAGAACAACAAGATATAAAAGTTATTTAAGAGCACAGATATAAAGCACAATGTATACGCCTTGTATACATAACTTTACATTGTGGAACGGAACCTAACTTCCATCCTCGTCTCTCTTTCTCCTTCCCTCTTCCAAACCTCTCTTAAAATTGAAAGCTAATCTCATATCAAAATTGCACCATCCAAATCATAACTTGAATACAGCTGAAGTTCAAATGTTTTTGCATAAATTCCACTGGCTCCTATATAAATAGCTTAGCAGACACATTAATGGGACATTAATAATTGTTTATTACTCCCTTGTAACACCAGTAGGGCACATTTAATTCTACAAAGACTGGATGCTTTTGCCAAAAAACAAGTTAGCTCATGGAAACTTTCAGGCCTGTTCACCACAGCAATGAAGGGTTCATTGTACTTGAAATCCAAGCAAGTACAGTAAGAGTAAGAAAAGGTCATGATACCTTCATGTAGCCACTCGGATTCAACTTTTCTCTACCATACCTTATGCCAGTTCTGCGTTTTTGGTTCCAGCACCACAGTGCCCGCAATCATATGGTTAAATCCCAACTGGACGACAGCACGTGTTTAGCTGAACCATAGCTGCTTCCCACAAACCAGATCTTGTTTGTTTTGTTTATTTTTAGGGTAATGTTTGGGATGAGACTTTACAAATATGCCAGGATGCGTTACACATCCTGGCTGACGCTGCCTTCACATGCAGCTATAGGGACTGAGGCTGGGAGCTCCGGCACGTGGCGTGCCCTAAACCCATCCTGCATCCAGGTCAGCCCCAGCTTTCGCTTAGTAACCTTCAGCGCACAGCGCAAGGCTCCTCTGTTTAGCAAAGTATTTGCTGCCTGGAGCTATACAGAAGGAAATTCTTCCATTTTTTTTTATTTTCTTTCTTTTCCCCTCATTCCTTTTCTTCCATTCCGGAGTTGTTTAGCTGGGGGTCACCGATATCTATTCCGGCCAGGCATTAAACTGATGGGGGAGGGTTGGCTGCCTGTAGCATATCCAGCCGTGGCCTTATTTTGGCTGGTAAATGGAGTTAGACATGGAATAAGAACAAAGCGCTGATCTTATCTATGTGTCAGGAGAATTAAAGGACCAAAATCAATAACAAATTCTAAAAGATCTCAGTACATTTACAAACAAACTTCATTTTTATTAATTGATTACCTGATCCAACATTCTGAAAGGAGGAGAGGTTACTTCTGTTTGGCATCATATTCATCTTCTACAGGATGGTTAACACAACGCTAATTTGAGTGAACCAGATAAATTTTGACCTGCAAATAAAGTAACAAAAGAAAAAAATGTTGGGTTAAGAAGTGTATTCTGAGAATATTTTTCAAGTGTACAGTATAGAGCAAAATTAGGTTTTCTTATGGTAAAATTTCCAGAGACAACTCAAACAGAAATATGTTAAAAGATATTTGGAAAGAACACTCCATGTTTAATGTGGAGACTGTAGAAAAAAAAACTGTTTGCAGTTGTTTTATAAGCTTAAAAGTCCACATAATTTGATTTGATAATCAGGTATTATCTATGATCCTGACTCTGTGCAGGCAGTTACTAGTCACAGCTCCCGAGTTTTGCCTGTGATCCTGTGGCTTGCTTAAGAAATCATTGCGAGGTTGGACTTTTCTGCTGAAGATTTTATTTTTGAAAGCCCATAGCTCAATTTCAGCCCACACAACACCAGGATCCTGCAATTATGAAGAAACCTATGCAACAACAGGTATGCGATCCAAAACACAGAAACTGTTTTGGCATGCAATGACTTCCGAGGTTCCAAAGAAGCCAGACCAGGAATGCAGAGATTCTTTAAAGTTTATTAAAAAAAAAAAAAAAAAATTGATATGGCTACAAGAGAGACTTGGCTTAAAAAAAAAGTCAAAATTAAATCCCAGCCACTAAAGACTAAAATTAAATCTAAATCCAAATAGAAGATCTCTAGTGAGCTTCTCTATTAAAAGATTTTTTTTTTATATACACACATGTTTTTTAAAAGGTCGACAAAAAAGCTTTAAAAAAAATCGCATCGAGTGACAAAATTAATGGTGACCATCTGTAGGTCCTCTGGGCTTTAACTCTGGACAAGCAAATAGAAACGCGGCAGAAAAACAAGTGAAGAATGGAGACAGATGTCTGGGCTGTCTAGAGACGAGTCACCTATTTAATTAACCGCAGTCGTCACAGCCGCAACGTTTCAGGTCTCTGTTGCACAGACTTTTCGCGCCATGCTTTTTCACGCTCTTCTCCTGGGAGGACAGCCCTGGGCGAAGGGAGCTGACCGCTAATCCCTGCAGAGGGACGCTCCTTCACCATGACCTCTGGCTTCTCCCTCACCCACGGGGGGCCAGGTCCTGTCCCTCCCCCCTGCTCCCCCAGGAATCCCCCTGCCCTGGTCTCACTTCACAGTGCCTTTTCTTCCTCTGCAGAGGTCATGTCTCACTCCTATGGAGAGAGTTTCCACCCCATCGGGCACCTCTCCCCCCCTCACAGCGAGAGGTGGGCTTCACCCTGACAGCCTCCTCCAAGAGCACGCAATCTACCGTTCCCCGAAAAGGGTGCTGCCCTCCAAGGAGCCAGGGCGAGGAAGGAGACCCTCAGAGCGCCGTACGTACCTCCTGGGGGGACTCACCCACCCCGCCTGCCCTCTCCAGCACCACAGGAGCGAAGTTCTCCAGAGCAGATGGTGGGAAACAGCCTGGAGAGCAGATAGCTTTTCAACCCCAGTTTCATGCTCAACAGGTTATTTTGTTGACCTAAAACATTCACTGTCCTTTTCACCTTACTGGGTCTTCCACCCCATGGAGAGACTCCTTCCCTAATTCCTTCCAGCTTGCCTCTCATCCTCCAAACTCGAAACCTGGGTAGCATCCCAGGCGCCTTCCTTGCCAGGAGTGGGGCTGGGGGCTGCCTGCGGACCCCCCGGCAGGGCTGCGGCCAACAGGCACCTCATCCTGGCAAGAGTTAACAGTGGTTCTCCTGCTTGTCGAACTGGCTCTCTGCCTTTTGCCTGCCTACGAAACACGAAGGACTGGGACAGAAATCCTGTTAAAACTGCTGCTACGTTGCCGTCTTGGCATATCGCTTGTGTAATCTCTATTAAAAATACTGTACTTCAAGCCCAGAGCTCCCCAGAAAAGAATGAAGAATTTAACTTTTCGGGACATGTTCAGCTTGACACAGAAAACTAGTGACTCTCAACATTTCAGACTGTTCTGTAACAAAAGTATAATTTTATCATCGAACAGAAAACTAAAATAGGGACAACTTGGAATTAAAAGACGGAAGGAAGGGTTCCTTTGAAACAAAGGAAAAGGTATAACTGGGTTTCCTGTGTCTCTAACATTGCTGCTTTATGGTTAAAATCATTGGTAAGATCACCAAAAAACCCATCCTTTCTATCTCATAAGATGATGGCTACCACTTAATCAATGTGACAAACATTAAGGAGAGAAGAGCTGAGAGGGAAGGGTTTCTATGTAATTGAAAATTTAATCTTCAGTCCAGCTTGGTGAATACCTGGATTTGCTAATAGCCAAAAGGAAAAATGTCTTTTTTAAGGTTAAATATTTATATGGTTTCAGTTCAAGTTTGAGAACTCATTACACATCTCGGACAATGAGAGATGAGAGAAGTCGTCACCTAGCAATAATTGGATTTTTGGGGGGAAGAACTTTCTAAAACTCTCCACTGTGACCATAAACAAGAAACAATTAATGAATTAATGAGCTAAGCAAATGAACAGCTCAAAATCCACAGTTTATCTGCTCTCGTGAAATCATATTCTTTCAGATGAGGGTTATGCAGGGCCTCATCCAACAACCAGCAAGGCTGACTCTCATTACAGAGCACATGCCACGCTCTGTCTTGGCTGGAACGAAGCAAAATGCTTTCATGTGGGATTTATAAAGTCATCTGAAGTGAATGTATACAGCATTACCAATCATGTTTCATCTCTACAGTGCCCAGGCCAAATTAAGTTTTGTTTCACTAACAACCAGAAGAAACAGTGATTCACGACTCAAACAGGCGGCGAGTCAAACAAAGGATTCCGGTTTTAAGATATTATAACACAGGGTGGCTTTACAGCAAAACCTCCTTTCCCTTGGCGTAGGAGCCTAGAGCTACAGCTCAGCCATGCTGCAGGTACAGTTCTACCCAGCGTTCAGGCCATAGATTTAGGGTCACGTTTTCTCAGCCCATAGTTTCTCGCCCCTTCCTTTACTTCTGCCTGGGCTGATACCCACCTCCCTTTAGCAGAGTCTGCTGTGGCACCCACTTTGCTCTTACATTACGAATCAAGTGGGTCGCAGTGCCTCAGGCATTGCTAAAGTGCTCCTTTGACTGAAAATAAACAGTCAATTTTAAACAAAGCTCTCAAATTTGGCCATCTCTCCTTTAAGGCTTTTCTGCTCTTCATTGTTTCTTCATTTTCAGTTTCTCACAAAACATTACCAGCGGCTCCTGCCAGCTCGTGTCCCCTCTCCTGTCCCTGACACTTCTCTTCAGAAACTCTAGCAGTGTACAGCAACCCATGGAAAACAGATGAAACCCCAAGGGATGAAGGGTGAGGACAAAAACCCATCACTGCCACCGTCCACACAACACCATTAGAGTTTAATTTGTTCTGAAACAAGAAGGTTTTCAAATGATTAGGGTCTGTTTCAACCATTCCAATAAAACACACACTGTTTTGGAAACAAGAAAACCTCTTAAATGTTGACACCCTGAACAAAATTTGGTGAATGAGTGCTGATGGCTTTGGTGCCTGGAGATTTAGCTTTCCCACGGTCTAGCACACCTACGTGCATAAATGGACTGCTCCATTACCAAGTTGGTTTACCTCTTTCCTGCATAATCGGAGGACAATGTACTTGCTCCTGATTAAATCAAGCCTGGTTTTTTCCCCTGACTTACTTTGCTTACTTACAAACAGAAGTCTTGATAGGCTCAAACTGATGGGAAAGTAAAACTCACCAGGATCTATAGTTTACCTCCAAAAACAGTTAAGTGTAAATCCATCTTTCCCCAACCCCTTAAAGCCTACTGTCAAACCAAAACAATATATTCACAGAAAGGCACCTGCATAATTTGGTGGAGATTCTGTACCCATAAACTAGTGAATGGACACATCCTTAAGAGAGAGCACAGCCAACTCTGCCAAAAACTGGGCAACTCCGCAAGGCTGTTATCTAAAGGTCGCCTTAAACATCCTTCTTCATTTCCTCCTCCTCCTCCCCCACAACACAATATACTAGACCCTAATCTACAGCTAATTTCCTGCCAGCACAGCCCTGAAATCTGCTCATTCCCTGGCTTTTCATGATATAGGTCCTGCAATACACTGTTCCCCGCAGTGCAAGTGAGCATAAGGTCTGGTTACAGGCATAGGGTGTTTTAGCTCCCAAAGCTCACAGCTTGGCACCTTCACCAACACTAAAGAAATTAAAAATCAAATATCTGTGAATCAGATTTAACTAAGTCACTCCCTTGTAATCCTGCAGGTTTCCGATGTGGAAAAGGGAGCGGCAGAGGAAGTCGCTCTTACAGCTTATCTCTTCCTCTGAGAAATTATCGTGTTGGATATTGGAGAAGGAGCAGAAAAAGGGCAATGCAACAACAACAGAAAACACCCTAAATAACTTTATTCCCTTCATAAACCACATCTATTTTACTGGAATAACTACCCCAAATACTCAAAAAATTGCACCCAAATATGACATTTTAAATTATTCTGTCCTATTATATAAACATGATTCTCTCCTACTTGATAAGGATTGATGTTGTAGGCATTGTCACATCAACTGCTCTTTCCAGTAGGTGGATATAATCATTTTAATCAGGTCATGACAACTGACAATTTTAAATGCACATCAAAATGAAAACATTCATTACCATGTAAATACTATAGTTTGGTGAGTACAAATTGAGATTTAAACCATTGACATAAGAGACGCCGACTGCTGAGTGTGTCCAAACAAAAGTGACAGAGAAAATGTTGAAACTTTATGACTTTTGTGCCATAATAGCTACTCTTACCTGAAACTGTTAAAGTACACATTTCAATGAATCTAATCTCATTCCTATGCATCTGGTAGCACAGGAGAGTAGACCACCTACTCAAACCGCATTATTTTAGTAGACATCACTGCCGCCTCCTTATTTTGCAGTCACACAAACCACCGTTTCATCTTGACAAGTTCACTGAGAAAAGTTGAGGTGAGAAGGAGAGTTAATTCTTTTCTGCCCAAACAAAAGCCACCAACAGATAGAAATTTATTAGAAGAGATTTCTGTTAAAACAACGAACTCCTTTCTTCATGCAGAAAACCAGGGATGGCAAGGGACAACCAACCTCAAATCATACTCCTCTTCTCTATCTTGGTACCCTTCTGGCTGTTAAGCTTAAAAGTCGGTTATCTGACCCAATGACTGATTCATCCCATGCCAGTAATGACGAGCTCACTGGTATTATTCTGACACTATTTCATTAACTCCTTTCCTATTGAAAATTTGAGCATGCTCAAAAGATTTGCAAATCGAGACTTAAAAAATTCACACCGACACGGCAAACAGAAAGCTCTGCTGGTAGCTGGTGGACTGTGATTGCTTATATCTCATTGTCCAGACTAACAAAACCCAAAACAACCACCACAGCTGATGTAGTAATAAATGTACATAAATATTCTAGACCAATATAATTCTCACTCCTGAAGCCCAGAAAATGCAGACTTTATTCATCTAAAATTTCAGGAAGGCAGTTGAGTGAAAAACAATTATGAATCCAAATTCATACTGTACAGGAGCAGAAATTCTCACTGTACGAGAGCAGAAAGACCCTAAAGAAAAGTTTCTCCTTTCCCATCCTACCTGACATGATAAACTTGCCTCTAGGATGTCCCTAACAAATTCAATGAGAACTTGCTGTATGCAGCAGGTAGGTAAGTCCCCCAAAAATCTAAGCAGCTAGAAAAACTCATCAGAACAGGTTCAAAGATCATCTACTCCCCACCCCCCCCCCCTTTTTTTTTTTTTGCCTTCTTGGATGTCCTTACCATTTTTTTCCTGTCTATTGCATTTTCCCACTCTCTCAGGCAACCTTTGCCCATGATCTGCTTTCCTCTGTGCTGATTTCTTTCACTGCCACTTTGTGCCTGTCACTTCCATTCGTTAATCAGTTCCCTCCAGTGCCCACTTATTCTGACAGTTTCTGTCTCTCATTTCGTTTGTCCATTTCTCCTCAATTTGTCTCCTTCCTGAGATGCTTGCCCCATATTTCCAAATGTCCCCTCTAGCTCTTTAACGCTTCTTCATTTTCCAGCACTCTCAGGGCAGCGAGCATGCCCCCAGACTAAATGCTTCTCATCACACTTGCTTGGCAAACCACATCGTGACAGCGACAGCTCAAGTGGCGTCCGCCGTGGCTGCTGTGCTACCAAGCCATGGGTCGGTCTGCCTGCACAAATACAGGGCAGCCTTTACCTGCAAGTCCCAGGACTGCGTTCCCTCAAGCGAGGAATACAGGTACTATACCTGCAGTTACACCATTTAATATAATTAAGGAAGTTAATTAAAATGGTTCACTTAAAAACCGATCCCACCTGCATGAGATTTGAGTAAGAAAAAACAAGCCTGGTCACATTTATGGAGTTCATTCCTATATTGCAGTCTCTGGAGGACCTTCTACAGGGGGAAACTCCCCTTGGATTTCCCTGGCATCTTGGATATGCCCCACTGGTCTAAAACAAAGCCTAAATGAACAGCATCTGCTCTGAACACACAAAACAGGGCATCGTCTTGTAGCCGTTTAGTTGATTCAATGGGAAGCACTGTTTGCCATACTAACAGTTACTACACATCAGAATTAACTGTTTGTTTTAACAACTGAAAATGGAGAGAATACACTCCGTGTGCAGAGAACACAGCATTAATTCCTTCATAAACAATCACCAGCACTTCCCCACACCCACTTTCATTATTTAAGCTTTTCTCTGGATCTTCAAGTGGAAAAAGACAGACAAAATCTTCCCATCCAAACCCCTTTAGCCTGTCTGATCCAACTCCAGCCTCAAGGTGGACCTGCAATCTTTACCTCACCCATCCTCTGCTTCCTATCTAAAACCAAAATACTCCAAATTTTTCCTGACGGACTTTGTTCCTTGCCAACAACGGTCAACTGGTGTCTTTGCATACTTGCAAGGAGCTGGTTGCTAACTGTATCTGATAAGCATAGACAGAAAGTGATATGGAAAAAAATGGAAAAAATGACTACTCTTCCTGTCCTACTTGCTGCCAAAGATTTCCATTCCCTCAGTAAAAACACGGACACACAAAAGAGTCAATTTTGCATTTGTCAAAATGGAAGGGAAATAAATTTCTGGTGTGGAAAAGGAACTGTGTAAAATGAAGAAAAATGGTATGATTGGCTCTGGAAAGGATACAGTCTTACCATTTGACTGCCCTAAAAGTATCTCTTTCTCTGTTCCCCTCTTAGTTCAGCCTACCCCTCCGCTTGACAGCAAAGGTAGGCACTCTTCCATTTCCTGATTACTTCATCTCCTTTCTCTCCTACATTTCTTCCTTCTGCTGAGGGAAACCAAGCCCATCCTCGTCCTTTGCGATTCCATTTGGCACTACCATGCCTTACCTCCTCCCATCTCTCTTCCTTTCCCATGTTAATACCTTATCTTTGGGGACCTTATCTATGAGAATGCAGAGAAAGGAAAAATTAAGAAGTTCACCAAATGTGAGAACTTGCAAAACCGCCCCTCTCATCTCCCTCTTCCCCCAAAGGAGAGGGAACATGCGGCACAAAGATGCAATATTCACCGTGTTGTGACTGGCAACGCGTCCACCCAGCTGCCCTGGAGATGCAGACACGCAGGATTCGGGCACGTGCAGAGTCAAGGCGTGTAGACAAGATGACACATTGACAAGATGAGCATTTGGGGGAAAAGGAACCGGTGACAAAAGCCATGTGTTTAAGATCACACAAGCGCTCAGCGGCAGGAGCAGAAAGCCCATCTCTTGAGCCTTTATGTAAGCACAGCCAGTCTGTTTACACTTCTGCACATGGGGAAATTCCTCCGGCAGCTTTGGGGCAGGAGGAGAAGGAGCGGGGACTGTTAGTTTCCAGCCCGTTCCTCCTATTGCCGGTGGGCAGCAGGTAGCTTTCCGAAAGGGCTCTGCTCTCCAAGCCGAATTCACCACCGAGCGGGCGGCTCCGGCCGTCCCCGGGGCACACCCCGGCCGTCCCCGGAGCACACCCCGGCCCCGGCTGCTGACAGGGCTCCACGGGGGGTGACTTAGGAGCTCCGAATCCGTCAGGGGAGACCCAGCCCCAAACCCTCGATTCCCGCAAGCCAACCAGACGTAATGCCGGATCCCTGTTGCTGAACTCCGGCGATGCCGAGACGGCATCCATCACCAGCGCAGCCCTGGGAGAAACCCATCCCCGCTGGGCACGGCAGCCTTCGCACAGCCGCAGGAGGCTTTAAAAGCCACCAGCCTAACAAAGAAGCGCGGACAAAGAGCCCTGTCCTGCGTCTTCCCTTCCACCAGGTAGATCACCGCCGATGGAAAACCAAGCCAAGCCAAGCCAAGCCCCGCGGTTCCTCCCTTGCCTCCTCGGCCCACGGACGCGCGGGGACGGACGCCCCCGCCACCCCCCGCCGCCGGCCGGGGCAGAGGCTTTGTTCGCCGGCGGGGACGCGACAGCGCCCGCCAGCACCGGGGGGAAACACCCGGACAAAGAGGGAGAGGCGGCCGGCGCCGAAAGGAACGCGGGGGTACCCCCGTCCCTTTTAGCTGCTGGGTCTCTGCCGAGCCGGGCGGCAAGGGGGGGGCCCGGGGACCCCGCCGCCCCCACCCGTCAGAAACGCGAGGGGGCCGGGAGCGTGGGGCGTGTGCTGGCACAAACTCCCCCAAAAGTACCCCAAAACCGGGGACAGCCGCGCGCAGCTGAGCCGGCGCCAGCCCGGGCTCTGCGCGCCCGGGAGGGACCCTCTCCCCATCCCCGCGGGCAGCCCCGCAGGGCTCCGCCGCCGAGACCGGAGCCGCCGCGTCCCGGGAGCGCCACGACCCCCACCCCCCCTCCCGCACCCCCCGCCACCTCCGCGGTCCGGCGCTCCCCCCGGCCCCGCACTCACCGCCGCCTCCTGCCGCCGCCGCCCCCCGCGCATCCCGCTGCCCGCCCGCCCGCCCGGCCGCTGCTGCGAGCGCCGCCGCCACCGGGAGCCGCCCCCCGCGCGGCAGCCAGCGCCGCCCCGCGCATGGGGCGCGCCCGCCCCCCGGCGGGGCTGAGGCGTGGGGCACCCCCGCGGGCGGAATGGTTCGCTCCCCTCAGGCCGGGGTCGCGGGAGCGGGGCGGCCGAAGGGGAGCCGGAACGGGGGGGGGGCGGAAGGCGGACGGGCGAAGAGGGGGAAACAGGCACAGATACCCATAGCGTGGGGCTGGGCGGGGGGGGAGGCTCGGCCGACGAGGCGGCGGGGTCTTGCCGGGGCCGCCCCGGGGGACAGCCGGCGGAGGGGCGGCCGCGGGCTCTTCCCGATCCCTAAATATCAGGCGCGAGGCAGTTTCCTGCCCGCGAGATTAGCTGAGCAAACAGGGCGGCTCTGGGAGGGCGCCGGCCCGGTTTTCCTTGCCTGGGGCTGGGGGTGCCTTTACCTGCGCCCTCCCTCCTCCTCCAGCCGTGCTAGAGAGGGGGCTGCCCTCCGCCCTCCCCACTCCGGAGGGGAGCCGGGTTGCCTCCGTGTCCTGTCGGGGCGTCCCCGCCGCTCGCCCCAGCCCGGGGGTCACACCCTGCTCTTACCTGAAGAAAATGCACATCTGCATATATCTGTGCGTACATATATACGCGCGTGTATACACACACAGGACCCCCAAAAGACACCCCCACCCCCCATCCAGGCCCCGCTCACCAGCGAAGGATGGATGCAGGTGGCAGCTGCCACCACCAGCACCGTCGCTGTCCCAAAGTGGGGAGCGGGGCGGTGAGCCCGGCTGGGCCTCAGTGGCGGGGCTTTCAAACCAAGGCAAGCGTACGAACCAACACCGGCTCGGCAAAGCGTGTTCGCCCGAGCAGCGCGCCTCGCCTGCCCCGTGTTTGGCGAGGGGCTGGGGGCACTGATCCGCACCCCTTCAGCGGTTCCCGCTCAGGAGGCTGCTCGGCGACCGAGGCGGCGAGGCTAACCGCTGGGTTGGAGCTGTTACGGAGGAAAACAAAAAGGGCAAAGAGCCTCCGGGGAGATGTCGTCCCACTCCCAGGATCGGTGGGTGCTGGGAGCCCAGGGCGCGTAACGAACCTTCGCCTTCCGAGGGCACGTATAGTGTCAGCCTGGTAAGGAAACCTCCAGCGATGAGAGATGCGAGCCAGCCTGGAGGACTGTGCTCAGGGCAGAGAGCCAGGGTATCCTGCGTAGCGATCTTGTTTCGTGCTGTGTGGCCTCGTCACTCTACCTTTCCCCGTTTGTTTCCCAAAGAGGAAATTCGGGGATCGCGGCGCGTACCTGCCGTGCAGGGGTCCTGCGGGATGAGTTGAAGCTCACAGGTGCTCGGCAGATGTAAACTGCTACCGTGATTGCTGACTGTTCCCATCTGCCGTGGGGAATCGGGGTTCGTTGTGATCCGGTTCCTGCCTCGCGTATTCCAGGGGATATTTTACTTGGCTAAAACTGTGACTTTACCACAATATAAACTTTGTAATAACTCATTAAAATCTGGAATCTGTATAGTAACGCCCACAGTACCAGAGAATATTAAAAAAAAAAAAGAAATGTCCTTGGCTGACAAGCTTTTGAGACTAATTACTCTAACAGGCCAGAACCTAGATGAGGTCTTCTTCTGTGATGCCTCCACAAACATCAGAGTGCTTCATTTGCTGCTAGTGTTGAACCTGGCTCTTCTGTTTTGTTCACTGAACAAGCAAGAAGGAGTACATGCGGTTAAAAAAATAAAGGCATATACGTGTAAGGAATGCAGAGTTAAGGACACGCTCGCAGCTGGAAGAGACGAGGATGACTTTTAACCCTGCCAGAGCCAGAGCCAAAAGCAGCCAGCCTTCTCTTCATCTCATGTGATCTTCCTTTTCCTTTTAAGTGGAAAAACTCTAAGTAATAGTCTGCAAAAATCTCCCTAGGGAAAACAATGCCTAATAGTACAGAAAGGAGTAAGTTTGCACTTGCGGTTAAACTGTTACTCTGAAGGATTTTCGATACGCTGGCTGAAATGTTCCTTTAGTTAGTTCCTACACAGTAGGTGAGGTGGCAGCAAAGCTGGGTCAGACAGAGCATGTGTTTCCCCTCATACATGTACGCTGGGAAAATTTTATCTGAGACAGTGTCATCTGTTTCTTGGCAGCAAAGGAGAGAAAAGTAAGGAATAAAGCTTATTTCTAAAATAACAAGAGGTACTCAAAACCAGCCATAGCTGAGGCCCTAAAATAACTTGGTAAGTTGGAATGTCTAACAGGCAAGAGTCTGGCAATTTAAAACAAACAAAAAAATACTCTCTTGGACATTTTATGAGTAGGAAATACTTGAAAATTAGCAAACAAGTGAAACTCCAAAAACTAAAGAGCTGAAAAGTCTTGTTGGAACAAAAGCAACAATATTACTATTCAAGAAAGTCAGGAAAAAGGGTATGGAAATTTGCACAAGAGCTACAAGTTGTAGATGGGTTCAACAGTCTACCTAGCTAGCTTTAACTGTTTTCATGGCAGTTGCACAGCTACATCAACTGTACTGCATATCATAGAGGCTTTTAAAATTCTCCATGCCTGAGTATGCAAGCATGCCCAATAAAAGTTTAGTTTCCATGGTAATTCATGTAAGTAGAAATCCAATGTTGGAATGTTTGCAAAAAGTATGCTCTAATCAGGAGCATTGAAAATGGTAATAAAATACTTCAGTGCCATGCTTCTGTAACAGGGAAGGAGAGATCACTTCAGCCACATCAGAACTGAAGTCACCTCTGAGCAGACACCTGCAGTCGCAACCTCTGCATTACCTGGTCCCTTACCTTTACAGATTTTATCCACATCAGGTGTGGACATGACTGCATTTCTGTCAAATGAACCAGAGCCCACAGCTGGGAGTTGGTTCAGGCTTTATGCTACCTGCAGGACGAGTGACAATACCCAGCCTGACAAAATCAGTTGAGATAAAGCTACCCATTGATGACTGGGTGTAGTTACACCCAATCTTTTCTTTGGTGGCAAAACTGGTCTGGTTTCTTCCCTTTCCTGCCTTAATTATTCATTTGGGTTCCCAACCTATAGTTTGTGACCTTCTTCGGTGGGCTGACGCAGTTATTTGTGAAAACCAGATCAAGAAAATGATCCAGGTGAAACCTCTTCCTTCCCTGCACCTCTCCCACCTCTGAAAAACGTCCAACTAGTACTTGTGTTAGAGCGATTGATGAGAAGAGGAACAACATAGATCTAAGCAGCTGTGCTTGGGGCTGAGCCTCCGTTTCTTGAACCGGCATCACCAATACACCAATGGATTATTAAATTGCACCCTTTTTGAACAAACATGTCACAACAAATGAAGTCGTGAGCGTCCAGTGCTTTCCAGCATGTAACCAGAGCATTTTGAACCACTGCCTCAGTGAAGAAACCCAGCTGTTGCTTGCCATTGCGGAATAAAACTACACAATTGTTTATAGCTTGAAAATAATAACAATGGTCACAACCAGAACTTCTGGTGAAACTTCAAAGCAAGCAGTGATTCTTCTAACTTCCTCAAAGACGTTTTGAGGCAGTGTAGCAGGCTGGATTCTAGGTACTGAAAGAAACTTGATTTTTAAGGCTCCTTGGGAATCTCTGCAAAATAAAAAGGTAACCTGGAGCATGACTGCATTCATCAGCACCATTCCAGTGAAAAAATCACGCCCAATAGTTACACTGGTCATCCAAGTTAAAAATCTAAAAATATTTTAATGCAGCACACAGTAGAGAGGCATATCAAACAATAATAAAATAACGTAAGCTGAGGTTCCACCATGGAGTGTTCTTGTGACTTGGGCTGAAACTTTCTTAAATTGTCACACAAGAGCTATCAAGAAGAAACTGCCTGGGGAAAATGAGTTACATGAGTAATCAAATCTCATGCTCCAGGGCACAAGTCAATTGCTGGAAGGGTCAAGAAAGGAATTTCCTCACTCTCTTCCTTTGCACAGTTGTACACAATTAACTAAGTTGTAATTGCAAGGCAAGAAAGCGGTTAGGTTTTGCATTCCTCTGAATCATCAAGTGCTGGCTGCTTTTGCAGCTGAATTCAGAGCTTAAGGGACAGGTCTGGTAGATGGGTGTTGTTGCACTTCTGGGAGGCTTTGCCTAGATTTGCAGTGCAGTTGTGAGGTCTGCTCTTCCTTTGATGCTGACTGCCTAGCTCAGAGTATGGCTGCATTGCAGAACTACCATTAAAGTGAGGACTCGACTAATTTAGGCTAGTCTTCCGTTAATAATAAGTAGTTACCTTAAAAATGTCTCTATCAATAAATTGCACAACTCATAATGACTCATTTAAGTAGTAGCAATGTTGTAACCGTAAGGGCCTAAAGATACAAACAAGACAAGATTTGTTGGAAAGGTAACCATTTTTATTAAAGCAACTAGACCATTTAGTGCAATAAAAGATCATTCTTTTTCGTCTTTAAATAGAACATTTCAGTAATCAAAAGGATTTTTCTAACACAGGCCAGACATTACTCTGCTTCAAATCACAAGAGCACTACCCTGTTAGCTTGTGTATGGCTATCTGTCTTTGCAGCTGATTAATTGCTTCCCTTTGCTAGAATCAGCATGCTTCTCTAAATGGGAGTGGCTTAGAGCTTAATTAGCCAACTCTGATACTGCAGCTAAGCTCACTACGGTGTCACTGAAGTTGTTCTGGACACAAGTACATTTTTGATATACGGTCTGTGAGCAAATGTGTTGAAAACTGCAAGCACTAGGTCTACAGGCAAAACCTTGGTCCAGGCTCCTCATAGATGTTAAGTCAGTAGGCAAAGGGTTGGCAGAAGACATGGTACAAATGCCATAGCTACACTGGTTTACAATTATAGTCACAGATTAAGGCATTTTGTACTCACTGGTTGGATACAAGGCTATCTTCATCCTACAATTGCCCCTTCTGACTTATCTTTTTCCCAGCAAGCAATAAGCTGATTCATAAGTTCCCATACGCATCTTAGTTTGGGGCCTTATGATTTGCCTCTGATGTCAAGCCAGGGAAGTTTTCTGTTCTCCTTTGGTCTCTATCCTTATTTATCAAATCTGGATGCAGAAATCTTTTACATATCTAACCATGTGGTGGGTCATGTCAGTGAATTAGTACTTTCTTTAGTAGGAAATTAAATCTAAAAGCATTTAAGCCACTTGTCCAAGGTTACACAGGAAATCTCAGTGGGAGCAAGGTGTGGAACGCAAGAACCCAAGATACTACTTTAATTTCACAGTTAATCTGTGTAAAGATAGATCTCTGCGTTGAAATACTCATTTGGTTTCTTCCTCCTGCAAAAAAAAAATTCCTCCCCTTCAGGTGAAACTCAATTAATTAGTACAGAGTCAAAAGAGGTTAAACAACGCATTTCTACCAAAAGGAAAGATGGTTGCCAAAACTTCCTTCATTCTGTTCGGAGTCATTTGGGCTGGAATTGATGTAGTGGCTTTCATAAAAGGAAAAAGCTCCGCCTAACAAAGCTTAGATAAAATACGTCCTCGCAACTGATTCATGAAGCTGCCTTTGCTGGCAAGTTTTTATATGTGCATTGAGAAGGGTTGTAGAGGTTTTTTTTCTCAGCAGATGGCCTCCAAATGTGAAATTAAGTCCCATTAGCAGCACAAAGGATGACACAATATAGCTACTACTTTCCTGCACTAATAGAGGCAGAATAAGATGCAGACACATAGTTTAGCTTCAGCTTTTGGCGATTTTTCTTCAAATAAGGGTGGGATTAAAAGCAGCTAAAAAACATAAATTATAACCATTTTCTTCCTTTGTAGCCCTTGCTCAAAACTGCCTTAGGTGCTTAGACAAAATATACAAAAAGATAAACGTCCTGAAGACGCACTAATGCCCAATGCAAAATCAACCTAAACCAAAATAGTAGGCAAGTGACAACCTACCATCTAACCTCCCCACTGCACTTACACCCCTTCAACAAAAACCTAAAAATATAGCGAGGTAGGGGGAAGGGTTGCAGAATCGAATACATTTGGCTCCTGTTAGAATCTACAGGAGAAGGGGGAAGATGGACCAGCATCTACCCGCAGGCTTTTTAACTGATGTGTGCTGTAGGAATCTGGCTCCTGAGGCCAGGACAGCTTCTGTACCAGGGAGCGTGTTGGCGTGCAAGGCACGATACGACACATACACCTCACATATGCCCACTGCCACATTAATCCATATCCCGTTCTTCCTTTTTCCCTTACACCAGGCCCATTTTGGGTTACCCTGGGGAACAATGGGGGACCATCCTACTGGTAACGCTGTTTCCCCGTGCCCGTTGTTGGATATGCCACCTTCCTCACGGGGTCTGTCGGCATGCCAGGAACAGGATTGGCCTCTGGCAGGCGGGGCAGGGGGTGAAACCGTGGGAGGGCTCCGGACGACTTTGCCTTCTGCACCTGCAGGGAGGCTGCAAACTGCTGGAAGAGCTGTTGGTCCTGTGAGCTTACTTTAAAGAAAGTAATGCGCTCGGGGTACTTGAGATTCAAAGCTCCACATCTCTCCACCTGCCCAGTCTGCAGTGTTCTGCAGGGGCTACAGGGGCTAGGGCCCCTGCGTTTTAACCAGCAGCTGAAGCTTTACGGGGCACCACCTTGGCTACTGGTACGACGGTAAACTGAAAAGCAAACTAACTCAGCTATTCAGGGAATACGAGAAGTTTGGAAATGCTATTTTACAGGAGCTGGACCGTGTAAAGCCTGCTGGTTTATGCACGTATTCTTGTCTACGTTGCTCACCTGAGAGCATCCGTCTCCATCCCGCAGCGCTGTTCCCGGCAGCCTGGGTAGCCTGTTTGCGAAGAAGTCCTAGACATGCTCGTCAGTCTGGGCTTGCACCGCTGTGGCCATGACACCACACGCTTCCAATGAAATTCCCACTGACTGATGTAGGATTAGGCCCACAGGAAGCAATAAAATATGCTTGCTGATCCCAGAGTATCACAGGAAATTAACATATGACAATCTTTAACACATTGTTTTAATAAATTATAATTTTGTACTGTAGTTTAAAGACCACTGTGAAATCTGAGATAGGAACCCAGGGGTGGTCTCGCTTCTTTTTCATAATGCCTTGTTTGCACGTTGCATTTTTTTTTCCTTTATCTTTGTACTACTGAAACCTTAAAACAGCTGGGGAGGCATCCCAGCGTTCATGAGGAGCAACATTCATTTTTGTTGCAAGCTCCCCGGACTGTCCTGTAAACTAGAAACCCATTCTAACCCAGAAGATAAATGCACTATCTTAGTGATACACTTTGCTGACAGGACATAAATTAGGTAACAATATGAAACAGGGACACAAAAGTAATCCGTAGGAGCCAGGCGATTAAGGCATAAAGAGAGGAAAGGGCTGACAGCGGATCCTCATTAGACTTAGGAACAGTTTGTCATTAGCATGCTTTTTTAAACCTCAGAAATTTAACAGGAGAAATATGTTTCTTTCTGCCTCAGATCTCCTCTTTAGTTAACGGAGGTTTCAGGTTCCCCCTCCCCCCTTCATTTCTGGAGAGGCTGCCAAGTTTTCCCAGAGCTAAAAGCAACGACTTTCTGTTAAACGTTACTTCATGCTTCTGGTATTAATCTAATAGAAGGCTAGATGGGGAGGAGGGGGAAGCAGAAATGAAAGCTGATTTCCTGCCATGCAGTGGGAAATCCATAGAAAATTCAGATCTAACACTAATTTTAACAGCTGGATCACTGCTTTGGCTTTTACATGCCATAGGAACATGCAACTGCATACTTTTTTTTTGTTATAAAAACAAAACACATATCAAGCAAAAGGCAAAATAAAAAGAAGGCTTGCAATTGTAAATATCCTGATTAAACCATCCTATTCAACTATGCTAGAAATATCAACACATTTTGCAAATTGCCTCTCATTTCTGTTAACATTTCCAATAAGAATGTTCATGGAAACAGAAAATATACAAGGAAATCGTCTTGCTAATAAGCACTTCAACAAATATTTACTTGGGAATTGCTCCAGCAACCCCTTTGAAAAGAGTCTTAGCGGGTTTGAGACTCACGCAGTCGGGATGTTGAACTAAAACTCCCTGACGGAGGTAAAAAAATCATAGCAAAAAGAGCAGACTGCGAACACTCAGCGTACAAGTCAGAGACAACAGTCCTGTAGCAGTTCACAGCCATATATAACACACACCAAAAAACTGTGAGCAGCACCTCTCTCAAGCATGCAGCATGCTGGTGGATAACTTCTTATATTCAGCCTCCATTCTCTGGATAAATTCTTTATTAGGAAGGGCTTGACTATTTATTCTGATAATAATTGTTGGGAGGGTATGGCCACAAGTGTAGTCCTTTATCTTGACTATTAAAAAAATGGTTTTTTCCTCCTTTTGTGCTTTTTGCTCTGCCTTTGCTCCACCTGTTTCTCACACACCATATGGCTCAAATCATGACATATTGCAGAAGATTTTTTTACATTGATGCAAAGAAAGCTTAATACAGTACATATGCTGAAATTGAACCATGTTTTGTAGATAAAACAGGGCTACAGCTTGTTTGTGCATGCTGTGTATACTAGGAAGGATCCTTACCACAGATTATCTTGATTATAAAGCTTTACCTGCCCACTGATGCATGCGATCAACAGAACATGGCAGCTGGGTTTTATGTCACTAGCTGCAGCCAGCTGTTAGACTGAAAGTGTTAATAACCATTTTCATCAGTCCCAGGCTTGCATTAAGCAAAATGGAAGACTCAAAGACTCTCAGGGGTAGTGATGGCAGAAAAAACCCAGAAGCTAACACCCAAAACACAAAGTAGAAGCTATGCTATGTGAGCCGGAAGGCTTCTCATGGGGCAGATAAACACAGGACTGGAACATTTGATAGCTTGAAGTACTGACGGGCAGGAGAGACGAAAAATAAAAGCCTTGAAAACAAGTGAGAGAATGAGAAAAGTTGCTGTGGGTATCACATTAGAAAGAAGTTTAAAGAGATGGAGCTTCTTAGGAGTGCAGTACTGCTGAAAAGGCAGACACGCCTAAAAAGAAAACTGTTTCCAGTTTCTTTATTCTGTGTTCATAAAAAACTGGACATTATGCACAGTTTTTAAGTCAACAGGACCATTGCCATCACTCCCTCTGTACTCCAAAAATTCCAGCTGGTATCAGGTTTTCCTTGTAATGGAAACAAGCTGGCAGAACTTCAAAGACTTGATAACAGCTTATACAGAGGAAGGACAGCAATAGTTAGTTATACTTCACTATTAAATATGTTGTTTTCACCTCTCTTTTTTTTTTTTTTTAAAGAGAAGTTGGATAGAATTTGGCAATGCTGAAAATGGTGCTACTTGTAACTGGTCACAGCTCAGGAAGAGAATGTGAAAATGTAGCTGTACAGGAATTTGTTTGGGAAAGGCTATCTAACAGCTCAACTTTCATCAAATATGCCGTGGCCAGGGGCTACGAGCACCATGAAATCACTGAGCTCAGCTGGACAGCTTTTAAATGACTGAAAAACTGAAACAGGAGTTTTGAAAAATAGGGACATATGAGTACCCTATTTATTTCTTTATTTGAAGGCACAGAAATCATGCAACCCTGATAAACACTGTCTTAAGAGCATGAACACTCTGAAGAACCTAGGAAACTGAGTGAAAAAATGTTGAGTAAGTTGAAATAAGCCTTTAATTTATAATTAGATATATCAAATGATAAATTTGCCTTTGATGGACAAATCCAGTTCAAACAATTCCCTCTCAGTCTTAATGTCGCATCTTTTCTTTTCTCTTTTCTTTACTCTTTTCTTTTCTCTTTTCTTTTCTTTTCTAATTTCTGACCACAGTGGGATTGTAGGTTCAGTTTCAAGACTGTCCTAACTTTCCATGTAGTGCCAAATGGCATCTGTACTACGTTAAAGTGATGTGATCCGTGCCACTTTGCAGAGATTTAAGAATTATGCTGGGGCTCACAGTAACCAGAGGCTGAGTATCTATATAAATAAGACATTTTTACTTCTCCGGAAAAAATGTTTCTCTTTTAAAAATATTGCAGTCCCTCATTTCTTTTCTTCCTCCTCTCCTTCTTCCCTGGTCCTATGCAACTGAAGAAACGGCCTTTGTTAGTTTTTTCTGGGCTGGCAAGAAGCCCAAAGATCCAGCTGACAAAAACCTCAAGTCAGCAAATCCAGCGGGAGGAATGTCCTTTTCAGAGCCCCCGTTTCACAGTCTCCCTGTCACGGAGCATCTCAATAGTGCCACACAGAAGAGCCTTGCATGGCCCTTCCTTACAAGGTGAATCATCCTTACCCTGTTCCTTGTGCTTAAGTAATTAACTCTCATTACCCACCCGTTGCTGCCCAGCGTCTGCACGCTGAGCTCTGGGGGAGGTTGATGCAACAGCAGCGGTCCAAAAGGAAGCTCCCATCGGTGGGTTCAAGGAGCGACCGCAAGGCTCAGTGGGTCAGCTCTGTCCCTCCCACCCCTCGCTACGCCTGGAACTTGGCACCCTCGACGCCGAGGGAAGCAGCTTGAGAGGGCTGTGTTAGCCTAGACAACGTACGGGCAGCAGAAGGTCCCCGAGTTAAATACGCGTGTACTGCTGTAAGTCCTAGCCCACTACTGGATTACTGAGTTTGCACCCAAATTTCTGACATGAAAGAGTCAAGGACTTCACAGAAGCTGCTGGTTCACAGCGGTCAGTAGTCAGAAAAACAGGTGCTGTGAACAAACTTGAGGGTCTACCTCATGCATTAGTTGGACGAGTGCTGAATTTTTTTCCCCAAAGGAATTCAGTGTTTTTTAAGGAAATAAAGAACACAGTAAATAAAGACTTCTCCAGGCGGCACAGCAATCTGCACTATGACTTTGCAGCACAGAAGTGGTTCATCCTGCAACCAGAGCACTTCATGTCATGTCAAAATAAGCACTTATTTCTCACACAGTTTTCTTTTTTGAGCCTTTCCTTAGCCGACACAACAAGCAAAGACTGTTCTTTCCGTTCTTTCTCCTCCCCTTTCCTCAGCGGTCCTTTGGTATTTACCTCCTCTCATTTTGGATTTCCTGTCTGCACCCTAGGGAAAGGATTTTCCTGTGAGAAACAAATGTCACACTGCTGATCTGTTTGGATGCCAACAGACCAAGTCTATTCTCCATGTGAAGCAAAGCTCCCATCTACCTGCCATCAGAATAGTACTGCCCTTCAATTATTTTTTTTCCTGACCCATTTTATCTGGAACTAGCTGTAGAGAATTAGCTTTTTGGTCCCTAGCAGAGCTGCTATTTCCATGTATTAAATTAAGATGGATGCAACTGTTTTGGGTAAATGAAGACTTAAACTGGACTAAATCTCAAAATCAAAACCAAACATCAAACATTTTGAAAACATACCTACTTCCTATAGTGACCTGCATAGCACATATCTTTTTGGTTACTGTATTTGACGTTTTGGTCTGAGAGGGGGAGAAAAGCAAGTGAGAATACTCCATATCTCTTCTGCATGTGTACAAGAGAGCAGGGCACAGTGACTCTGCCAGAAGCATCCAGATATGGTGATATTAAACACACACAGCTGTTTCTGAAATTACAGAAGGTGTTTTTTCATGAGGGGGAAAATCTTCCTGGCAATTCACCTCTAATTATTCATGGAAATGAAAACCACCAGCAGGACATGGGAGGAAAAAAAGCTCTGCATCTGAGCAGCATAAGTCCCAGGAGCTGTATCTGTTCAGTTGGTTGGGACCCAAAACTTGCTTCACCTCAAACACAGATTAGAGCTTTTGTCTTTCCCCAGCCACCAAAGAGACCAGTAAACCTTTAGCCTCTGGGCTGCATCATGGCCAAGGCTGCCAAGCCCCCAGGCAGCTTGCTGACAGGCTTTGGAAGTGCTTGGGAAGGACAGGACAGAGGTCCCACCTCTCTTCTCTGGCTCTGCAGAGGCCAGAAGACACAACACAATTGTGCTGTGAAGACAGAAAAATCATTTCTGGAAGATCACCAGGGAATGTGTTTACGCGCATGCATGCTCAAGTACAAGGTGTGCACGCTATACTGAGCATATGTAACACCAGCAAAGTGCAAAAGTCTGGCTAAAGAATGTGGTAGGATAGAATGCTCAGTGCGATTTCATTTAGAGGTCTTCAGGGTGTTTGGTGCTTAGGATGTTGAAAATGCCTTAGATCTCTTTGCTATCCTCTTGTGGTACGTTATAAGAGACGCTAGATCGCCATGATTGCAACAGCCCAGCTGTGGCAAACAACAGTCTGTGGCTTGAATGGGTTGTACTATTTATCTTCAAGCTGTTATAGAGCATTGGGGAGTGTTTTGTGGCTTGTGGTACATGCAGAATGGGTGATTTGTAGACCTTTTGGGTCTAACCAGCTATTACCCCTGTGCTTGTGAGGCACTGGATTGGATGACTCTGGTGACTTATTCCATGTACGATGTGTGGTATATCACACTGCTCACTATTTTGTAAGAAGTAAATAATTGTCTTCATTGAATTCTCACTTCGAAAGTTGACTAAAAACTTCTTTATTACGCATGAAAAGATTTTTGCGTACAAAAGTCCAGAGGTTGAACTCTGGGTAATGCATTCTGGAAAGCTCAGAAAAGCCAGTACTCTGGCCAGTGCATCGTCAGAGAGCTAGCTGGGGTTCAGAAGAATGCAGCAGAATTATGTACAGCCTCGCTTCAGTTTTGCCTTAAGCCCATTTGCTTTGCATTTTCTGCAATGTAAGCATAAGAAGAATCTAAATCTACACTTAGTGATCATTCATGGGACTAATGAAAGTCAGATTCAGACAGTGCTTTAATAAAAGTCAGACTCAGTTGTACAGGAAATTACATGGAGCCTGCAGACACTTTAAAAGCAGAGGAACTATCCGTGGAAGGCACTGTTTAGATGGTCTTGAACTTTGTCTCAGTTGCCGCCCAAACTCATAATGTTAGAAATCTCTTAAGGTCATGCATATAAATAGACTGTCAAAAGTCTTTTTCAAATAAAGACATAAGGGACAACCTTTCTGTCACAGCCAGACAACCCATTCAGATGCTAAATCTAGTCAACAAAGCAAATATTATGCAAAAAATCTGGTTTCTTCTAAGCAATGAGATAGATGAATAACGAAGTAAAGCTCATTCAAGAGAGAGAACGTGTGAGACACTAATAATCAGAAAGATGAGTAAAGGTTAACTGTGATCAAGCTGACCATACAATAAAGAGAAAAGGCAAACCTCCAAACCCAAGTGTGAGTCTCACTTTGCCAAATTCAACTGTGTAGCAAGTAAGTATTCCTCCATGTAAAGCTCCAGTAGAATCTACTTAGGCCAGGTGGGACTGGTTTGTGTTTTATCCTGACCTGGCCTTTCCCTTCTAATTGATGTTCATTTATATTTTCAACACTGAAATCTGAAGCTACATTCTCTATAAAAGATTCACTTGCTTAACTACAGCTAGAAGCAGAAATACCTGCTGCTTTGCCACTGCAATAATGAGATCCATCAGAGCATTACCACGTTCTGAGCTGGTCAATACTTTTGCATCATTTCTCTCCAGCAGATGGACAGATGTTGGAACCTGGTACTGCATTTTTCTGATATAAAGCCTTCTGGTTTCAGAGCAACTCCTTAAACACAAGTTCTCACATATGAGTGAGAACTTCAGAGCAAGTAACACCTTGCTTGCTTGGAGGTGCAGGTGCCTGACTTCTGAAAACTCAGCTTTTATTCAGTCAGGCAGCAAGTATTTATTTTGCTGGTACTTTCTTGATGCCTTCTCTGCATGCTGCTCTGATGTCTTTCTGGTTTCCCTTCCACATGAACAATATTCAGCCACCTGCATGTTAACTCAGCCTGTTATCAAACCCTCCACCTACACAACACATTCTTAAACAGCTTTGTACGTACCCTCATTTTTGGGGTGGTGGCTCCTATTGTTTCAGCTATCTATTCCATAAAGCTTAATTGCACTTTGCAGTTGACTCAAACAAAGGGTGGTTGTTACACCCACCACCTTCAGCAAGACTTCACGCAACTGCCAGCATCACAAGATGTGCATTTTTAGTACCCAGGCAAGCCGTTGCATTTCCGTCCCTCAGAACTACTCAACAGGACACTAACCACTGACAACACGTTTTCTCAGACACACAAGTCTCTTCCCATATAACTTCTGGAGCTGCAGACCACCTTCTTCTATCTTCCTACAGTAAAGAAGCCCTGTATTTAAATGCAGCAGCTCCCTTTTCCTTGACAAAGGTAGAGTCTGAGTATTACAGGAAAAAGGCCTGTTCCACTCTTCCTCCTGCCCTTTAAATCACTCTCCTCTCCCCAGCTAATTCCCTTTTCCAATTAAATCTGCCAACAGACTGTTCTCTTTGCTGCAAGAGCTGGATTTTCCCTTACCGTAGATTCATAACTTTGTGAAAAACAACTCTACACGTTTCAAAACTAACCTGCATTGTCAGCTAGCCTCAATGTGGTAAGACACAGCGTAGTCAGAATATCTTGGGGGGGGGGGGGGGGGGGAGGAATTTTTACCTTTCAGTCAAAGCTGGCATTTTTGACAATGAGTAGAAGCTGTTTTCATACTCTGGAGATCTCCTGACAGCAGGACACCCACCTTGAAAGTCCTGCTGCGCTCATCTGAGAAGGTCTGGAGTTAAAAACCTCTGCTCCAAGTCAGGCAGAACTACCACTTTAATGCATCCTGTGTCAGCTCACTGTCTGATACCACAAAACAAACCTTCACAAATTAAAACATCCCGTTAGCATCCAAAAGCAGACATTAACACAACTGAATTAACAAGAAAAATATATATGTAAAAAAGAGTAACATTTCAAACAGTTCTCTGTTCACTCCAGCATGGAGCAAACAAATTTCAATCCTCCAATGCTGCTAAGGAGCAAGCATCGTACTCCAGCAGTAACAGAACTGCAGCACTGATAGCAACAGTGTCCAGGCAGAAACCTTTTAGGCTTCTGCTGTTCGCACTGACTTTTGGATGTCGCTTCAGATGTGAGCCTCCAAGGAACTGATTTATGCCAACTTGACACTCCCCAGGTTGTTCGGGCTTTTTTACCGCCTTTGCTTCCTGGGCAGAGGCCGACGGGTGATGGAACGAGGACCGCTGCCCCTTGCAGAGCTTCGCGAAGCGCAGGATGGTGCTCTGAGCACAGCAGCAAGCTCTCCTACCCCGGCCACGTGCCCTTGTAGCGCGGCTGATCCCCCACCGCGATCCTGTCCTCTGCAATCACCTGCTTGAGCACAGCTTCCGAATGCTCTCGTCTAGATTGGGCCAGGAACAATCCCCGTTTACCTAATGACACCATCCTGGCCTAGAACGGGGATGTCCTTTCTCTGACCCATTTGACACAGGAAATTTATCAGCTTTGGAGCTTTTCCACTTAAAACAGAGAGACTCGTGTGAACACCGCTTGCCAAGACCTGCTCCACGGAGCACAGAAAGGAGCACAGTGTCATGGAAATAAACAAGCCGCTTCCTTGCACAAGCTCGGTGGTATTCTTTAGCCTGGTGGTCATGCCCTGGCAGGAACCTCACCTGGCACCTATTTTTGTCAACCAACAGGTCATAACCCAGAGGCAACACACTGTTGAGAACAGACACAAGCTGTTCACAGGAACAAAGAAAACCGAGTGCATAGGGAGGCTTTGGAAATCCCACGGAAGTTTGATCTGATGAGTGATGAGCAGATTGCAAAAATGTTAAATACTTCTGGGAAGTACCAGGTCCCATAACTGCTCCATCCCAGGAAATTGCCTCATCATTAGGCAAAACAGTCATGCTACCTCTTGCTTTTTTCTCTGTGGCTTGATGAGTCTTCCTTCCTTTCCTGGCCAGATCATGACTCCACATCCATAGGTGAGGTGGAGAGCGTCTCTGTGCCAATTCCCTCACTGGATAAGCCAATTATCCTGCACTCGAGGTGTAAATTCGAGCTGCCTCAGGCAGGGGAGGAGGCTCATGCTGAATTGATAGCCCTGGCTTCCCGGATGAGAGGTGGGCACTGCCACGACTCAGAAGAGAACAGCAAATCCCCCGTGTATAAAGAGACAACACAGGTGCCTGAGCCCAAGCCATGAATCCTGATTTCAAATAATCCCTTATTTCAAAGCTGTGAGCATGTACTCAGCCCGGGAGAGCAGAGGAATTTTTGACACGTTTTTATTCTTGTCAACAGCCCTTCCCTGTCCGTTTGCTCTCTCCAGTAGGCTATGAAGCCCCTTTTCAGGCACCTGGACCAGGACTGGGAATTGCAGTACAAGCCCTGGGTATTTAGAAGTTAGGCATGTTGCAATTCAGTGTTCCCATGCCTGAGCTGCTGTTGTCTGTAACAGCTTGCCTGCAGCGCATACCCACAAAGTATTCATACACGTGACTGCTAGCTGGGAATTTTCTAACTTTCAAGTGCTCAGTTCTCTTTTAACAAGATTTTAAAAACGCACCTTGATATGTTTCTAAAGAAAGTTTAAAAAAGTATGGAAATGGTATCACACAGAAACTTCAGAACTTAGTAGGGACCTCTAATCCCTGGGGTTAATGGTAAAATACGCTTGTGAGCCAACGTCACAACCTTCCTTTAAGCATGAGGTACTAACACTTCCCTCTGAAAAAGTTCAAAGAATTTGTATCACAAGCATATGCATTTCCCAACCTAAGTTCGGTAGCCTTGGGTGAAACATCCCATAAAATTCAGCGTGAGGCACGTGTCCATTTACTGAATAGTTCATCCGTGGCTTTTGAAATTCATAACATCCTAAACAATCAAAAGGAGCCCTTAACGTATATAGTTTAAAGTAGCCCTGAATGCATATATTTGTACCTCCTCTTTCTATAACAATCCGGTGCTCCTCAAGGAACGGCTGCCAAAGCATGGGTCCTTGCTACACTTTAAAAATGGGCAGTCTAGAGGAGAGCAAGCTTTTGCCATTCAGTCATGCACGCGCTGGCAGAGGAGAGGAGGTAACAAAACCTGCTGTTCTACCTAGCTGGCTCGTCAACACATTGTCCCCATAATTAGCTGTGCCTTCTGCAACCTCTTATTAGGCCAGCTGGCCTAAGAAATATCAGCATCTCCTCAGAGCTGAAATGTGGAGAGTCCCAGTCAAGAAATGGCGTGAGCTCACCTTCACAGAGACACGGCAATCCTTAGTGCAAGTGACCCACGCTCCTTGAGTTTAATCGTCACTTTCTGAAAGCTGGGGTCAGGACGCAGGACTTCATTGATGAAGACGTACTAAACCCTGTCCGGCTCAGAGCACACACACTGAGGCTGCTGGAAGGCAGAATAACCATACAGACGGAGCCAAGTCACACTGATATTGTATGGAGTCTATTTGGAGGCTTGGCCTCTATTAGCATATAAATGAAGTGATAGCCGCAGTCGCAGCTTGCCAGAAAACGAGACTGAATAATCTCCCCAATTTGGCAGCTCTCTAGAGCATTTAGTTTGTGAATGAAGAGCCAGGAGCACTTTGAAGCCAAGCTGGGTCCACAGCTTACAGCCAATTGACTTTACATGGCAAAAACAGGTCTTGAGAAGTCATGAAGCAGACCAGCACTTTTTCTGCTCTTAAACTAAGTTTCTATTATAGGAAAGTGACTTTAAGGATACTCATCACCGTTCCAGTAGACCGATAGCATTTCACCTATTGCATCCACAGGCCCAGATGAGCTGTGGTAGGGCCCTCCTGCTGCAGGCTTCTGGCCATTAACAGAGTGCTTGATTTTATTCCAAGCAGAGAAGGAACTGAAAGTTCACAGGAAAAATGATACAGAGGAGATGTGACCACGTAGCTGCTGAACTTAGACACAGACAGAAATTTTACTTTCAAATCTTTATTAGGGTAAAGAATAAGGAGACAAAAATAGACAAAAATAGAAACAAAGACCTTCAAAACTGGCGCACAAGAGCATAGAGGGAAGGAGTAGCTGTATTTATTTGTATAGCCTATGCAAGCCTTTTAAGGTATTTCAATTAAGACAGAGGGAAGAAGGCTTGTGTTTTTGTGCAAATGCCTTTCACATTCATTAGGGTTTAGTTTTCCTTCTTTAAATATTTTCAATTGTCAGGGGCTCAGCTCAGACGCAAAAGTGAGGAAATCTAAGCACAAAGGCATGCAGATTTTTCCAAGAGCAGTGCAGTCTTGCTCCTATAGCTGCATAGTCTACTTTGGGGAGGATCAAATTTCTAGGGGAAAAAGCAAAACGAATTTAAACATAGGTAAAATGTAGAAGGAAAATCAGTGCTAGGCAAGAATGGTCTTTTTTCTTCACACATTTTAACCCTGGTTTAAACACACTGCCTCGAAAAAAAAATCCTTTCTCCATTTACATTAGCAACCACAGTCAAGCCTAGCCTGACTATACATGTAGCTGTATCTGGTTTTCCATCCTGGGACAAATGCTTCTCTTCATTAAAAGGCTGGAGTTACAGGAAAATTTTACAGGTCTCTTAAAATCCTCTTCTCTGCATCCTTCAGCTAGCTTGCAGTTTCTTTCTGCACTGAATTTGTCCCTTCCCCTCGTTCTTAAGCTCCAGTTTAGTGCTTTCCTATGATGCTGTAACAGCTGCAATCTGGAACTGCACCAATGACTCATTTTTTGCAAATGCCCTGGGCCACCTCCTCAGCTGGGGTGAGGTAGGTGCTGCGCTTCTGCACTCCTGCCCGTTTCACCTTGTAGGCATCTGAACACATGGGTTCCTGTAAAAATCCACAAAGTCACTCCCTGGTCCTGGACTTGCTTTAGCAGTCAGGTAGATAATGATCCCATCTACTGTTCGTAACTAGGAAAGCTATGATCTGAATAACTATTTTTTCTATGACATGGCATAGTCAAACAACGTTAATGAAAAGCAGGAATGACAGTCTGCTTGAGCAAGAGATGGGAATTTTAACAACTTGGATCAAAGAAATGTGTGACATCCAACCTGATTTGGTGCAAAAAATTGGATTAATGTCACGAGACAAGAAACACTGTAATATAAATACTCCTTGAAAAGTTCCCCCTTACCCATTTCGTTAATGTTACCCACCCTTTGGCAACGTGCTTTCCTGGTAAGCCATTTCTGGCACAGCTATTGTGTAAAGGGTGGTTTCTGATCTTGTACTCTGGAAAATACCCCATTCAAGTTTCAACAAGGGAGAAGTATTTCATTGAGGAATTAGCATTGTTTAACCCACCCTCACAAGAAAAAGGAGCAAAGTGGTTCATCAAAAACAAATATAGCAAAATGAAATAATCCCATGACTCAGGGCTGAACCAGAACTATGATGCAAACCTACTAGTGACTCCAACTCGCATCTGTTCAAATTAAAGGGCAAAACTGCTCTAATCTTGTTAGGTCTTGCATATTCCGACAACACCACCTGAACTGGAACAGCAACATAATTTTCCAGTCGTCTCCACACTTTGCTTTCTTGTGGTCAGAACCTAAGAGTAGCTTGACAAAAAGAGAGGGCTGCTTCCCAAAATTTTTGCTTTGTAAATACATTACTTACTTGTGCTTCTAGGCACATAACATCACCTCCAGGATCATGAACCTTTTATGACCATGACCTATAGCTTGGAAATTACCATTTATTATGAAACGAAGATGCTAGCTGTGTCCTGAACTCACTCACAAAAGGTCCTGCACAGATTACTTCACTAAATCTTGTCTCTCTTTCTCTTCCTCCACCTCAAAAACCACAAAAAGCGAGGCACCATAGCTTAGTAGAGCAGGAGTGATGATAATTACATGGAGCTTTTGCTCGGCTTGTATCATCTCAGCACTGCAAGGCCCCAGCTGTGTTCACGGGTGAGGAGCATTCAGGGGACCAGCTCTGTTTGGCTAAACCCTTCTGCATGCTCCTTAGCAAACTGAGACCATGCAACACAAGCATCATCATTGCATGGGCTTAAGCCGCTTGTCCCAAATGAGTTAAGTAATAAGCTGCAAAGGAAATCTGGTACTGAGCTACTGATACTCTTTACGGGCTCCACTACTGAGCGCATGACTAATGACCTTCACCGCACGGGACGCAGCCCGGGGACACGTGCACCTCCCCGGCGTTACACCACGGACAGGTGCCACACACGCGTGTCTCGCCCGACGCGATTTCCGACCGCTGGCTCACCCCAATTTTAATTGCTTCCTTTGCCGTCCGAGGGCAGGGAAGCAGCAGGGGCACGCTGGCAGGACGCGCGCCGCCTTCCCGGGGACCACCGCGCGGGCAGCCTGTCACGCAGTCGCGCTGGTCATCACCTTCCTCTGCTCCCCTCAACGGCTGCCAGAGCCGCATCCAGCCCTGACGCCGACTCTGGTGCGGCTTCCAGTTAAGAAAGTGTACGTGGTGAACGGTTTGCGAGCCTTCGCGAAGCCCCGGCTATTTTTATTGAGGCTTCCTGTACCTATTGCTTGTAGAAATGAGCATTAGGAAAGGTCAGGAACAAGGCTGATTTCTCATTCGAAAGGAACTAATGTGCAAAACAAAGATCTCGGAGAAGCTAACAACCTTCTGTGAAGTTCAGGATAAACCACAGAGACCAGCTGCAAAATAACAGTTGGATTTCAGCTATAAACAGACGGAGTTTTACAGGGGGTTTACATATCTATTTTGGTGAAGTTATTTATTCTACAGGAAAAATGCTACTTGTAAGGCCCCGGGAAGGCAGGGGGATGAGAGGAGAAAAGGAAGTCCCGCTTGTGTTGTTACAAGAAGCTTCACTTCTAGACTCGAAAAGGGACTTGAAAATAAACATTTCACAAAGCCACAAATTTGGAGAGTCTTCAAGAGAATCATGCTTTTTTAAAAAAAAAAACAAAAAACAAAAAAACCCTCCCAGATCTTCCATCAGAATATTTAAAGCTACTTTCCTGCTTTTAAAAGCACACCCTGTTTTTTTTGTTGTTGCTGTTTCCTGGCTGGGGGTGGGCAAAAAACCCCCCACAGAGATACAGAAATTACAGCCCAAGGTAAATAAGTATAGTATGTGTTTTAGTATCTGCGTGAGGCAGTGAGGTAAATGGAATGAAAACTGGATTGAATATAATGGAGAAGAAAGAGATAAACTGCCCAGGTCAAAGACTGTTTGAAGATTCAGAAAAAAAAAAACAACCCCAAACATTAAGACAGGAAAATCTACTGAAGCTGTAAATTCTGTGCAGCCTTAATACAAACTGTATATTTTAAATGAATTAATTTCATACAGTAAGTTGCTCTGTAAGGGTAAAGTCCACACTGAAACAAGGGTGGCTCTAACCAAAGGAGGCTTGTAAGTGAAAACAAGTGATATCTGTCATCTTTCTCTAGTGTAAAACAAACACTAAACCATGCAATTTCTCATGCTATCCTATTTTGTGCCTCAGAGAAGTCCAGCTTATTCCATAGCTAAAAATGAAAAGCAGGCTCTTTTGGTTTCTATAAAAACATTTCAAGTGAAAAACAAAAGATGAGGTATTTGGTTTTTCTTCTCAGATTTCTCCAGAACACAAATGATGACAAAGTGGTCTGGAAACCTAATCATGAGTAACAGGCACCCAAACAGCACCAAGACAGGAAACATTTCCAGAAGCTCTCAAGCCTGCAGGACCCAGGGAAACCAGCACAGCTTCACTGAAAGGCCTTAGCCATTCCTTCCAAAGATGAATTTTGGGTCTCCAGGAGCCATAGATTGTAAGTCTTAACACTATGCCAGCCACTGATTTGTCAGTCACTTGGTTTCGTCTCCCACCATGATCCATTCCACAGACATTTGCCCTTTTTTTTTTTTTTTTTTAAACTTTAATCAGATTCAACACTGACACAATAGCAGTGAGGTAATAGTAATGAAAAAATAGGGCATCCTTTGCTCAACACATCCTAAGAAGGTGCTGTCACCTCAATCATTCAAAAAAGCCAGCCATCTATTCACAATGCGAGATGAACATGCCAATAAATGTGCATTACCCCCTCTGAAAGTTCTTGTGAATCGCCACCTTGTTAGGTGTTATAATATGTTGCCCCCAGGTGAAATTATACCAAAATTAAAACTATCAGCATGTCTTAGAGTTCACCCTACCAGATACCAGGCACTCTGCTCGTCTTGCTGCAGATAGTTACCTGGGCCTTAATGGGAAAGACTAAGATATATTTCTTCCTCATATCAGAGTTTTACAGCACAATTGTAGAATTTAATTTACAGTGTGCATATTTACAATTTTAGGTAGCATATTTCGTCTTTAGATCCAATGACAGCCAGTGACCAGTACAAGTCCTATCAGCTTTTTGCTTTCAGACACTTTAACACTGCCTAGCTCATTCAAAGTCCATCAGAGTCACATTTCAGAAGGATGCAGTTTCATATTAGCATCTCCAGCAGCAAACCTCTCTGACTTTTATTATCTTTAAGCAGGAACCATTCGGACAAACAGCATCGACACAAGTCACCCAAACAGCTGTGCTGCTTCTCAGAAAGGGGCAGCCGACAACGCAGGGATTCTGCCACGAAGGATTGGCCCCAGAGAAACGTTATCGTTGACAGGGTACCTTCAGTTTGCACGAGCTGACATCCCATATGGTTTAGGTGAATTTCAAATGTTATTTTTTACCTCGGCACATCAGCTCAAGGTGTATCCTGCTGGGTCTGGGAAATTTAGTAAAGTCATATGCAATCAGGGACTTACTTGAAGCAAATAACTCCCATTTTCTAGGAACCATTGTAAGGATTACAATGGGAGAAACCTCCAGTATTTTGCCTGTCTTGGTTTTTTGGTGGTTTTGTTGTTGTTGTTGTTGTTGTTTGGGTTTGGTTTTGGTGGTTTTTTTTGTGTAAAAGAAGAGCAGATTTCCTATTTGTTTTTAGCTAGCAGGTTGTCTTTTCAGAGATTAATCCAAAATTAGACTTCACTATTACCATTTGAATTTAAAAAAAAAAAAAAAATCTTTTTTCTCATTGGTTACTACATCTAGTGCTCCATATCTGCAACTAGGCTGTTAAAACAAGTTTAATTAATCATATATTATATATCCACATATGTCCAAATCAGCAGCTTTTCTTTTCTTTCTTTCTGTTAAATATAGGTTTCTACTTATTGCTAAATTCCAAAAAATATTTTAGCAGGATGTAATCCGTATCAATGAAAACATGGCTTTATTTTCCATTAACAGACTGCTCTGTATCTTCTTTCAATTTGAAATGATGAACCAATAAACATACATTTTAAGGCTAACGTAAACCTTTTAAGAGCTTAATCTGAGGTGATTCATCCGAAAGAACTGGATTCTTTTATCAACGTTGCAGAAAGTACCTGAGCAATATTCAGCTCACTCGCCTGAACAGCAGTGTAAATATGGATTAGGTATTGATTTCAGAAGAATTATTATGGATGTGCACCAGTCTGAATAGGAAACTTAGACCTTATCATCAGCGTAATGGAAAATAGTCAGAATAATTCTCTATTGCTGCACAAAATGTTTTGTTTTTCCCATTTAGTCTTTGGCAATTAACAAAATTTATTTTAGTTCATCCTGAATGTCTTGGTAGAAAGCCAAAAGCCTTTTCTCTGAACATCTTGTGCCCAAGTGTCACATCTGGAAAAGCTAATGTCTTAAAGTCTTGCTACACTTCACTTTGTTTCTTGTATATCACAAATCAGAAACTATCTATATTTGCAGAAAAACATTGCCAAAAGTCACCATTTAACCAAACTTCTAATTATGATACCCAAACCAAACAAGCAAAGGCTAGGATTTTCTCTGAATTCAGTCAGAGCAAACAAGCCTTTTAAGAAAGGCTGGGACTTTCTTTGCATTATAAGAGTTAGAAGTATTATAATGCTCCCATTATGACGGTACACACAGCAGCAGTAATGAAATTGAAAGACTGACAATTTCTATGTCAGTGGTGATGTCAACAGAATTATTCCCGGAAATTAAAAAATGAAGAATTCATTTTTAAATATTCCAGTCCATATTTTCTAAAGTAACTGTGAGTTTGGATCTCTCTGATTCTGCATATGCAACACACAGAACAACTCAGAAGGCTTTGGTTTTCAGAGAGCATTGAGGACTTTTCCTCTGAAAACCCAGACCCTACATGGTATCTTTTAAGTTGACACCGCTGGGAAGATGACGCCAATAGTCACTTTAGAAAATCATGCCATGCAATTTCAGCCTGTGCCTTCAGCAGGGACTTTATTGTGGATCACCCATGATCCACAGGCAGGTTTTGGTCACAATACTCAATGTAAATTTTAAACAACTGTCTTCATTGCCAAGGGAAGGACAGGGTAGTTGCACCATCTAACTGAGGGACCTACCACAGGAGGTTACATTACAGGACCCATCTCCTCATGTGCCCTCTTTCTTTCATCTTTCACATCAGGGATATATAAGCAAGTGGTGATACCAATAAGCCTTTGGAGAAGGGACAACAGAGCATCTGGGAGCTGTGTCATAAGAATCCTTTTCTCCTTCCTTCGTGAGCTGCCAGATAGCCATCCAACCGCCCCATGCCACTGGACAGGGACAGCTCTGGTCCAAGGGGAATTTTAATTCCCTGGGGTAGCAGCAGCAGCATGAGGTGGCTGCCTCCGCAGATCATTCATGGCACAGGTTGCCTGGGGCAGCAATGGCCTGAACCCTACGTATGAGCCCCACGGGACTGCTGGCTGCCGTGAGAGTGCTCACCCCGAGCCAGCTGCTACAACACCCGCTGACCGCCCACCACTTCTGGGATGTGGGGAATGGCCAAGTCCTCCACTGAAGCAATGCTCCTGCTCCAAGCTGTCTGCCTGAGGAAAGGCTTTCCCGGACTTGCCCCACTATTTAGGCGGGCCGAGTGCCCTTGGCACTCGCCTAGATGATATAAAACCCCTGCAGACATCCAGCCCGAGTCCGGGATTTTTTGGCCAGCTGACATTCGCCTTCAGGAACGTAGTCATTGACCTTCACAGCATCCAATGTGCGCAGGGATTTACTGGGTGTCTTGGCCTCTGCCACCACCCCTCACGTCTGTTCTGCCTTCCCCTCCTTGCAGACAACTCTTGCATGCCCACGTCCTTCAAAGTGGCAGAGGGGCTGTAGAGAAGCCGGGCACAGACACGGGTGTGCGCATGCGTGTGGTGTCTTCTCCCAGCCCCAGGCCATCCCTGCCCTGTAGGCTAGGGTGAGAGGGGGCCTTCAGCCACCTCCCTTTCTATTTCCCCTATATACCAGGGCTGCCCATGTTCACTGACATCAACCAGGAGTCCAAGTAATATGGTCAGACATGTTGAAAAGATCAGCAATATCTTCTGGAGGTGTAGAGAAGGAAAGGAGATGGAATGAGAAGATTCAAATTAAGAAGATAAATATATTAGAAGCATCAGTGTTTCAAGCTGGCCAAAATAATGAGATTCAAAACTGAAAACCAATCTTGTATAAAGCTAAGAACTGTTCCTACACAGAAGTCATCTGTCAGCAGATATAGCCTAAGGAATGTTCCTAGCAGTTCAAACCTTAAGTCGGCTGCAGGCTTTATGCAGGTGTATCTTAAATTCTTATAAAATTAAAAAGACTGCTTTTCTGACTGACCGACTCTTTAATCATGACTTATACGTATATTTTTTAATTGATCAGAAGCAGCCATCCCTAGAGGCTGGGAGGCACTGGGCAGAGGTTCTGCTCACTTATGCTAGGGATCTCAGCTTTTGATTGGTACCAGAGAAGCCCAAGCTAGACAGCGTGAGCAGGAAATAGTTCACAGTACCAGGCCAAATTCAGCCATACTAAAGTCCGTCCTCACTCTTTTCTTTAGATTTTGCTTTATTAATGAAGAATGATGACAGATTAAACATCCTTCTCCAGCCTATTCGCTCCCTGTGCCAGCTGCAGGGCTGTTTAAGCTCACAAACCAAATAGTCTTGGAAAACTATCTTCAAATACTATCTAATGACATAAAATAATCATGTACCTATGCCAAATGAGTCCGCAAATACACATAATCCTTTCCAAGCAGAAGTAATGGCTTGCCAGAGAAACAAACTCCGTTTTAGGTAAGTTCTACTGCTTCTTACAGACAGTCACATATTATCAAAACCGACAATACTGGAAAGATTGAGACTGGTGTAATTACTTCTGGATACCAGTGACTCTGTGAGGGATGGAGGATTACTTTTTTCCCCAATGCTAATATTTTCTCCCTCAACCACATCACATACCCTCATGGAAATACTGCTATCGCCTATATATCCCTTTGCCTTATTTACCACCTGTGACTGCAGCAGTATTCAGCATGAGACTGCGGCACTTTAACCCGTGTGCTCAATGGATCATCAGAATATGTTTGCAAAACGATCCATTAAAACAAAGCATCACTTCACAAGATGAAGAATCACATGCTTAATTGCCTTCTCTGAACAAGCAGAGGTAATTGGGAAGTATCTTGTATTGATGACTCCTCTACACGTAGGCCCAAAAGGAAAAATGAGTCTGAGATGTATTCAGTATGGGACTACAGAAAGCGGTGACTCTGCAATCAGAGCTGTTTTTCTTATATGAAAAAAGATTACTCAACCAGCACTGACTGTTTAAGAAGTGAAAAAGAACTTGAAGGAGCAAATGAGCAATACATTCAGCTGAATACTGTTGCACTCCAGTGGGGAAGAGCAAAGTTTTTACTATTAATTGCCTAATCATACAATTTGCCCCTCAAGTATAGCAAATCATTTGCAAGGACCATTCAGAGACAGAGCCATTTGCCTACAGCTGAGACACAGCAGGAGATTTATTATGCTCGTGTACATCAGACATTTCTAAAACATCATGCAAAGTTGTACAAATATCCAAAGAGGTCTTAGCTAGGGTAAAGTTTCATTTTATTGCCTGATATTATAAAGCTGTATTTTCCTCCCCAGTTTAGCAGGACCTAACAGCAAAATGATTTTGATTTCCAAAGGCTACTAAGGGACTTATATAATTATATATCCTGCTTAGCTTGTATTTCAAATAATTAACCCTAAATTTTAAAAGCCACACAAACGAAACAAACATCCCAAGAAGCTACACGGTTAAAATTTCTGCAAGGTTTTGAGCCTGTGCCTCACTGTTGCCTGTTCCACTCTTAAAGTCTCCTTTGGTAGTGATTAGATCTATTACTTGCATGCCAAGAAGGGATGTGCAAGACAGATGTCATTTGTTTCTTTAATTTTTTTCAAGGATTCAAGAAAAGCAGAACATATTTTGAGTTCTGGCACCAAGAGTGGGAGCTCACAGCTGAGGCTTTAGGGGTAGGTCCATGTCATCTCCTCAACTCTACAGCCAGCCACAGATGACCAATGCTGCAGGACCTGAATGGTCTTGATTAGGGTTTCCCAGACAAGTTGCATGCCGGATACTTCACATTACCAAAACTCTGCCTGAACTGACAACCATTTCTTTCTGCTCACGCACAAAGTGCAGAGCCCAGAGCTGCTGCCAGCTGCTGCTGTTACCAGTGGCAATACTGGTGTAAACTAATTTTGGGGACCATGCTTCTAAGTGAAGATCTAGCATCAGCGATGAGCAATTAAGAGATAGTGGAGGCCAGAAGGACTTCCAGCAGGAAGATAGAGGATTTATGTGGGAAAGCAGAGCTTGCTGATACTAGGCAAGAGAGCTGCCTGTGCTTTCTGTACCGGCTAGTAGGCACGAGGACCATAAGAGCAACTGCCAGTGCCAAAACCTGAATTTCTTGCACTAAGTTGAGTTGTGTAATAGCAACAAAAAAAGAAGAGAAGCCAGCGAAACAATTGTGAGCATGTGAAGTGCTGTACAGCAATGCAGTAAGAGAGCTCCCTGCCTCCTGAACCCAAAGGCTTTTAACTTCCTGTAGAAAATGATACCCTGCGACAAACACAAACCCCTGTGGCTAGCAGCAATTTCATCAAATACAGTAGCATGGGAGGAGAAAAGAAAGCTAAAAATAAAGCACAACTTTAAAAAAAAAAAAGTTAAACCCATAGCTTAGTTTATGTTCGTTTACCAGACCAGAATATTAATTGCCTGCAAATATTTGGAGATTGTCAAGTATTTGTAAAAGTGTTTGTGGCTCCTAAAACACCAATCAATATTAACAAGATTATGAAATTTAGAATGCCCAAGTGCATTTCCTGTCTTCCCCTAATGCTCTCTCCAGTGTGTTTCAGTCATGTAGTGGGGGAATAGAAATAGCATCAGGATTACTAAACCAAGCCCAGAGTAAGAATAGCAAATAATCCAAAAAATATTAAGCAAACTATATATACACCATACAAAAATGATTAATGCCACATACATCTGGAGGAAATTAGAGTTAATTTGAAATAATGAACTAACCAAGCAGGGCCAACTTCAGTTGCTATTATTTGTGGTGGCCAGCACTAGCAACAGTCAAAAGATACATCCATATTTGTATGCTCCATTTTTTAGCTGTCACTGCAGCTCTACATAATTAAATCTATCACATCCCCCATCATCCAGACATATTGCCTAATATGTAAATATAAATTGCTACATTTCTTCTCGTCTCTCTCCCATCCAAACCACAGATATCTCCTGTATGCAGCATATTATTAAAACTTCGACGAAGGCAAAAGTTAATAACTGGTTTCTCCATAGGAAAACATTTTATGCTATGAAGGATTTGTTATCTGAAGTCAGGCAGGCTGCAAAGTTTGCTGATGAGAAACAACCCCTCTGCCGTATTCAACTGTTTTGACAACTGTTAAATACAAATGATGACACACTTGAAATACCTAGTCTGAAACAAGATAAGATGAATACTTCATATTAAAAGCTTTCTTGTACTAACGCCTGTTTTTGCATGTATTAGCACCAATAGCAGAACAGCACTTGATACAGATGAAAGTAGAATTGGACTTGTAACCTTTAATGTGAGTCAGAAGTGATTCATAGCTCAAGCTATGTCATTCCTATCTGTACTTGCTTATTTTATAATAAATAATGGACCTTTTAAATACTGCTTAACTGGCGTGGGATCCACAGCCTTGCAGTTACATGCTGGCGGTTCAAGCCTAGGACAGGGCATGAATGAAAAAAGCTGTTGCTGCTGAATAGGGGGGCTCACTAAAGGCACCCCAGAACCACAGCTGAACGCACACTGGGCCAAACACAGGGATCTTTCCACCTCTCTTGGCTTCCAGCCTGAAGCTACCCCATATCCTCCACTGCCTTTTCTTTTTGAGCAGCAAAGCCACTGAATCGGGTCAAGGAGGCAGGTCAGAGGCTCCAGCTCACAAGTGAAAATCTCTGCACTCAGCGACAAGGCTCACCCAGCGTGATGACAGCTCTTCAGCATCCCTCCAGAATTTCCTCAAGGACACAGCAGACTGGGAAATAAAGCCCTGAAACATCTCAGTGCACAGACTTATACTTGAAAAGATATTAGTAAGTCAATAGCGTGATAGAAAAGGGCAACATGCAACCAGAATGGAATCTCTTTGTAGGTAGCTTGTCAATAGTTTACACAATAGCTTGTATGAAGTGAATATTGAAAAGATAAAAATAAGTTTGTTTCTAAAGGCCAGTGGAAAGTCTCTGAGAAAGAATAAGAGTAAAGAGTATCAGTCTTTACTACTCTAATGTATTTATTGTGTAGCATTTTATAGGCAGGTGGAGAACACCATTCTGTCCCCAGATAGACCAGCCATGTATTAGCAGCCCACCAAACTAAAGTTGAGAAGGTTTTTTTGTTGGTTTTTTTTTTTGTACCGTATGGATTTCTTTAAGCCTAGCTTCCAGGCTTGGCTAGCAAAATGCATTTTTTTTTCCTTTGATATGGACCATTGATATCTCATGAATATTATAACATGTCCAAGCCCAAGCAACTGCAAGCAGAGTCAAGTGCTTGCAAGCAGTCAATTACAGCAGAATTATGAATGTTGGTATTTATGGGATTTGTCTCTCTAAGGGCAATCACAGGATGCCAGTACACTAAGATGAAACCTCACTGTTAAAATCAAAACATTTCACACAGTTGCTTCCAGAGCTGGGCAGTGACTCTTCTGACTCCAGAAAGCTAACATAACTGGTTAGATAATCATGGAAATTCAGTCTAGAAAAGCAAAGCAAGTGAGGCAGCAAAAGGAAATTTCACTTGGTATTTCAATGACAACCACCACTAGTTTTCAGCTGTTCTCATTTACACATTCTAGCCTGACATACACAGTTTAGTGAATACCGTGGCTTCTCTGTGAAGCTAACAGCTCAAATGGCAGCACAGACTAAAAAGGAAGGTTATCCAACCCCAAAGCGAATTTCCCAGCCTCACGGTGTGAAAAGAACCAGTGTTAGATCAACAGAAAAGCATACCAGGTTTTCTATTAATTAGCACTAGAAACCTTTCAGGGCAGGGTAGGGGAAGGGGCTCCAAGTCAGTGCATTGCAAACTGAAGCCCACTGTCAGTACTATTTTCTGTACTTCTGCAGACACACCTGTATCTGTTACATTTAGAGATGGTGTAAAATGCTTTTTTGGGCAAAACTGACACCTATTTGCAAGTTCAAAGCATTACCATAAGGCATCCCCAATCCTGTCGTACAGCAGACAGAAGAAGTGGTAGTCCTTTCCACATCATTGCTCCTACTCAGATACAGCAGCATCACAACTGTGCCAAAGCAGACACAGTATCTTGTCAACTGTTGAAAAACGAAACAAAGGTTCCTGTCAACTTCTCTCCTAATATAACCAGCAAGCCCACTCAAAATGGATGAGGTTACCAGGGGGAAAAAAAAAAAAAACAAAACCAAACCTGCAAATGCAGGTTAATTCACAGGCAGCTGCACTCTGACTTTTGTGCCAACTAACAGATGTTCAGGTAAAGCTAAGATAAGACTGTGACCATATCTATAGCATAAGTGATTATGATCTGCACAAAGCCTGGCCCTAGCTAAATGTTCATTTCCAAGTGTCTTGTTTTTCCCAAGAATTGATTTCCAATTTGTGGGGAAAGATTACCATGTCATTCATTTGTCCTCCATAGCAGCTGTTGTCCATACCGTAGATCCATATTAAACCCCTCCCGAGAGAATTTTAACGCTTCTATTTCATTGTAATTAATTCTCAGTTGAGTAAATGGAAGAGGACTCTATTTCTGCCCTGCCTCACAGAGATATGCAGAAGCAGCTCTTGGTCTCTGTGCCTGTTTTCCCCTCCCTCATGCAAGGCGGAGCAATGACCCTTTCCTTACAGCCCCCTAATTCAAACACTGGACAAGGGTAATCACATTTCACACTTCATGGTTTAAACTGATCACCATACGGATTAGGAAAGAAACTGTATCTCGCTGCATATGAAATTATCACACAAGTTCACAGCTCTGTTAGCGGTTTCTTTGCTGTAGTCTCAAGAATTGGGTATTTGCCACAGCTGGAGACGCAGATGCTGGACACGCACATGTTCTCCTTGGTGCTTTATTTCGCTAGCTCCGTATTTTTGAAACTTGTCCAGAGTAGAAATCGAGACAACAGTTTCATTGCTCTGAGCTAAGCATACTTTGTAGATATTTAACATGTTGCACTTTCACATACTAATAATGGCTTGCTAGGAAATTCCCTTGCTGTGCAAGTTAAAATGCATTGGAAGAGTGGCTTTGATCATCTTCAGAGCTATTCTCCTGCATTTAGTCTTTGGGGCAGATTTATCATTTCAGATGAAGACTTAACACATTAGGTCCCCATTAAGACCTTTATCCATTTGGGGGGTTTTGGTTGGCTTTTTTTTTTTTTAATTATTTTTTTTTGAAGCACAGATTTTGCATTTTAAAACTATTTTTAGAGAAATCCAAAATTTTGTTTTAAGAATTTTTTGCATAGTGCCCCCACAGTGTGCCTGCCCAGGTGGCTGTCCTTAACAGCTCTGAGAGACCCACTAGGTAAAACAGCTGGGGACCTTCTCAACAATTCCCAGTTTTGATAGGGAACATAACCGTGGTTTCCAGGGCCTGAACCCCCATTCAAGAGATGCTGTACCTTCAGCTGCTGCCAGGCTGCAGCAGTAACAGCAGCAAAGCTGTCTGAAACAGGGCAGATGATATGAATAATTATGCCTGGTTTCTCCCTGCCAACCAAAAAGAAAGCAGGATTTGGCAGGAACCTTCAGAGGCACACAGCAGCAGAACAGAGAAATGGAAAAGGGCTTTTGGCCCATTTCAAACAGCTCTGTATTCTTCAGTGCTTTGTCTAAACGGTGCTCAAGCAACAGAGCTGCCATCCCTCCAGAGAATGTGTCCAAAGGGAGTCACTCAGCTTCACACTCTGCATCTTCGGCCCCTATATCTCGCTCCCTCCCCAGCAATTATTGTTCATGTCATCTCACTTCAGAAACTCCCAAGACTCTCTCTCCAGCTTCATCGCCCCTTTTCCCGACAAATGGGCTCCTTCAGCCCTCTTTCCCATGGCCAGAGTTTGCGCTCCCTTTAGGAAGGCTGCACATACATTTCACACAATAGGCGCCATCTCCATGACACCGTGTGCTGTCTGCACAAGGACGAACTGCAAGTATGCCACATAAATCCTACCATGTAATCGATTTTCATGCCAACATTTCTGGGTCACAGCAAGCACTCATGCTCTGGGGAGCCTTTCATAACCAAATGACTTCAGATTGCTCTGCTCTGAATAATCTACTCTGACAATGGTTATTGTTTATGCTTGAAGCTCCAGTCAAAACTGGAGCTCCACTGATGCCAGATAAATAGGCAGGTAAACACAGCCCTTGCTTGAAAGGACTTGCTGCATCATTTATGTCAATAAGCAGGCAGAGCAAAGAGGAGGAGTCCGAGTTCAAGAACTGGAAGCATGGGGTTGAAGAAAGGCAGAAGAAAGCCCTGGCCAAAATGTTGCGTCACCCCAGGTTAAGGGTTCCCCCCGCCCCAGCCCCTCCATTTGATGGCAGAAGCACAAGACCAAGTGGGACCTCATGAATTCACACCACATAGCCATGGCCTCAGGCAGAATCGGCTGCACCCACGCCATCCCTGGCAGGCGTGATCTACATGGTTTGAACAGAGATGCTGCAAGTTGCCTATCCCAACTACTGTTACTTTCAGCAAAATTATCTTAATGCCTGTCCTGGCCACCATGGACCAGAGAACAGATTATTGCTTTTGTCTTTGAAAACAATTCATTTCTCTGCAAAAATTTGATTTCTTTCAGTCTTACCTTCCCTAAATTACACAACCCCATGTCTTTCTCTTCACTGTGTAGGGCCCTGGTCTTTCTTCTTATTCCTTTCAAGCCCCTTCAGTTGGTCTTGCCAAGGAATTACCACTATTATCTCCACATGGAGTAGGATCCCTTTGCACATCCTGTCACCTCTGTCTGTCTAAGCTTGTGAAATAACTGACTTTTTTGCTATAGTATATTGTCTCAGACACTGTCATTTTTGGATCTTTTGGATCTATTTGTTTCCCACCTTGTAACAAACTGACCAATCATTCCTTGTTACAATGCAGAAATTCACATTTGCCTTCCCAGGACTACAACCTGTTTTCAAATCATTTTTCCAGTTTCTCTCAGTTATTTTGAATCGGAAGCTTGTTGCCTAAAACTCCTGAGCCCCACTCCCTAGCCTGAATTTTCCATTATCAAGTATATTTAATCATGGATCACTGTTCCATCATCAAAGTCATCAGGGAAAAGATCGACTGACTTCAGGCCTCTCTGATGCATTCCTTCATTTGGATGATGATCCCCTGACAACTGCATGAAGAGCGCTTTTCTGATCCACTGTTTTATTATATTGTATTTCCCTAGACTTACCAAGCAAGACAATACCAACATTTAGATAGAAGGTTTGATTAACAAATGACATGTTCACACTGGCTTTATCTTTTAAAGACTGATGTAAACTACTCTGGTGTTGAAAAGGGACAGTCAAAATGCTTCCCTCAACAGAGGACTGGCAGAAAACAGGCAGATTAAAACATCTTCAGCAAGCATGGATTTACCAGCTGGGCGAGGGAGAGTGACAAGTGTCCCATGTTCCCTCTCTGAAGATGCAGCCACCTTTTGCTCTCTCTTCCAAAAACTGATCTCCCAATATCTGTCCCCAAGCCCTCTCTGAAGCAAATCAGGTTAGCCATTGCTCAGCTATTTCCACCACCCCCTTGAAAAACAGGTCCTAAGATGTTCTTATAGAATCACAGAATGGTTTGAGTTGGAAATGACCTTTGAAGATTATCTAGTCAACCCCCCTGCCATGGGCAGGGACATCTTTACTAGACCAGGTTGCTCAAAGCCCCACCCAGCCTGACCTCGAACACTTCCAACGATGAGGCATCCACAACTTCTATGGGCAACCTGTTCCTGCGTCTCACCACCCTCATCATAATCATCATTCTTCAGGAGGACTAGAGGGGTTTGATTTGCTGCTGCTGCAAACAAAACCTCCTTTTTTCCCAGTTCAAGGGGTTTTGGCTGACAGCAAAGCCCACGCTAACTGCAGACCAAGGACGTGCCTACGGTGCTCACAAGGAGCAAGCCAGCCTCGCAGGAAGCCACTGCTCCTTTGCATGCCACATCCCGCTCCCCTTCACGCACGCATGGCCAGGCTACGTCTGGTGTTTGTGCTGGATGGAACGAAAACATATTTTTGCTTTCTGTGCCCTGCAGAAGGCAGAGTGAAAGAAGAATTGCACCCCTAAGTGTAAAGGCTTAGGGTCCAACCAGTTTCAAAGCCAGGATCCAAAAAGAACATAAGAAGAATAGGAGAGGAACAGTGCCAAAAATACAGTCCAGCTTAATTTGAAAAACATCAGCTGATAGTGTCAATGATCAACACGGTCTGCACATGCTCAGTTTTATTTCCCATTAGTTTCCAAGGGGAATACAATAGCATGATGAAACCAGAGACTTAAGAGGCCTGGATCTAAAATTATTGTCGCACACAAAAAGATTTCATCACCTGAGTCTCAGAGAAACTCAAAATCTGGATTTCCCAAACTGCCAAATTAAAGCTTTTTGCAGCAAAATTCTGTTTTACTGCTCACAGTTGTGCTATTCTCTTCTACAGAATTACAGAAACTATTCCATGTTGACTCTTCTAATAGCAACATTTCTCATTAACACTGGTCAGTGAATCTTTCACTTTGGAGACCAAAGAGAGTATGGTCATTTGATTTGCATGAAAAACAATTATCTTTGCCTTCAAAAGGCATTTAAAGCTTGAAATCAAGAGATACACCTTGTCATAATGAAAACTTTTAGAACATGACAGCTTCAAAGAGATTTAAAAACTGCCTACTACAATTCCCTGTGATTTTTTCCTTCACTTATAAACTTCAGTGTTCCATAAATCTTACTATTTTGTTAAAGCCAAAAAGTTAACACCATTACGTATTACTCCATAAAATAATATGGCTAGAACATCACTTCCACAGTATAGGAAACGAACCATAAAGCAGTAACTTGGTCTTTATGAGAATCTTTTAAGAGAGCACAGCTTTTCCACAGCTAAAACCATCAGCAGCAAAACTGCCATTTACCCTGACCTGCTGCTTTCACAGGATTTCCTGCCACAGCAAAATATTCCTGTTTTGGCCATCATCAGGAATAAGCAAGCTCTGCTTGCTAAAGAACAGGCTTTACGCTGTTTCATAACTCAGCCACCATAGTGTGGGATACTTTAAGTCCACTCCTGTTGAGCTTCGCCCCAGCACTGTCATGTCACGTCCCACCCTCATACAGGACACTTTGGAGCAGCTTTCTTCCCTGTAAGCACAAAGATGACACTTTGATCAGCCATAAGGAAGACTAAGTACCAACACCAGGCTCGTCATCCAACACTAAGCCTGCTCCACACAAACCACCATAAGCTTGCACGAGTTATTTTTCACCCCTCCCAAAGAGTTGCCCTCTCCCACTGAAAATCTGCTATCACACGTGCCACCTGAAAGCAGCCATGGCCAATCCCCATGGCAAGAAGAAACGCATGCTCTGAAACCAAGCGCTGCAATGAGATGCTGGAGAGTGAAGTTATGCAGGACCTCTAAACTGCACCGGTCCTTAGAGGGCCCAGTGAACAACTCCACCATCTAGTACAAGGAGAGCAGTACTAGGAAGAGCATGCAGAAACATGTTACGATTTGCGTCTGTGAAATGCAACCTTGTAGAAGGCACATTCTCTTTTCCCCTCTCCTTACCATTTTTTACACATTTACAGAATTTTTAAAGACAGACATAGCCTTCAATCTATCCTCTTCCCCAGGATGTGGGCTATAGAATTGCTATTAGTAATATTCATTAACTTAATAATGTGCATCTGAAATTGCAGACAGCAAGCGGTAGAGAGTCCAGCAGGTTCTCTGCAATTTAATAACAGCTTCATACCCTAATGCAACAATCCCCAGGGTGGGAATTTGCACATCTTGACTTCACATTTGTTGCTAGAGGCACAATTTTTCCCCCCCATCATGTTGCTGATAGGAGCTCAGATGACTGATCAATCTTAGCTCTGTGTTCATAGTAGTTCAGGTGTGTATTACCTTTGGGCTTGCATGGTGGGATCAGTGCCCATCACCGTTGCCACACTCTACCATCGCCATTCCCCAACAAACAGGGCTCTGCTCAGCACATCATTGTGTGACCATCCCACTACAAATATTTTCCATAAATATGCTAAGAGTAGAGCCTACCCCCAGTACAAAGGTGGAAGTAACTGGCTGCTTCTCTCTCCCCTGACCGGTGGAGTGACAAAGTGGTGGTGGCAAGTGCACGGAGCCGCCAGCCATAGATGCAAGGAAGGCAGGCAGGGATAGCAACAGACTCTGACTACACATATAGCTGCTTGCTTTTTAGTTGCTTGTTTTTATTTGCTCTTTATTGCTTCTATTTAATTTGTTAACAGCTTTTTTACAAAGCCTTATGGCATCTCCACATCTCTTCAAACACTGCCTGTGCTCCTCTGTTACTACCCAGGGATCCCTCAGCTATACTAGAAGCAGTTCCTGAGCAGCGGGAGCTGATGAAGCCCGAGGGGGGGACGGCAACTTCCCAAGGTGGCCTTCCCTGCAGCAGAGGCGTTCACAAGGATTCCCCTGCGTGGATTCCCTGGCGCCTGTGAAAGGTTGCGATCACCTCTAAGCTCTCTCTGGGGGACAGCAACAGCTTCTCCACCCTTTCATTGGCTTTCATAAACCTTGGCAAAATTTAATTACATTGGGTACCTTCCTCCTTCTATCACGCTTAACCCAAGTTGGACAACAGATGCAAAGAGTTCTCAGGCAGAAAAAGACACACAGACACAGTAGCAGGTCTGATCAAACAGCTCTGTGTCCTTAGAAATCATGTTATTTTTTACTTGCGTTAACCTTCTTTTTGCTGCTCATTTAACCTTTTAAATTTCAGTGTTATTTGACTCTTCTATACAGCCTTTCCTATTTCTAGGTACAATGTGAGAATCAGTGCTTGATTTGCATCACTTTGCAATGCCAAAACATGCTTAAAAATAACCATGAACTAAAACGTTTCCTTTTACATGAAGGCTTATAAGCCATTCCTCCCATTTTAAAATTAAACCTAAATTTCAGATCTAAACAGTTCTAAGTCACATTTACAAAAAGCTGGTACATGTAAAATATGCAACATTGGCTGCAACTGGCTACAGACTGGTGCCAGTTTAGAATATTTATGCAAGACAAGAATAGACAGAGGGAAATAACTCTCAAACCCCACCGAAAAACATGCCCTTTCCCAGGCCCTGTGTTTTGCTTAATGCTCAGTCCATAATCATTTTCCAATCTGCTGGAGGCCGGTGGTCCCACTGCCAGGGAGGGGGTCTCCGCTGACTCCTTCTAAAGCAAGGTATGCCGCTTAGGGATTTCTCATTTCCACTCCTGCTTTGTCTCTCACACTTCATTTCCCCACCAAAACCATACTTTGAATCTTTTTGTTTCATGGGTTTTCCACCCGACCCTGGTATCCTCCCGGACCACTACAGCATAATCAGACACCAGTGTCCTCGCTATCCTACTTAGGTTTCTGAGAACAACGAGCATATCAGGCAGACAAAAAGGCGTCCAAAAAAGTAGTAAGTTTAAAGTATGTTCCCTCATGTTGCAGGAAACCATTAAGGAGAGACCTATTCACACTCCTCCCTCTCCCCCAGCAACACCCCCAGCAGATGCTTGCATTGCTCCCCCGAGGTTCAGCTCGGGAAAAGGCTCTGCTCTCCATTAAGGCTGCTGCTCCCCCTGCTTTCAGCAGCAAGATGTGCACAAACCCCAAAATAACAGCTCCACCCAGCACGAGCTGCACCATCAGGTCTGTACGCAGGTGCCCTGCAATAACAACAATATATCAACCTGTTTTACGTGTCATTTTTCAGAGAAGAGCAGAGAAGGCAGGTCACAGATCCACAGGGTCTCCCATGGGTGCTTTTTTAGTGTTTATAGCCACCCCCTTCCCTCTTCCCCTCTTTTGTGCCTACCGCATCCATCAGCCCCACAAGACACTGCAGAGCGGGTGGACCCACCAGCTAGCAACGACAGATGAAGGGCCAGGACAACCAAGCATTAGTACAGTCACACTGACAAAAAGCTACTCCCGCCATCTGCCTTTCTGTGATCACCAGCACGGACGTGGGTTTTGAGCCTGCACAGCTTACCGGTGCTGCACTATTAAGTTTTTTTTTTTTTTTTCTTCCTAGGAGTCTAAACCAAGTCAAACTCGGACGTGCTGGGTGACATTGGGCTGGTTATGCCTCCTCCTCTGCTTGCTCCTTCTTCCCACATGGTACGATAAGCTTTTGGTGCAACACTGTGACTGGAGAGGGGGATGCTATTTAAAGTTTAGAAGTTAACAGCCTAAATTAAATAATTAAAAGACTAGTGTCCTGAAGGCTCTTTAGCAGTTAGGTAGTTTCTGAATTAAGTTACTTTTTGTAGATAAGCCAGTCAAGAATCAGTTTCTGTTCTCAAAAGACCTTCTGATGTTTAAGGGTTGTTCAGTCTCAACAAGAATGAAAGGCTGAAAAATTCTCAATTTTAAGTTAAGACCAATAAAAAAACCTTTTAGATGCAAATTTCTGACTTCAGTAAAGGGAATTATTGTCTTAAACATTCTTTCTTTCAAACGCATCTTAAAATATCAGACACAGTTTGGTTTAAGTATACTCTCTAACAAGCCAAATGAAACATAATACCTTCCCAAAACATGATTGCTTAGGTATAGATGTTTCATTTCAAAATGAGATATTCTGATTTTATCCAGCTAAAAATCAAACAGAGGAAACTAATCACTCCAATTTTTGCCAAATATATTTCCCAAGATCCACAATTTCATAGGAATTGTTTTAATTTTGATAAAACTGCATTCTCTGTCCTACAGAAAACCTTTTCATCAAAACTTTCCCAAGCACATCAAGCTGTAATGCTGGAGAAACCTTCCACTTGGGAAGGGCCTCATCCACAGCCATCAGCGACACCTCCCACAGTGGATACCAGTGTTTGCTGGGAGCACTGCAATTTCATCCTTAAGCTGTCTGCATGTCCTTGGCAGACAGCTATTGTGTCTGCATCAATACAGCTCCTCTCTGATAATCCAAATCCCACATTATTGTTTCCAGAGGAAAAGCATGCTTCCCGTCTTTCTTCTCATTTCCTGAAAAAAATTCCCTATTCCCTGATTCAAGAATCTAACACTCATTTATCCATGGAGCTGTTTCAAATTAACAATTCTGCCTGAAGTTCATATTCTACGTTACTACAGAATAAGGGGGTTTTTGTGTGTTGAAGGAGATCTCATTCCCTAAGGCTACTGCTCATCCTGCAAGCCTCCGTTCCACATGACAGGCTGTTCCTCCCCGGCCTACTCTCATTTAGGACTATCTGAAGATCAAGCCTTGGGTCCCAACACAGATATTCCCCTCTCAAGTGTCATGCTTTGGCTGGTGCGGCCAACCACCATCAGCCATGGCACGTTGCCTCCGGTTGCCTCGGGGAGATGAAGCCGTGCCCGTCCTTCCAAGAGGAAGCCGGAAGGGTAGATGAGGTTATAAACAAGAACTACCTTGTAATTAGCTGCAGTGCAATTACACACACAAAATACCGGTTTTGAGGGGGCTGCATGGCTGTTTCGTAGGAGCCCTTGTGCCTGATGAGCTTACGTGCCCAGCTCCAATGCACTGTGCTTATTAATATTTTAAAACACAGTAAAGAAGCCTCGGTGTTTTAAAGGAGCGCTGATAATGCATCATTCGAACAACTTTTGACTTTGCACAGACACTTTAAACCATTCACCCACGAAACAACACATCAAAGGCAGCTTCTTAGCACAGGTCAGATGCTGAATTGGAGGCACATTCCATCGCATAAACATTTAAGCCACCAGTAATTAACTTATCAGAGGCCACGAGGGCCCTTTGGTCTGCCAGTGCCTCCTCCAAACAGACAGGCAGTGGGAGTGGGTTTGTTGGTATGCACCAGGCATTTCAGGCATGAATCCCAGCCTTGTCCCAACGTACCTCGGTACGTGGGCACAGCCAGCCGGCGCGGAGAAAGCCTCGCAAACCATCTCCGTGCTCTGGGAACGTGGGCGGTGCTCGGAGTCAAAACAGAGGCAGCATGAACAGCGATAACATTGGTTATCAGATTTCTGTAATATTATGTTACTGAAACTCACTAAAAAGCCCGCAGGGGCTGCAGGAGCGGTTTCGTTTGTGGCACACTTTGCCCAAGCTAGAGGAATTGATTGGCACCTACCCAGGTCTTTCCGCTGTGAAATGCCACAAGCCTGCTGCATCCCCACCTTTGCAAAGATACGTAGTTTCCTGACAGTCTCTGAGTGCATGAGAAGATACAGCCAATCAAAACCCTATAGCTTGTCTTTAGATATAATGCAGAACTAGTCAAAATCACTAGCCTTGGGTACCTGGCTATAGGCAGTAAAACAAGCCACCATTTTAAGGGGACTTGGATTGTATTCAGCTCTCAGTCCTTCACTCACCCCTTCTCCAGTAACCTCCGGACTTCAGTCTAGAGCAGGCTCCTGAAGAGGTCACACACTTCAAAGTTACAACCATCATACAGACAAGTGAAATCAGTCCTCAGCAGTCACCTTCTCCTAGTATCAGCTCATCATCATGCAACAGTGGTGTAAAAACAGCACCAGCTGTGATGAAAAGTTGCAGCAAAACTTCCAGGAGAAAGTCCCTAATCCTGGTGTGGAGCTTGAGAGGCCTCAAGCATAACTTGAGATAGTCCTGAACCACCTGCAACTCCAACCAAAGTACTCAGGTACAAACCTGGGCACTGAAAAGAAAAGAAAAAAAAAAAAAAATCAGTGGCCAGTAAAGGTATGTTGCCCTTGGATATGCAAATGCATTAGAATAAGAATGCCAGCACTTGGCTTTTTGGAGCTCTGCTCTCTGGCTTTCAAAACCATTTACAAAAAGACTGAGAACGTCATTCACAAAAAAATAACAGAGGTTTTGTAACACTTCACATGTTCAGAGGCCTGCCGAGACTTTAATCCACACAACTCTTCCGGGAACCAATATTCTCCTCCATCCCACCACAAAGTACAAATATTCACAGGAAGTCTGAAGGCAAGACTCCTTAACTTTAAAATCCTTCTCTTCTTTTCATGGAAAATATTTTGAACAGAGAAAGCAATAAAACCCCAAAGTAACTGTCCAGGAAGAGTTTTCTTCATGTGAAACTTATTTTTCAGTAACATCCTTTTCTGCAAGACTCTTCTCAAGAAAATTTCAACCAGCTCTACTCAGAACATTTGTACAATCCAGGTGGTAATACATAAACACACAAGGAGACTGTGACAACTTTAAAATTACCTTCTCAAGAACAGATATCGAGACAGGGTTGGAGCCATGGTGCAACTGACCCCCCATCTGCTTCTACTCATGATGCAGCTGCACTGACGTGCACCATGTCATTGGCATGCCTGCAAGCTCCTGTGGCTGTCTTGTTTTCAACATCTCCAAAAAGCGTTTTAGACAATTCATGTTTTCATCACCTGCATAGCAAGCTCATGAAGCAACTGAGCTTGAGATGTACTGCGTTCCTAATCAAAGTCTCACTGGGACCTACCCTCCCAGCCTTTCCTCCATGATTCACCTGAAGTCCCACTTAATAGAAAAGGTAAACTTTTGCTGTTTTTTCTAATTTTTTTTTTTTTTTTTTTTTTTTTTGAGCAGAGAACCATCTATAAGGATTTTGGCCTGCAATTATTTCCGAGGAGCTAAATCTCTTTGTTAACTAGCACAAGGATCTAGCTTACATTGTCCCATCAGCAGTGCCCAAGCAAGCAGTAGGAGCTGTTTCACGACCTACACCTTTTTCCTAACATCTGCTCTGGACCTGATGGCTCCCTGACAACCTCTGGCTGTATCCTCCCCTCGCTTCTGCAAGGAGAATTCCCCAACCTTGTTGTTAGATCTAAAAAAGTCGTTATACAGTTAATGCTTTATGCAACACATACTTTAATATGTCTATGCTTCCCCATTACTGTCCACTTTATGCTCTTCACCTCGGCCCAAGCATCGACAGGTTTCATACCTAACAAAGCACTGAGGGGCAATATTTTAGACAACACTTGTGAATAGGTAAATAAAGTGTGCAGCCAGCAGAGGTTTTTTAATCTGATACTGCTCTTTTCCCAAGAGCTACATTTTAAGGCACACCTCAATTATATCACTTGAGCAATATCAGAGCCTAAGTCAATATTTATTCCCTAAAAGTATGCATATTATTTGGCCATCTTATGGTTTGTCTCCTTGTATTTTCCAGATGGAGAATAGCTGTTCACAGCAAAAAGACTACTAAAAAAAAAAAAAAGAAAAATTTAGCAAAAAGGAAAAAAAGATGACATACAGTCTCAGCTCACAAAAATACTCAACTCATTCTCTGGCCTGCTTGGTTTCATTTCAAGTTGTTGTTTTAGACATCTCTAGTTATCTTGTACCCAAACTACTCACTGAAAACAAAACAAGCTTCATCACTGTCAACTTTGGCACATCCCTCCGTTCCCCTCAACCTTCCAATACAGTCGCTGTTGAAGTCAAAAAGCTTGATGCTGAAGGGCTGCTGCGCGTTTGCCTTTTTAACTTGAGGGACATTGGGAAGCTGTAACTCTGCCAGAAAACAGACTCATTTGTTTTTAACACAGCCCATATTTAGCCATGTGTGTCTGAAGTAAAAACCACATACTTTCATCTTAAAGCCCCATCTCCTCACAGCTGAGTCCTGCGGGACCGCTGGATCCCATTTTGCATGGCCAAATAAGGTAAAGCAAGAATTTGAAAAATGCAAACCTGCCCTGAAATCGCCCACAGCTTTGAGGAGTTATTTTTGGATTTGTTAACCTTTTGTTAAACAGAGGATGCTGCAAGGCCTTCTTTTTATTACTTTGCCCTGAATACCTAACTTCCAAAAAAAATACTTCAGAACACAAGTGAGCTTTAAGGAGATGAAGTGGTGGGAGACCAAGGCCGAGAGCAGCAATTGGAAGCAATACTGAAAAAGACAATGTTAAAGCTTCACCCAAAATAAAAATGGTATGGTTTGCCAACAGATACTGAAAGGACATTCTCCAGACTAGAGGCAAGAACTCTTCTGAAACGCACACAGAAGGGAATCCAGTAGGCTGTGTAACATACTGAATGTCCCCGAGGAATTTAATTCTAGCTTCTCATTGAACTTCACAAACTTCCTTCTGGAGTAGCCAGAGATGTCTGTCTCTCTAATTGGACAAACTGTTACGTATTTATGGGAGAAAAAGATGGGATGAATATTCTGTGACTACATGTGAAGTATCTTCTTTGCAAAGGAGGAACTCTGACTTAGGTTTTCGTCTGTGCCTCTTCCGACCACAAATACATCACCTCTTGTCCTCCAGCACTCTACATTTCACAGCCTGCCACATCTGAGAAACATAGAGCTGTTTCATGGGAACCCAGAGATCAAGATCCTTATTATGAATGTGCATTGAAACTACAAGCATCTGGGACATGGGAAAAGCAAGCAGCTCCCTACCATTCCAGCTGAAGCACGTGTATGCTGGAGTTACTTAGCTTTGCATACAACTAGTGCAAGAAAACCACCATGGAGACAATGAATACCTGGACTAAATCTTCATTCAAGGGGGTAGAAGCATAAATTTCTCAACAAGCTGGAATTGAAAGCAGAAACTCAGAAAAATTGATTTTTGCTACTTGTTCTTAGTGAGGAGTTATGAGAAGTGGTTAGGCATTGCGTGACTGAGAAGCTTCTCTTGGCTTCCCTGAGAAATGAAGACATGGTCATACCATGAAGTGTTTTCTTTTTTTGATCGTCATCAGTATAGTCTTCTATAAAGTGACTTTAATGCTGACTCAGCACCTCAGCTGACTACTAATTTTTGTGGAAGCACCATACCATTTGAGTTCTCTCAGCACACTGCTTGCTGGTTTCATGCAGATATTGAGGAAACACCCTGTATCCATGCAGAACAAGCAGCTGAAGGTCATTAGGGAAAAGAAGCAGTTATTCACTTCCAAAACCCCATGTTTTACAGGAGATTAGTGACTGAAACTGTTTATGTGCTACCTAATCCCTTTAAGCATTGTCATATTAGCAGCACTCAGCCTACTTGCCCAAATTAAAGGTGAAAGAGCAGCTTTAAAGGTTCTCTTTTCCACAAAATTATTCAAAATAAAATCTAGCGAAGTGAAAAACCAGTAAGTTTAAAAGTGAGAAAGACGTACCGTTTGCCACATAGCATACAAGACACCAGGGGACATAGGCCAGGTTTATCCGGGGTCACTGGGTTCAGAATCCCAAAACTGCAGACCTCATCATACTATTCTGTACCTGAAGCCAAGGCCATGGCCTACAGCAAAGAACCAAACAGCTATCTTGATGCAGCAGCACCATCCAGGTTTCAAGTGATTAAAAGACTCGAGAGAAAACTCTAATCTAAACTCATGAATTTTGGATAAGTCAACATGAGAGGAAGTTCTTCCTTTATGGGCAAATTACTTTGCACAGCATGTGGACCCACTTGGATGGCTTCTGTTGGTCATGCCAACACAAGAGTTCTGGACTAGGTAGGAACTAATAGCTTTTTAAGAAGCATGACAGGTAAATTTTTTTTTTTAATAGTCAAAATTGTGAAAACAGAGAAAGGCCTCGAACTGAACAATGCCTGATTTTGGGGCCTTCCTCAGCCAAAACACTTCTCAGTTTGAAAAGTACTGTAATGCTCTCTAGGTAAAAATTACTATAATGATTTTAATAAAACTATGAGTCTGAATATCGTTTTGAGAGTTGGAGGGCTCAGAGCTAACTTTGCAGCAGACTTCAGCCCTGTTCCACTCAGTGCGGGATTAGAAAAGAGACACAGAAATCCCCCCCCATCTAGTCCTGCACGATGCAGACATCTCCTTCCTTCTGAGCTAATGCTGGTGTGAAGCACCAGGTCCCAAGGCTCATGCAGACCCTCTCCCCGCTTCTGGGAGCTTAGGGTCTTGGTCTGTGCCATTCTCACCCAGCAGGGACATTGCATGACAAATTGGCCGGGACCCAACTCTCCTGCCCAAGCCGGGCTGCTGACCTGCAGAGAGCAGGGCTCCACGGGGAGGCTGAAAGCTACACTGACTGATGGCCAAGGCAGCTCCCTCTCCAAGCCAAAGCGAGGAAATACTACAGAGGCTCTGACTGCAGCTTGAAACAAAATGTAAAGCTATAGAAGCTTCCTCTTGCTTTTCCACAAGGTTTTAAAACTGAGTGAGGTCCTGTAAAAGCTCTTTAAATCATCTGGGTAAAATCGGTACATTTGCCTCTAATGTAGTGGAGCTCAGGGGTGGAAATAAGGTTGAGCTCATGATTTTGTTCAGGTTTCAACTTGCAGCAAAGCAAAACCAGGACACTTCTTGTGATCTGAAGGCCCCAGAAGTGATGGAAAGCTTTAGCCACAGTCACCTGATATTCTGGAAACATTTGGGGGGGGGGGGTTCGGTTGGTTGGTTGTTTTTTGGTTTTGTGTGTTTTTTTTTTTTAACTGAGTCAAGCTGAGGAAGACAACTATGCCATAAATAAGGCTTCATAACATAATCAACAGTTGTTTCCCTATTTAGTCTAACTCAGGATTTAAAAAAAAAAAAAAAAAGGCCATGGGGAAATACAGATTATATATATATAGCCTTGGAAGACAGGGAAAGAAAGTGGATTGGACTTATCCGGAAATTGCCTCAGGCTCCAGGTCCAGGACAGAGCTGGCCAAGGTTTCCAGCAGAACTGGGCTCCACCAAGTGCAACCATGAGCTGCTGTTCTGGAAGCAGGCTTGAAGGGGGAGCATGGGGTGGAAAGCTTTTGGGCAAGAGGCAGCAGAAATATCTTCCTATAGCTGGTCGTGTCTGGAACTTCGCCAGGTATGTGCCATCAGCAACCCCACGGGATGTC